>NC_138861.1:46599609-47199609 GCF_965194805.1 Balaenoptera borealis
CCGGCTGCTTCTAGGGCCGAAACCGAACACCCTCCTCCTTGTGGCATTTAATCGAGAAAGGGAGGAAATAGCCGTCCACCTGCCCAAAGAGACGTAGCTTCCTTTCTGCCGCAGAAAGCCTTTCTTCAGTGCCATGGGAAGGGCCTTCTTTACCTGCCGGCTGAGAAAAAGATATGATTACAGAAGGAGAAATTCGCACTGTTCGTGGATCCCTGGGGGGGGGGGTGGCTCCGAGTAGTTTTGCCAGGGGCAGCTTTGATTGCGAACGTGGGCCGCTTAGTGGAGGAGTATGGAAGCAAGAGACTTGAGTGTTACCTGCGTATACCCGTCTGTCCTACACGACAGTAGCGCTTGCACACACTCTACTGCAGGGCAAGAGCCCTGCAGGAGCAGCACTCTATCTTTTGGGGGAGGATCATGTGGAAGTCAGGTACCTGTGGAGCTGTGTTCAATTGACAGTCGAAGCAAGATAAGAAGAGCCACTTGAAAAGTGCACTCATCTCAGCCTACCTGGTAGAAGCAAGTACCGTGTGAAACTTGTATCCTGCCAGCTGCTCCCCTTAGGTGGCGGGGGAGTCGGAGGCACTCTCGATTTTGGAAGTGTCACACACTGCATTGATTCGGCATGTGAAACTCCTCGGTCACAACGGAATCAGGCTACTATTCGCCCGGCAAGCCGGCACTACAACGGATTCCTCACGGTACTCTCTAGCTGCCTTCAGGTAGGAGGTGCGGGCCTGCGCTGGCCAGAAAGTGTTTCCCCTACCGAAGAAGGCCCGTTTCCCCGAGCAGTAAACGTGTTTGTCCTGTCCAATTGAGACGAACCGGGATTTCGCTCACGGTGTACTGTCTGTGTTCCGGAGTCCCCGCCAGAGGAAGCAGGGTTGGTGAAAGTTTGCAGAGCTCTGAAATACACTTTGTCCTCAGCCGCAAGAAGAGAAGCGCTCAGTTTAGTTTCCTGGGGTGAGTAGAAGCGCATTCCTTTAGTTTGCATGAAAGGCTGGTATCCTGCTGGTAAAATACATGTGAGATTTCCTGGCCAGAAGGAGGATGGTTGAGAAGCAACGACCTCAGGGCAGAGGGACTTTGTGCTTGGGTCAAGAAAGGAGAGCTTTAGCTATAGGGCTTTGGCCGCTGCTGGTTTTTACCGCCCAAGCTGAGCACCGTCCTCCCTGGGCTAGTTAACTGAGAGTGATAGGAGAAAGCATTCAAGCCGCCAAGGAGAAGTCCCTTTCTCCCTGAGGCAGAAACCCTTTGTGCAATGCCATGGGAAGGGCCTGGCTTCCTGGCGGGTGAGAAAAAGGTAATGTTACAGAAGGAGAAATTCCCACACGGTGTGGAGCCCTGGCGTTGCTCAGAGGAGTTTGGCCGAGGGCAGCCAGCTCTCACTGCGAACGTTGACCCCTGGTGGGATCATTTGAAAGGCCGAGTCTTTAGTGTTGCCTGGGGAGACCTGTCTGTCTCTCTTACGCAGAGAGTAGGGCTTGCTTTCTGGCTACTGCAGGGAATTCTACGTGCAGAGCCCTCTCCTTAGGTGGCTGATCAAATGGAAGTCAGGTGCACGGGGTGCCCTTAAGGGGGCAACCAGGCATATTAACAAGCGGCACTTGAAACCTGCACTCATCTCAGTGTGCACGGTAGAATCGTCTACGGTGAAGCACGTGTAAAATGGGGGTCCTAGGCACTGCTCTCCGAAGGCCATGGGTGAGTCTGCTGCCTGCTAGACCTCAGCCTGCTCACACGTTGGGTTCAATCGGCTTTTGAGACTCTTCGCTCACTTTGGAATAAGGCTACAGTTCCACTGGCAACGCTACCTTACAACGGTCTCCTCACGTTACTTTATATCTGCCTTCAGGGAGGAGAGGCGAGGGTGAGTGGGCTGGAAAGCGTTTCCACCGTCTTAAACGATCTGTAAGCCGACCAGGAAACATTTTTGTCGTTTCAAATTGAGAGGAGAGGAAATTCGGCCATACTGTACTGTCTCTGCCAAACAGTCCTCCCCAAAGGAAGCAGGGTGGGAGAATGGTGGCAAAGGTGTGCCCTACTCTTCCTCGACAGCCGAATGACGGGCAGGGCTCAGCTTAGTTTCCTCGGTGCCTAGAGGCGAATGCTTTCACGTTTGCATGAAAGGCTGGTGTCCTAGGGCCAAAACGTATGCGAGTTTTCCCTAGCCGCGAGGGCGAGGAGGACGCTTGAGAAGACATCGACCGCCCCCCACCCCCACCCCGGAGACAGTATTTCGCGTTTGGAGAACGAGAGGAGAGCTTTAGGCATAGGACTTTGTCCCTCCTGCTTCTAGGGGCTAAAGTGAAGCACCTCCTCCCTGTGGTAGTACACTGAGAATGATGGGAAGAGCGCTCAACCTGGCCAAGGGAAGTAGCTTCCTCTCTGAAGCAGAAAGCCGTACCTGCAATGCCATGGGAAGGGCCTTGGCTTCCTGGGCTGTGTGAAAATGGTAACGTCGCAGAAGGAAAACTTTGCACTTTGCGTTGAGGCCTTGCAGTGCTCAGTGGAGTTTGAGCGAGGGCAGCTTTCGGGGCAAACGTTGAGCGTTGAGTGGAAGCATTTGGAAGGCCGAGTGTTGAGTGTTACCTGGTTAGACCGGTGTCCCTTCCATGAGGAGCAGCGCCTGCTTCCTGGGTACGTACTGCAGGGAAGGTCTAGTGGCAGAGCCCCTTCCTTAGGTGGATGGCCTAATGGCAGTCAAGTGCATGGGGAGCCCTGTCAAAGGGACAGCCACGCACATTAAGAAGAGGCACTTGAAACATGCCCTTGTGTCAGCGTACACGGTAGATTCATCTCCAGTCAAGGCTGTGTGAACTGTGTATCTTAGCAGCTTCTCTCTGTAGACCATGGGTGAGTCTCAGGCATGCCAGAACTCAGAAATATCACCCATTGTATGGATTCGGCTCTTGAAAGTTCGGTCGCGTTGCAGTAAGGCTACAGTGCCTCTGCAAGGCCTGCACTACAACGGTTTCCGCACGTTAGTTTAGAGCTGCCTTCAGGTAAGAGAGGCAACGGTGAGTGGCCCAGAAATCTTCTCCACTGCCTAAAGTGATCCGTATCCCAAGCAGAAATAGGTTCGACTTGCCAAATGGAGGCAAAAGGAATTTCGCTCACGTCGTACTCTCTGTCCAAGAGTAAACACCAGAGGGCGCAGTGTGTTAGAATGGATGCAGAGCTCTGCAAACCTCTTCCTCTTCAGCCGAATGATAAGAAGCGCTCAGCTTCCTTTCCTAGTGTGACTAGAGTCGAGTGCCTTCAAGTTTGTTTGACAGGCTGCTGTACTAGTGCTGAAACATAACGTGAGTTTTCCTAGGCACACGGAAGGTGGTTCAGAGGAAGTCGACCCCTGTGGCGATGGACTTTCGCCCTTGGTTCACTCGAGGAGCGTTTTAGGCATACGGCTTTGCTCCCGGCTGCTTCTAGGGCCGAAACCGAACACCCTCCTCCTTGTGGCATTTAATCGAGAAAGGGAGGAAATAGCCGTCCACCTGCCCAAAGAGACGTAGCTTCCTTTCTGCCGCAGAAAGCCTTTCTTCAGTGCCATGGGAAGGGCCTTCTTTACCTGCCGGCTGAGAAAAAGATATGATTACAGAAGGAGAAATTCGCACTGTTCGTGGATCCCTGGGGGGGGGGGTGGCTCCGAGTAGTTTTGCCAGGGGCAGCTTTGATTGCGAACGTGGGCCGCTTAGTGGAGGAGTATGGAAGCAAGAGACTTGAGTGTTACCTGCGTATACCCGTCTGTCCTACACGACAGTAGCGCTTGCACACACTCTACTGCAGGGCAAGAGCCCTGCAGGAGCAGCACTCTATCTTTTGGGGGAGGATCATGTGGAAGTCAGGTACCTGTGGAGCTGTGTTCAATTGACAGTCGAAGCAAGATAAGAAGAGCCACTTGAAAAGTGCACTCATCTCAGCCTACCTGGTAGAAGCAAGTACCGTGTGAAACTTGTATCCTGCCAGCTGCTCCCCTTAGGTGGCGGGGGAGTCGGAGGCACTCTCGATTTTGGAAGTGTCACACACTGCATTGATTCGGCATGTGAAACTCCTCGGTCACAACGGAATCAGGCTACTATTCGCCCGGCAAGCCGGCACTACAACGGATTCCTCACGGTACTCTCTAGCTGCCTTCAGGTAGGAGGTGCGGGCCTGCGCTGGCCAGAAAGTGTTTCCCCTACCGAAGAAGGCCCGTTTCCCCGAGCAGTAAACGTGTTTGTCCTGTCCAATTGAGACGAACCGGGATTTCGCTCACGGTGTACTGTCTGTGTTCCGGAGTCCCCGCCAGAGGAAGCAGGGTTGGTGAAAGTTTGCAGAGCTCTGAAATACACTTTGTCCTCAGCCGCAAGAAGAGAAGCGCTCAGTTTAGTTTCCTGGGGTGAGTAGAAGCGCATTCCTTTAGTTTGCATGAAAGGCTGGTATCCTGCTGGTAAAATACATGTGAGATTTCCTGGCCAGAAGGAGGATGGTTGAGAAGCAACGACCTCAGGGCAGAGGGACTTTGTGCTTGGGTCAAGAAAGGAGAGCTTTAGCTATAGGGCTTTGGCCGCTGCTGGTTTTTACCGCCCAAGCTGAGCACCGTCCTCCCTGGGGTAGTTAACTGAGAGTGATAGGAGAAAGCATTCAAGCCGCCAAGGAGAAGTCCCTTTCTCCCTGAGGCAGAAACCCTTTGTGCAATGCCATGGGAAGGGCCTGGCTTCCTGGCGGGTGAGAAAAAGGTAATGTTACAGAAGGAGAAATTCCCACACGGTGTGGAGCCCTGGCGTTGCTCAGAGGAGTTTGGCCGAGGGCAGCCAGCTCTCACTGCGAACGTTGACCCCTGGTGGGATCATTTGAAAGGCCGAGTCTTTAGTGTTGCCTGGGGAGACCTGTCTGTCTCTCTTACGCAGAGAGTAGGGCTTGCTTTCTGGCTACTGCAGGGAATTCTACGTGCAGAGCCCTCTCCTTAGGTGGCTGATCAAATGGAAGTCAGGTGCACGGGGTGCCCTTAAGGGGGCAACCAGGCATATTAACAAGCGGCACTTGAAACCTGCACTCATCTCAGTGTGCACGGTAGAATCGTCTACGGTGAAGCACGTGTAAAATGGGGGTCCTAGGCACTGCTCTCCGAAGGCCATGGGTGAGTCTGCTGCCTGCTAGACCTCAGCCTCCTCACACGTTGGGTTCAATCGGCTTTTGAGACTCTTCGCTCACTTTGGAATAAGGCTACAGTTCCACTGGCGACGCTACCTTACAACGGTCTCCTCACGTTACTTTATATCTGCCTTCAGGGAGGAGAGGCGAGGGTGAGTGGGCTGGAAAGCGTTTCCACCGTCTTAAACGATCTGTAAGCCGACCAGGAAACATTTTTGTCGTTTCAAATTGAGAGGAGAGGAAATTCGGCCATACTGTACTGTCTCTGCCAAACAGTCCTCCCCAAAGGAAGCAGGGTGGGAGAATGGTGGCAAAGGTGTGCCCTACTCTTCCTCGACAGCCGAATGACGGGCAGGGCTCAGCTTAGTTTCCTCGGTGCCTAGAGGCGAATGCTTTCACGTTTGCATGAAAGGCTGGTGTCCTAGGGCCAAAACGTATGCGAGTTTTCCCTAGCCGCGAGGGCGAGGAGGACGCTTGAGAAGACATCGACCGCCCCCCACCCCCACCCCGGAGACAGTATTTCGCGTTTGGAGAACGAGAGGAGAGCTTTAGGCATAGGACTTTGTCCCTCCTGCTTCTAGGGGCTAAAGTGAAGCACCTCCTCCCTGTGGTAGTACACTGAGAATGATGGGAAGAGCGCTCAACCTGGCCAAGGGAAGTAGCTTCCTCTCTGAAGCAGAAAGCCGTACCTGCAATGCCATGGGAAGGGCCTTGGCTTCCTGGGCTGTGTGAAAATGGTAACGTCGCAGAAGGAAAACTTTGCACTTTGCGTTGAGGCCTTGCAGTGCTCAGTGGAGTTTGAGCGAGGGCAGCTTTCGGGGCAAACGTTGAGCGTTGAGTGGAAGCATTTGGAAGGCCGAGTGTTGAGTGTTACCTGGTTAGACCGGTGTCCCTTCCATGAGGAGCAGCGCCTGCTTCCTGGGTACGTACTGCAGGGAAGGTCTAGTGGCAGAGCCCCTTCCTTAGGTGGATGGCCTAATGGCAGTCAAGTGCATGGGGAGCCCTGTCAAAGGGACAGCCACGCACATTAAGAAGAGGCACTTGAAACATGCCCTTGTGTCAGCGTACACGGTAGATTCATCTCCAGTCAAGGCTGTGTGAACTGTGTATCTTAGCAGCTTCTCTCTGTAGACCATGGGTGAGTCTCAGGCATGCCAGAACTCAGAAATATCACCCATTGTATGGATTCGGCTCTTGAAAGTTCGGTCGCGTTGCAGTAAGGCTACAGTGCCTCTGCAAGGCCTGCACTACAACGGTTTCCGCACGTTAGTTTAGAGCTGCCTTCAGGTAAGAGAGGCAACGGTGAGTGGCCCAGAAATCTTCTCCACTGCCTAAAGTGATCCGTATCCCAAGCAGAAATAGGTTCGACTTGCCAAATGGAGGCAAAAGGAATTTCGCTCACGTCGTACTCTCTGTCCAAGAGTAAACACCAGAGGGCGCAGTGTGTTAGAATGGATGCAGAGCTCTGCAAACCTCTTCCTCTTCAGCCGAATGATAAGAAGCGCTCAGCTTCCTTTCCTAGTGTGACTAGAGTCGAGTGCCTTCAAGTTTGTTTGACAGGCTGCTGTACTAGTGCTGAAACATAACGTGAGTTTTCCTAGGCACACGGAAGGTGGTTCAGAGGAAGTCGACCCCTGTGGCGATGGACTTTCGCCCTTGGTTCACTCGAGGAGCGTTTTAGGCATACGGCTTTGCTCCCGGCTGCTTCTAGGGCCGAAACCGAACACCCTCCTCCTTGTGGCATTTAATCGAGAAAGGGAGGAAATAGCCGTCCACCTGCCCAAAGAGACGTAGCTTCCTTTCTGCCGCAGAAAGCCTTTCTTCAGTGCCATGGGAAGGGCCTTCTTTACCTGCCGGCTGAGAAAAAGATATGATTACAGAAGGAGAAATTCGCACTGTTCGTGGATCCCTGGGGGGGGGGGGTGGCTCCGAGTAGTTTTGCCAGGGGCAGCTTTGATTGCGAACGTGGGCCGCTTAGTGGAGGAGTATGGAAGCAAGAGACTTGAGTGTTACCTGCGTATACCCGTCTGTCCTACACGACAGTAGCGCTTGCACACACTCTACTGCAGGGCAAGAGCCCTGCAGGAGCAGCACTCTATCTTTTGGGGGAGGATCATGTGGAAGTCAGGTACCTGTGGAGCTGTGTTCAATTGACAGTCGAAGCAAGATAAGAAGAGCCACTTGAAAAGTGCACTCATCTCAGCCTACCTGGTAGAAGCAAGTACCGTGTGAAACTTGTATCCTGCCAGCTGCTCCCCTTAGGTGGCGGGGGAGTCGGAGGCACTCTCGATTTTGGAAGTGTCACACACTGCATTGATTCGGCATGTGAAACTCCTCGGTCACAACGGAATCAGGCTACTATTCGCCCGGCAAGCCGGCACTACAACGGGTTCCTCACGGTACTCTCTAGCTGCCTTCAGGTAGGAGGTGCGGGCCTGCGCTGGCCAGAAAGTGTTTCCCCTACCGAAGAAGGCCCGTTTCCCCGAGCAGTAAACGTGTTTGTCCTGTCCAATTGAGACGAACCGGGATTTCGCTCACGGTGTACTGTCTCTGTTCCGGAGTCCCCGCCAGAGGAAGCAGGGTTGGTGAAAGTTTGCAGAGCTCTGAAATACACTTTGTCCTCAGCCGCAAGAAGAGAAGCGCTCAGTTTAGTTTCCTGGGGTGAGTAGAAGCGCATTCCTTTAGTTTGCATGAAAGGCTGGTATCCTGCTGGTAAAATACATGTGAGATTTCCTGGCCAGAAGGAGGATGGTTGAGAAGCAACGACCTCAGGGCAGAGGGACTTTGTGCTTGGGTCAAGAAAGGAGAGCTTTAGCTATAGGGCTTTGGCCGCTGCTGGTTTTTACCGCCCAAGCTGAGCACCGTCCTCCCTGGGCTAGTTAACTGAGAGTGATAGGAGAAAGCATTCAAGCCGCCAAGGAGAAGTCCCTTTCTCCCTGAGGCAGAAACCCTTTGTGCAATGCCATGGGAAGGGCCTGGCTTCCTGGCGGGTGAGAAAAAGGTAATGTTACAGAAGGAGAAATTCCCACACGGTGTGGAGCCCTGGCGTTGCTCAGAGGAGTTTGGCCGAGGGCAGCCAGCTCTCACTGCGAACGTTGACCCCTGGTGGGATCATTTGAAAGGCCGAGTCTTTAGTGTTGCCTGGGGAGACCTGTCTGTCTCTCTTACGCAGAGAGTAGGGCTTGCTTTCTGGCTACTGCAGGGAATTCTACGTGCAGAGCCCTCTCCTTAGGTGGCTGATCAAATGGAAGTCAGGTGCACGGGGTGCCCTTAAGGGGGCAACCAGGCATATTAACAAGCGGCACTTGAAACCTGCACTCATCTCAGTGTGCACGGTAGAATCGTCTACGGTGAAGCACGTGTAAAATGGGGGTCCTAGGCACTGCTCTCCGAAGGCCATGGGTGAGTCTGCTGCCTGCTAGACCTCAGCCTCCTCACACGTTGGGTTCAATCGGCTTTTGAGACTCTTCGCTCACTTTGGAATAAGGCTACAGTTCCACTGGCGACGCTACCTTACAACGGTCTCCTCACGTTACTTTATATCTGCCTTCAGGGAGGAGAGGCGAGGGTGAGTGGGCTGGAAAGCGTTTCCACCGTCTTAAACGATCTGTAAGCCGACCAGGAAACATTTTTGTCGTTTCAAATTGAGAGGAGAGGAAATTCGGCCATACTGTACTGTCTCTGCCAAACAGTCCTCCCCAAAGGAAGCAGGGTGGGAGAATGGTGGCAAAGGTGTGCCCTACTCTTCCTCGACAGCCGAATGACGGGCAGGGCTCAGCTTAGTTTCCTCGGTGCCTAGAGGCGAATGCTTTCACGTTTGCATGAAAGGCTGGTGTCCTAGGGCCAAAACGTATGCGAGTTTTCCCTAGCCGCGAGGGCGAGGAGGACGCTTGAGAAGACATCGACCGCCCCCCACCCCCACCCCGGAGACAGTATTTCGCGTTTGGAGAACGAGAGGAGAGCTTTAGGCATAGGACTTTGTCCCTCCTGCTTCTAGGGGCTAAAGTGAAGCACCTCCTCCCTGTGGTAGTACACTGAGAATGATGGGAAGAGCGCTCAACCTGGCCAAGGGAAGTAGCTTCCTCTCTGAAGCAGAAAGCCGTACCTGCAATGCCATGGGAAGGGCCTTGGCTTCCTGGGCTGTGTGAAAATGGTAACGTCGCAGAAGGAAAACTTTGCACTTTGCGTTGAGGCCTTGCAGTGCTCAGTGGAGTTTGAGCGAGGGCAGCTTTCGGGGCAAACGTTGAGCGTTGAGTGGAAGCATTTGGAAGGCCGAGTGTTGAGTGTTACCTGGTTAGACCGGTGTCCCTTCCATGAGGAGCAGCGCCTGCTTCCTGGGTACGTACTGCAGGGAAGGTCTAGTGGCAGAGCCCCTTCCTTAGGTGGATGGCCTAATGGCAGTCAAGTGCATGGGGAGCCCTGTCAAAGGGACAGCCACGCACATTAAGAAGAGGCACTTGAAACATGCCCTTGTGTCAGCGTACACGGTAGATTCATCTCCAGTCAAGGCTGTGTGAACTGTGTATCTTAGCAGCTTCTCTCTGTAGACCATGGGTGAGTCTCAGGCATGCCAGAACTCAGAAATATCACCCATTGTATGGATTCGGCTCTTGAAAGTTCGGTCGCGTTGCAGTAAGGCTACAGTGCCTCTGCAAGGCCTGCACTACAACGGTTTCCGCACGTTAGTTTAGAGCTGCCTTCAGGTAAGAGAGGCAACGGTGAGTGGCCCAGAAATCTTCTCCACTGCCTAAAGTGATCCGTATCCCAAGCAGAAATAGGTTCGACTTGCCAAATGGAGGCAAAAGGAATTTCGCTCACGTCGTACTCTCTGTCCAAGAGTAAACACCAGAGGGCGCAGTGTGTTAGAATGGATGCAGAGCTCTGCAAACCTCTTCCTCTTCAGCCGAATGATAAGAAGCGCTCAGCTTCCTTTCCTAGTGTGACTAGAGTCGAGTGCCTTCAAGTTTGTTTGACAGGCTGCTGTACTAGTGCTGAAACATAACGTGAGTTTTCCTAGGCACACGGAAGGTGGTTCAGAGGAAGTCGACCCCTGTGGCGATGGACTTTCGCCCTTGGTTCACTCGAGGAGCGTTTTAGGCATACGGCTTTGCTCCCGGCTGCTTCTAGGGCCGAAACCGAACACCCTCCTCCTTGTGGCATTTAATCGAGAAAGGGAGGAAATAGCCGTCCACCTGCCCAAAGAGACGTAGCTTCCTTTCTGCCGCAGAAAGCCTTTCTTCAGTGCCATGGGAAGGGCCTTCTTTACCTGCCGGCTGAGAAAAAGATATGATTACAGAAGGAGAAATTCGCACTGTTCGTGGATCCCTGGGGGGGGGGGGTGGCTCCGAGTAGTTTTGCCAGGGGCAGCTTTGATTGCGAACGTGGGCCGCTTAGTGGAGGAGTATGGAAGCAAGAGACTTGAGTGTTACCTGCGTATACCCGTCTGTCCTACACGACAGTAGCGCTTGCACACACTCTACTGCAGGGCAAGAGCCCTGCAGGAGCAGCACTCTATCTTTTGGGGGAGGATCATGTGGAAGTCAGGTACCTGTGGAGCTGTGTTCAATTGACAGTCGAAGCAAGATAAGAAGAGCCACTTGAAAAGTGCACTCATCTCAGCCTACCTGGTAGAAGCAAGTACCGTGTGAAACTTGTATCCTGCCAGCTGCTCCCCTTAGGTGGCGGGGGAGTCGGAGGCACTCTCGATTTTGGAAGTGTCACACACTGCATTGATTCGGCATGTGAAACTCCTCGGTCACAACGGAATCAGGCTACTATTCGCCCGGCAAGCCGGCACTACAACGGGTTCCTCACGGTACTCTCTAGCTGCCTTCAGGTAGGAGGTGCGGGCCTGCGCTGGCCAGAAAGTGTTTCCCCTACCGAAGAAGGCCCGTTTCCCCGAGCAGTAAACGTGTTTGTCCTGTCCAATTGAGACGAACCGGGATTTCGCTCACGGTGTACTGTCTCTGTTCCGGAGTCCCCGCCAGAGGAAGCAGGGTTGGTGAAAGTTTGCAGAGCTCTGAAATACACTTTGTCCTCAGCCGCAAGAAGAGAAGCGCTCAGTTTAGTTTCCTGGGGTGAGTAGAAGCGCATTCCTTTAGTTTGCATGAAAGGCTGGTATCCTGCTGGTAAAATACATGTGAGATTTCCTGGCCAGAAGGAGGATGGTTGAGAAGCAACGACCTCAGGGCAGAGGGACTTTGTGCTTGGGTCAAGAAAGGAGAGCTTTAGCTATAGGGCTTTGGCCGCTGCTGGTTTTTACCGCCCAAGCTGAGCACCGTCCTCCCTGGGCTAGTTAACTGAGAGTGATAGGAGAAAGCATTCAAGCCGCCAAGGAGAAGTCCCTTTCTCCCTGAGGCAGAAACCCTTTGTGCAATGCCATGGGAAGGGCCTGGCTTCCTGGCGGGTGAGAAAAAGGTAATGTTACAGAAGGAGAAATTCCCACACGGTGTGGAGCCCTGGCGTTGCTCAGAGGAGTTTGGCCGAGGGCAGCCAGCTCTCACTGCGAACGTTGACCCCTGGTGGGATCATTTGAAAGGCCGAGTCTTTAGTGTTGCCTGGGGAGACCTGTCTGTCTCTCTTACGCAGAGAGTAGGGCTTGCTTTCTGGCTACTGCAGGGAATTCTACGTGCAGAGCCCTCTCCTTAGGTGGCTGATCAAATGGAAGTCAGGTGCACGGGGTGCCCTTAAGGGGGCAACCAGGCATATTAACAAGCGGCACTTGAAACCTGCACTCATCTCAGTGTGCACGGTAGAATCGTCTACGGTGAAGCACGTGTAAAATGGGGGTCCTAGGCACTGCTCTCCGAAGGCCATGGGTGAGTCTGCTGCCTGCTAGACCTCAGCCTGCTCACACGTTGGGTTCAATCGGCTTTTGAGACTCTTCGCTCACTTTGGAATAAGGCTACAGTTCCACTGGCGACGCTACCTTACAACGGTCTCCTCACGTTACTTTATATCTGCCTTCAGGGAGGAGAGGCGAGGGTGAGTGGGCTGGAAAGCGTTTCCACCGTCTTAAACGATCTGTAAGCCGACCAGGAAACATTTTTGTCGTTTCAAATTGAGAGGAGAGGAAATTCGGCCATACTGTACTGTCTCTGCCAAACAGTCCTCCCCAAAGGAAGCAGGGTGGGAGAATGGTGGCAAAGGTGTGCCCTACTCTTCCTCGACAGCCGAATGACGGGCAGGGCTCAGCTTAGTTTCCTCGGTGCCTAGAGGCGAATGCTTTCACGTTTGCATGAAAGGCTGGTGTCCTAGGGCCAAAACGTATGCGAGTTTTCCCTAGCCGCGAGGGCGAGGAGGACGCTTGAGAAGACATCGACCGCCCCCCACCCCCACCCCGGAGACAGTATTTCGCGTTTGGAGAACGAGAGGAGAGCTTTAGGCATAGGACTTTGTCCCTCCTGCTTCTAGGGGCTAAAGTGAAGCACCTCCTCCCTGTGGTAGTACACTGAGAATGATGGGAAGAGCGCTCAACCTGGCCAAGGGAAGTAGCTTCCTCTCTGAAGCAGAAAGCCGTACCTGCAATGCCATGGGAAGGGCCTTGGCTTCCTGGGCTGTGTGAAAATGGTAACGTCGCAGAAGGAAAACTTTGCACTTTGCGTTGAGGCCTTGCAGTGCTCAGTGGAGTTTGAGCGAGGGCAGCTTTCGGGGCAAACGTTGAGCGTTGAGTGGAAGCATTTGGAAGGCCGAGTGTTGAGTGTTACCTGGTTAGACCGGTGTCCCTTCCATGAGGAGCAGCGCCTGCTTCCTGGGTACGTACTGCAGGGAAGGTCTAGTGGCAGAGCCCCTTCCTTAGGTGGATGGCCTAATGGCAGTCAAGTGCATGGGGAGCCCTGTCAAAGGGACAGCCACGCACATTAAGAAGAGGCACTTGAAACATGCCCTTGTGTCAGCGTACACGGTAGATTCATCTCCAGTCAAGGCTGTGTGAACTGTGTATCTTAGCAGCTTCTCTCTGTAGACCATGGGTGAGTCTCAGGCATGCCAGAACTCAGAAATATCACCCATTGTATGGATTCGGCTCTTGAAAGTTCGGTCGCGTTGCAGTAAGGCTACAGTGCCTCTGCAAGGCCTGCACTACAACGGTTTCCGCACGTTAGTTTAGAGCTGCCTTCAGGTAAGAGAGGCAACGGTGAGTGGCCCAGAAATCTTCTCCACTGCCTAAAGTGATCCGTATCCCAAGCAGAAATAGGTTCGACTTGCCAAATGGAGGCAAAAGGAATTTCGCTCACGTCGTACTCTCTGTCCAAGAGTAAACACCAGAGGGCGCAGTGTGTTAGAATGGATGCAGAGCTCTGCAAACCTCTTCCTCTTCAGCCGAATGATAAGAAGCGCTCAGCTTCCTTTCCTAGTGTGACTAGAGTCGAGTGCCTTCAAGTTTGTTTGACAGGCTGCTGTACTAGTGCTGAAACATAACGTGAGTTTTCCTAGGCACACGGAAGGTGGTTCAGAGGAAGTCGACCCCTGTGGCGATGGACTTTCGCCCTTGGTTCACTCGAGGAGCGTTTTAGGCATACGGCTTTGCTCCCGGCTGCTTCTAGGGCCGAAACCGAACACCCTCCTCCTTGTGGCATTTAATCGAGAAAGGGAGGAAATAGCCGTCCACCTGCCCAAAGAGACGTAGCTTCCTTTCTGCCGCAGAAAGCCTTTCTTCAGTGCCATGGGAAGGGCCTTCTTTACCTGCCGGCTGAGAAAAAGATATGATTACAGAAGGAGAAATTCGCACTGTTCGTGGATCCCTGGGGGGGGGGGGTGGCTCCGAGTAGTTTTGCCAGGGGCAGCTTTGATTGCGAACGTGGGCCGCTTAGTGGAGGAGTATGGAAGCAAGAGACTTGAGTGTTACCTGCGTATACCCGTCTGTCCTACACGACAGTAGCGCTTGCACACACTCTACTGCAGGGCAAGAGCCCTGCAGGAGCAGCACTCTATCTTTTGGGGGAGGATCATGTGGAAGTCAGGTACCTGTGGAGCTGTGTTCAATTGACAGTCGAAGCAAGATAAGAAGAGCCACTTGAAAAGTGCACTCATCTCAGCCTACCTGGTAGAAGCAAGTACCGTGTGAAACTTGTATCCTGCCAGCTGCTCCCCTTAGGTGGCGGGGGAGTCGGAGGCACTCTCGATTTTGGAAGTGTCACACACTGCATTGATTCGGCATGTGAAACTCCTCGGTCACAACGGAATCAGGCTACTATTCGCCCGGCAAGCCGGCACTACAACGGGTTCCTCACGGTACTCTCTAGCTGCCTTCAGGTAGGAGGTGCGGGCCTGCGCTGGCCAGAAAGTGTTTCCCCTACCGAAGAAGGCCCGTTTCCCCGAGCAGTAAACGTGTTTGTCCTGTCCAATTGAGACGAACCGGGATTTCGCTCACGGTGTACTGTCTGTGTTCCGGAGTCCCCGCCAGAGGAAGCAGGGTTGGTGAAAGTTTGCAGAGCTCTGAAATACACTTTGTCCTCAGCCGCAAGAAGAGAAGCGCTCAGTTTAGTTTCCTGGGGTGAGTAGAAGCGCATTCCTTTAGTTTGCATCAAAGGCTGGTATCCTGCTGGTAAAATACATGTGAGATTTCCTGGCCAGAAGGAGGATGGTTGAGAAGCAACGACCTCAGGGCAGAGGGACTTTGTGCTTGGGTCAAGAAAGGAGAGCTTTAGCTATAGGGCTTTGGCCGCTGCTGGTTTTTACCGCCCAAGCTGAGCACCGTCCTCCCTGGGGTAGTTAACTGAGAGTGATAGGAGAAAGCATTCAAGCCGCCAAGGAGAAGTCCCTTTCTCCCTGAGGCAGAAACCCTTTGTGCAATGCCATGGGAAGGGCCTGGCTTCCTGGCGGGTGAGAAAAAGGTAATGTTACAGAAGGAGAAATTCCCACACGGTGTGGAGCCCTGGCGTTGCTCAGAGGAGTTTGGCCGAGGGCAGCCAGCTCTCACTGCGAACGTTGACCCCTGGTGGGATCATTTGAAAGGCCGAGTCTTTAGTGTTGCCTGGGGAGACCTGTCTGTCTCTCTTACGCAGAGAGTAGGGCTTGCTTTCTGGCTACTGCAGGGAATTCTACGTGCAGAGCCCTCTCCTTAGGTGGCTGATCAAATGGAAGTCAGGTGCACGGGGTGCCCTTAAGGGGGCAACCAGGCATATTAACAAGCGGCACTTGAAACCTGCACTCATCTCAGTGTGCACGGTAGAATCGTCTACGGTGAAGCACGTGTAAAATGGGGGTCCTAGGCACTGCTCTCCGAAGGCCATGGGTGAGTCTGCTGCCTGCTAGACCTCAGCCTGCTCACACGTTGGGTTCAATCGGCTTTTGAGACTCTTCGCTCACTTTGGAATAAGGCTACAGTTCCACTGGCAACGCTACCTTACAACGGTCTCCTCACGTTACTTTATATCTGCCTTCAGGGAGGAGAGGCGAGGGTGAGTGGGCTGGAAAGCGTTTCCACCGTCTTAAACGATCTGTAAGCCGACCAGGAAACATTTTTGTCATTTCAAATTGAGAGGAGAGGAAATTCGGCCATACTGTACTGTCTCTGCCAAACAGTCCTCCCCAAAGGAAGCAGGGTGGGAGAATGGTGGCAAAGGTGTGCCCTACTCTTCCTCGACAGCCGAATGACGGGCAGGGCTCAGCTTAGTTTCCTCGGTGCCTAGAGGCGAATGCTTTCACGTTTGCATGAAAGGCTGGTGTCCTAGGGCCAAAACGTATGCGAGTTTTCCCTAGCCGCGAGGGCGAGGAGGACGCTTGAGAAGACATCGACCGCCCCCCACCCCCACCCCGGAGACAGTATTTCGCGTTTGGAGAACGAGAGGAGAGCTTTAGGCATAGGACTTTGTCCCTCCTGCTTCTAGGGGCTAAAGTGAAGCACCTCCTCCCTGTGGTAGTACACTGAGAATGATGGGAAGAGCGCTCAACCTGGCCAAGGGAAGTAGCTTCCTCTCTGAAGCAGAAAGCCGTACCTGCAATGCCATGGGAAGGGCCTTGGCTTCCTGGGCTGTGTGAAAATGGTAACGTCGCAGAAGGAAAACTTTGCACTTTGCGTTGAGGCCTTGCAGTGCTCAGTGGAGTTTGAGCGAGGGCAGCTTTCGGGGCAAACGTTGAGCGTTGAGTGGAAGCATTTGGAAGGCCGAGTGTTGAGTGTTACCTGGTTAGACCGGTGTCCCTTCCATGAGGAGCAGCGCCTGCTTCCTGGGTACGTACTGCAGGGAAGGTCTAGTGGCAGAGCCCCTTCCTTAGGTGGATGGCCTAATGGCAGTCAAGTGCATGGGGAGCCCTGTCAAAGGGACAGCCACGCACATTAAGAAGAGGCACTTGAAACATGCCCTTGTGTCAGCGTACACGGTAGATTCATCTCCAGTCAAGGCTGTGTGAACTGTGTATCTTAGCAGCTTCTCTCTGTAGACCATGGGTGAGTCTCAGGCATGCCAGAACTCAGAAATATCACCCATTGTATGGATTCGGCTCTTGAAAGTTCGGTCGCGTTGCAGTAAGGCTACAGTGCCTCTGCAAGGCCTGCACTACAACGGTTTCCGCACGTTAGTTTAGAGCTGCCTTCAGGTAAGAGAGGCAACGGTGAGTGGCCCAGAAATCTTCTCCACTGCCTAAAGTGATCCGTATCCCAAGCAGAAATAGGTTCGACTTGCCAAATGGAGGCAAAAGGAATTTCGCTCACGTCGTACTCTCTGTCCAAGAGTAAACACCAGAGGGCGCAGTGTGTTAGAATGGATGCAGAGCTCTGCAAACCTCTTCCTCTTCAGCCGAATGATAAGAAGCACTCAGCTTCCTTTCCTAGTGTGACTAGAGTCGAGTGCCTTCAAGTTTGTTTGACAGGCTGCTGTACTAGTGCTGAAACATAACGTGAGTTTTCCTAGGCACACGGAAGGTGGTTCAGAGGAAGTCGACCCCTGTGGCGATGGACTTTCGCCCTTGGTTCACTCGAGGAGCGTTTTAGGCATACGGCTTTGCTCCCGGCTGCTTCTAGGGCCGAAACCGAACACCCTCCTCCTTGTGGCATTTAATCGAGAAAGGGAGGAAATAGCCGTCCACCTGCCCAAAGAGACGTAGCTTCCTTTCTGCCGCAGAAAGCCTTTCTTCAGTGCCATGGGAAGGGCCTTCTTTACCTGCCGGCTGAGAAAAAGATATGATTACAGAAGGAGAAATTCGCACTGTTCGTGGATCCCTGGGGGGGGGGGTGGCTCCGAGTAGTTTTGCCAGGGGCAGCTTTGATTGCGAACGTGGGCCGCTTAGTGGAGGAGTATGGAAGCAAGAGACTTGAGTGTTACCTGCGTATACCCGTCTGTCCTACACGACAGTAGCGCTTGCACACACTCTACTGCAGGGCAAGAGCCCTGCAGGAGCAGCACTCTATCTTTTGGGGGAGGATCATGTGGAAGTCAGGTACCTGTGGAGCTGTGTTCAATTGACAGTCGAAGCAAGATAAGAAGAGCCACTTGAAAAGTGCACTCATCTCAGCCTACCTGGTAGAAGCAAGTACCGTGTGAAACTTGTATCCTGCCAGCTGCTCCCCTTAGGTGGCGGGGGAGTCGGAGGCACTCTCGATTTTGGAAGTGTCACACACTGCATTGATTCGGCATGTGAAACTCCTCGGTCACAACGGAATCAGGCTACTATTCGCCCGGCAAGCCGGCACTACAACGGGTTCCTCACGGTACTCTCTAGCTGCCTTCAGGTAGGAGGTGCGGGCCTGCGCTGGCCAGAAAGTGTTTCCCCTACCGAAGAAGGCCCGTTTCCCCGAGCAGTAAACGTGTTTGTCCTGTCCAATTGAGACGAACCGGGATTTCGCTCACGGTGTACTGTCTCTGTTCCGGAGTCCCCGCCAGAGGAAGCAGGGTTGGTGAAAGTTTGCAGAGCTCTGAAATACACTTTGTCCTCAGCCGCAAGAAGAGAAGCGCTCAGTTTAGTTTCCTGGGGTGAGTAGAAGCGCATTCCTTTAGTTTGCATGAAAGGCTGGTATCCTGCTGGTAAAATACATGTGAGATTTCCTGGCCAGAAGGAGGATGGTTGAGAAGCAACGACCTCAGGGCAGAGGGACTTTGTGCTTGGGTCAAGAAAGGAGAGCTTTAGCTATAGGGCTTTGGCCGCTGCTGGTTTTTACCGCCCAAGCTGAGCACCGTCCTCCCTGGGCTAGTTAACTGAGAGTGATAGGAGAAAGCATTCAAGCCGCCAAGGAGAAGTCCCTTTCTCCCTGAGGCAGAAACCCTTTGTGCAATGCCATGGGAAGGGCCTGGCTTCCTGGCGGGTGAGAAAAAGGTAATGTTACAGAAGGAGAAATTCCCACACGGTGTGGAGCCCTGGCGTTGCTCAGAGGAGTTTGGCCGAGGGCAGCCAGCTCTCACTGCGAACGTTGACCCCTGGTGGGATCATTTGAAAGGCCGAGTCTTTAGTGTTGCCTGGGGAGACCTGTCTGTCTCTCTTACGCAGAGAGTAGGGCTTGCTTTCTGGCTACTGCAGGGAATTCTACGTGCAGAGCCCTCTCCTTAGGTGGCTGATCAAATGGAAGTCAGGTGCACGGGGTGCCCTTAAGGGGGCAACCAGGCATATTAACAAGCGGCACTTGAAACCTGCACTCATCTCAGTGTGCACGGTAGAATCGTCTACGGTGAAGCACGTGTAAAATGGGGGTCCTAGGCACTGCTCTCCGAAGGCCATGGGTGAGTCTGCTGCCTGCTAGACCTCAGCCTCCTCACACGTTGGGTTCAATCGGCTTTTGAGACTCTTCGCTCACTTTGGAATAAGGCTACAGTTCCACTGGCAACGCTACCTTACAACGGTCTCCTCACGTTACTTTATATCTGCCTTCAGGGAGGAGAGGCGAGGGTGAGTGGGCTGGAAAGCGTTTCCACCGTCTTAAACGATCTGTAAGCCGACCAGGAAACATTTTTGTCGTTTCAAATTGAGAGGAGAGGAAATTCGGCCATACTGTACTGTCTCTGCCAAACAGTCCTCCCCGAAGGAAGCAGGGTGGGAGAATGGTGGCAAAGGTGTGCCCTACTCTTCCTCGACAGCCGAATGACGGGCAGGGCTCAGCTTAGTTTCCTCGGTGCCTAGAGGCGAATGCTTTCACGTTTGCATGAAAGGCTGGTGTCCTAGGGCCAAAACATATGCGAGTTTTCCCTAGCCGCGAGGGCGAGGAGGACGCTTGAGAAGACATCGACCCCCCCACCCCCACCCCGGAGACAGTATTTCGCGTTTGGAGAACGAGAGGAGAGCTTTAGGCATAGGACTTTGTCCCTCCTGCTTCTAGGGGCTAAAGTGAAGCACCTCCTCCCTGTGGTAGTACACTGAGAATGATGGGAAGAGCGCTCAACCTGGCCAAGGGAAGTAGCTTCCTCTCTGAAGCAGAAAGCCGTACCTGCAATGCCATGGGAAGGGCCTTGGCTTCCTGGGCTGTGTGAAAATGGTAACGTCGCAGAAGGAAAACTTTGCACTTTGCGTTGAGGCCTTGCAGTGCTCAGTGGAGTTTGAGCGAGGGCAGCTTTCGGGGCAAACGTTGAGCGTTGAGTGGAAGCATTTGGAAGGCCGAGTGTTGAGTGTTACCTGGTTAGACCGGTGTCCCTTCCATGAGGAGCAGCGCCTGCTTCCTGGGTACGTACTGCAGGGAAGGTCTAGTGGCAGAGCCCCTTCCTTAGGTGGATGGCCTAATGGCAGTCAAGTGCATGGGGAGCCCTGTCAAAGGGACAGCCACGCACATTAAGAAGAGGCACTTGAAACATGCCCTTGTGTCAGCGTACACGGTAGATTCATCTCCAGTCAAGGCTGTGTGAACTGTGTATCTTAGCAGCTTCTCTCTGTAGACCATGGGTGAGTCTCAGGCATGCCAGAACTCAGAAATATCACCCATTGTATGGATTCGGCTCTTGAAAGTTCGGTCGCGTTGCAGTAAGGCTACAGTGCCTCTGCAAGGCCTGCACTACAACGGTTTCCGCACGTTAGTTTAGAGCTGCCTTCAGGTAAGAGAGGCAACGGTGAGTGGCCCAGAAATCTTCTCCACTGCCTAAAGTGATCCGTATCCCAAGCAGAAATAGGTTCGACTTGCCAAATGGAGGCAAAAGGAATTTCGCTCACGTCGTACTCTCTGTCCAAGAGTAAACACCAGAGGGCGCAGTGTGTTAGAATGGATGCAGAGCTCTGCAAACCTCTTCCTCTTCAGCCGAATGATAAGAAGCGCTCAGCTTCCTTTCCTAGTGTGACTAGAGTCGAGTGCCTTCAAGTTTGTTTGACAGGCTGCTGTACTAGTGCTGAAACATAACGTGAGTTTTCCTAGGCACACGGAAGGTGGTTCAGAGGAAGTCGACCCCTGTGGCGATGGACTTTCGCCCTTGGTTCACTCGAGGAGCGTTTTAGGCATACGGCTTTGCTCCCGGCTGCTTCTAGGGCCGAAACCGAACACCCTCCTCCTTGTGGCATTTAATCGAGAAAGGGAGGAAATAGCCGTCCACCTGCCCAAAGAGACGTAGCTTCCTTTCTGCCGCAGAAAGCCTTTCTTCAGTGCCATGGGAAGGGCCTTCTTTACCTGCCGGCTGAGAAAAAGATATGATTACAGAAGGAGAAATTCGCACTGTTCGTGGATCCCTGGGGCGGGGGGGGGGGGTGGCTCCGAGTAGTTTTGCCAGGGGCAGCTTTGATTGCGAACGTGGGCCGCTTAGTGGAGGAGTATGGAAGCAAGAGACTTGAGTGTTACCTGCGTATACCCGTCTGTCCTACACGACAGTAGCGCTTGCACACACTCTACTGCAGGGCAAGAGCCCTGCAGGAGCAGCACTCTATCTTTTGGGGGAGGATCATGTGGAAGTCAGGTACCTGTGGAGCTGTGTTCAATTGACAATCGAAGCAAGATAAGAAGAGCCACTTGAAAAGTGCACTCATCTCAGCCTACCTGGTAGAAGCAAGTACCGTGTGAAACTTGTATCCTGCCAGCTGCTCCCCTTAGGTGGCGGGGGAGTCGGAGGCACTCTCGATTTTGGAAGTGTCACACACTGCATTGATTCGGCATGTGAAACTCCTCGGTCACAACGGAATCAGGCTACTATTCGCCCGGCAAGCCGGCACTACAACGGGTTCCTCACGGTACTCTCTAGCTGCCTTCAGGTAGGAGGTGCGGGCCTGCGCTGGCCAGAAAGTGTTTCCCCTACCGAAGAAGGCCCGTTTCCCGAGCAGTAAACGTGTTTGTCCTGTCCAATTGAGACGAACCGGGATTTCGCTCACGGTGTACTGTCTCTGTTCCGGAGTCCCCGCCAGAGGAAGCAGGGTTGGTGAAAGTTTGCAGAGCTCTGAAATACACTTTGTCCTCAGCCGCAAGAAGAGAAGCGCTCAGTTTAGTTTCCTGGGGTGAGTAGAAGCGCATTCCTTTAGTTTGCATGAAAGGCTGGTATCCTGCTGGTAAAATACATGTGAGATTTCCTGGCCAGAAGGAGGATGGTTGAGAAGCAACGACCTCAGGGCAGAGGGACTTTGTGCTTGGGTCAAGAAAGGAGAGCTTTAGCTATAGGGCTTTGGCCGCTGCTGGTTTTTACCGCCCAAGCTGAGCACCGTCCTCCCTGGGGTAGTTAACTGAGAGTGATAGGAGAAAGCATTCAAGCCGCCAAGGAGAAGTCCCTTTCTCCCTGAGGCAGAAACCCTTTGTGCAATGCCATGGGAAGGGCCTGGCTTCCTGGCGGGTGAGAAAAAGGTAATGTTACAGAAGGAGAAATTCCCACACGGTGTGGAGCCCTGGCGTTGCTCAGAGGAGTTTGGCCGAGGGCAGCCAGCTCTCACTGCGAACGTTGACCCCTGGTGGGATCATTTGAAAGGCCGAGTCTTTAGTGTTGCCTGGGGAGACCTGTCTGTCTCTCTTACGCAGAGAGTAGGGCTTGCTTTCTGGCTACTGCAGGGAATTCTACGTGCAGAGCCCTCTCCTTAGGTGGCTGATCAAATGGAAGTCAGGTGCACGGGGTGCCCTTAAGGGGGCAACCAGGCATATTAACAAGCGGCACTTGAAACCTGCACTCATCTCAGTGTGCACGGTAGAATCGTCTACGGTGAAGCACGTGTAAAATGGGGGTCCTAGGCACTGCTCTCCGAAGGCCATGGGTGAGTCTGCTGCCTGCTAGACCTCAGCCTCCTCACACGTTGGGTTCAATCGGCTTTTGAGACTCTTCGCTCACTTTGGAATAAGGCTACAGTTCCACTGGCAACGCTACCTTACAACGGTCTCCTCACGTTACTTTATATCTGCCTTCAGGGAGGAGAGGCGAGGGTGAGTGGGCTGGAAAGCGTTTCCACCGTCTTAAACGATCTGTAAGCCGACCAGGAAACATTTTTGTCGTTTCAAATTGAGAGGAGAGGAAATTCGGCCATACTGTACTGTCTCTGCCAAACAGTCCTCCCCGAAGGAAGCAGGGTGGGAGAATGGTGGCAAAGGTGTGCCCTACTCTTCCTCGACAGCCGAATGACGGGCAGGGCTCAGCTTAGTTTCCTCGGTGCCTAGAGGCGAATGCTTTCACGTTTGCATGAAAGGCTGGTGTCCTAGGGCCAAAACATATGCGAGTTTTCCCTAGCCGCGAGGGCGAGGAGGACGCTTGAGAAGACATCGACCCCCCCACCCCCACCCCGGAGACAGTATTTCGCGTTTGGAGAACGAGAGGAGAGCTTTAGGCATAGGACTTTGTCCCTCCTGCTTCTAGGGGCTAAAGTGAAGCACCTCCTCCCTGTGGTAGTACACTGAGAATGATGGGAAGAGCGCTCAACCTGGCCAAGGGAAGTAGCTTCCTCTCTGAAGCAGAAAGCCGTACCTGCAATGCCATGGGAAGGGCCTTGGCTTCCTGGGCTGTGTGAAAATGGTAACGTCGCAGAAGGAAAACTTTGCACTTTGCGTTGAGGCCTTGCAGTGCTCAGTGGAGTTTGAGCGAGGGCAGCTTTCGGGGCAAACGTTGAGCGTTGAGTGGAAGCATTTGGAAGGCCGAGTGTTGAGTGTTACCTGGTTAGACCGGTGTCCCTTCCATGAGGAGCAGCGCCTGCTTCCTGGGTACGTACTGCAGGGAAGGTCTAGTGGCAGAGCCCCTTCCTTAGGTGGATGGCCTAATGGCAGTCAAGTGCATGGGGAGCCCTGTCAAAGGGACAGCCACGCACATTAAGAAGAGGCACTTGAAACATGCCCTTGTGTCAGCGTACACGGTAGATTCATCTCCAGTCAAGGCTGTGTGAACTGTGTATCTTAGCAGCTTCTCTCTGTAGACCATGGGTGAGTCTCAGGCATGCCAGAACTCAGAAATATCACCCATTGTATGGATTCGGCTCTTGAAAGTTCGGTCGCGTTGCAGTAAGGCTACAGTGCCTCTGCAAGGCCTGCACTACAACGGTTTCCGCACGTTAGTTTAGAGCTGCCTTCAGGTAAGAGAGGCAACGGTGAGTGGCCCAGAAATCTTCTCCACTGCCTAAAGTGATCCGTATCCCAAGCAGAAATAGGTTCGACTTGCCAAATGGAGGCAAAAGGAATTTCGCTCACGTCGTACTCTCTGTCCAAGAGTAAACACCAGAGGGCGCAGTGTGTTAGAATGGATGCAGAGCTCTGCAAACCTCTTCCTCTTCAGCCGAATGATAAGAAGCGCTCAGCTTCCTTTCCTAGTGTGACTAGAGTCGAGTGCCTTCAAGTTTGTTTGACAGGCTGCTGTACTAGTGCTGAAACATAACGTGAGTTTTCCTAGGCACACGGAAGGTGGTTCAGAGGAAGTCGACCCCTGTGGCGATGGACTTTCGCCCTTGGTTCACTCGAGGAGCGTTTTAGGCATACGGCTTTGCTCCCGGCTGCTTCTAGGGCCGAAACCGAACACCCTCCTCCTTGTGGCATTTAATCGAGAAAGGGAGGAAATAGCCGTCCACCTGCCCAAAGAGACGTAGCTTCCTTTCTGCCGCAGAAAGCCTTTCTTCAGTGCCATGGGAAGGGCCTTCTTTACCTGCCGGCTGAGAAAAAGATATGATTACAGAAGGAGAAATTCGCACTGTTCGTGGATCCCTGGGGCGGGGGGGGGGGGTGGCTCCGAGTAGTTTTGCCAGGGGCAGCTTTGATTGCGAACGTGGGCCGCTTAGTGGAGGAGTATGGAAGCAAGAGACTTGAGTGTTACCTGCGTATACCCGTCTGTCCTACACGACAGTAGCGCTTGCACACACTCTACTGCAGGGCAAGAGCCCTGCAGGAGCAGCACTCTATCTTTTGGGGGAGGATCATGTGGAAGTCAGGTACCTGTGGAGCTGTGTTCAATTGACAATCGAAGCAAGATAAGAAGAGCCACTTGAAAAGTGCACTCATCTCAGCCTACCTGGTAGAAGCAAGTACCGTGTGAAACTTGTATCCTGCCAGCTGCTCCCCTTAGGTGGCGGGGGAGTCGGAGGCACTCTCGATTTTGGAAGTGTCACACACTGCATTGATTCGGCATGTGAAACTCCTCGGTCACAACGGAATCAGGCTACTATTCGCCCGGCAAGCCGGCACTACAACGGGTTCCTCACGGTACTCTCTAGCTGCCTTCAGGTAGGAGGTGCGGGCCTGCGCTGGCCAGAAAGTGTTTCCCCTACCGAAGAAGGCCCGTTTCCCGAGCAGTAAACGTGTTTGTCCTGTCCAATTGAGACGAACCGGGATTTCGCTCACGGTGTACTGTCTCTGTTCCGGAGTCCCCGCCAGAGGAAGCAGGGTTGGTGAAAGTTTGCAGAGCTCTGAAATACACTTTGTCCTCAGCCGCAAGAAGAGAAGCGCTCAGTTTAGTTTCCTGGGGTGAGTAGAAGCGCATTCCTTTAGTTTGCATGAAAGGCTGGTATCCTGCTGGTAAAATACATGTGAGATTTCCTGGCCAGAAGGAGGATGGTTGAGAAGCAACGACCTCAGGGCAGAGGGACTTTGTGCTTGGGTCAAGAAAGGAGAGCTTTAGCTATAGGGCTTTGGCCGCTGCTGGTTTTTACCGCCCAAGCTGAGCACCGTCCTCCCTGGGGTAGTTAACTGAGAGTGATAGGAGAAAGCATTCAAGCCGCCAAGGAGAAGTCCCTTTCTCCCTGAGGCAGAAACCCTTTGTGCAATGCCATGGGAAGGGCCTGGCTTCCTGGCGGGTGAGAAAAAGGTAATGTTACAGAAGGAGAAATTCCCACACGGTGTGGAGCCCTGGCGTTGCTCAGAGGAGTTTGGCCGAGGGCAGCCAGCTCTCACTGCGAACGTTGACCCCTGGTGGGATCATTTGAAAGGCCGAGTCTTTAGTGTTGCCTGGGGAGACCTGTCTGTCTCTCTTACGCAGAGAGTAGGGCTTGCTTTCTGGCTACTGCAGGGAATTCTACGTGCAGAGCCCTCTCCTTAGGTGGCTGATCAAATGGAAGTCAGGTGCACGGGGTGCCCTTAAGGGGGCAACCAGGCATATTAACAAGCGGCACTTGAAACCTGCACTCATCTCAGTGTGCACGGTAGAATCGTCTACGGTGAAGCACGTGTAAAATGGGGGTCCTAGGCACTGCTCTCCGAAGGCCATGGGTGAGTCTGCTGCCTGCTAGACCTCAGCCTCCTCACACGTTGGGTTCAATCGGCTTTTGAGACTCTTCGCTCACTTTGGAATAAGGCTACAGTTCCACTGGCAACGCTACCTTACAACGGTCTCCTCACGTTACTTTATATCTGCCTTCAGGGAGGAGAGGCGAGGGTGAGTGGGCTGGAAAGCGTTTCCACCGTCTTAAACGATCTGTAAGCCGACCAGGAAACATTTTTGTCGTTTCAAATTGAGAGGAGAGGAAATTCGGCCATACTGTACTGTCTCTGCCAAACAGTCCTCCCCGAAGGAAGCAGGGTGGGAGAATGGTGGCAAAGGTGTGCCCTACTCTTCCTCGACAGCCGAATGACGGGCAGGGCTCAGCTTAGTTTCCTCGGTGCCTAGAGGCGAATGCTTTCACGTTTGCATGAAAGGCTGGTGTCCTAGGGCCAAAACATATGCGAGTTTTCCCTAGCCGCGAGGGCGAGGAGGACGCTTGAGAAGACATCGACCCCCCCACCCCCACCCCGGAGACAGTATTTCGCGTTTGGAGAACGAGAGGAGAGCTTTAGGCATAGGACTTTGTCCCTCCTGCTTCTAGGGGCTAAAGTGAAGCACCTCCTCCCTGTGGTAGTACACTGAGAATGATGGGAAGAGCGCTCAACCTGGCCAAGGGAAGTAGCTTCCTCTCTGAAGCAGAAAGCCGTACCTGCAATGCCATGGGAAGGGCCTTGGCTTCCTGGGCTGTGTGAAAATGGTAACGTCGCAGAAGGAAAACTTTGCACTTTGCGTTGAGGCCTTGCAGTGCTCAGTGGAGTTTGAGCGAGGGCAGCTTTCGGGGCAAACGTTGAGCGTTGAGTGGAAGCATTTGGAAGGCCGAGTGTTGAGTGTTACCTGGTTAGACCGGTGTCCCTTCCATGAGGAGCAGCGCCTGCTTCCTGGGTACGTACTGCAGGGAAGGTCTAGTGGCAGAGCCCCTTCCTTAGGTGGATGGCCTAATGGCAGTCAAGTGCATGGGGAGCCCTGTCAAAGGGACAGCCACGCACATTAAGAAGAGGCACTTGAAACATGCCCTTGTGTCAGCGTACACGGTAGATTCATCTCCAGTCAAGGCTGTGTGAACTGTGTATCTTAGCAGCTTCTCTCTGTAGACCATGGGTGAGTCTCAGGCATGCCAGAACTCAGAAATATCACCCATTGTATGGATTCGGCTCTTGAAAGTTCGGTCGCGTTGCAGTAAGGCTACAGTGCCTCTGCAAGGCCTGCACTACAACGGTTTCCGCACGTTAGTTTAGAGCTGCCTTCAGGTAAGAGAGGCAACGGTGAGTGGCCCAGAAATCTTCTCCACTGCCTAAAGTGATCCGTATCCCAAGCAGAAATAGGTTCGACTTGCCAAATGGAGGCAAAAGGAATTTCGCTCACGTCGTACTCTCTGTCCAAGAGTAAACACCAGAGGGCGCAGTGTGTTAGAATGGATGCAGAGCTCTGCAAACCTCTTCCTCTTCAGCCGAATGATAAGAAGCGCTCAGCTTCCTTTCCTAGTGTGACTAGAGTCGAGTGCCTTCAAGTTTGTTTGACAGGCTGCTGTACTAGTGCTGAAACATAACGTGAGTTTTCCTAGGCACACGGAAGGTGGTTCAGAGGAAGTCGACCCCTGTGGCGATGGACTTTCGCCCTTGGTTCACTCGAGGAGCGTTTTAGGCATACGGCTTTGCTCCCGGCTGCTTCTAGGGCCGAAACCGAACACCCTCCTCCTTGTGGCATTTAATCGAGAAAGGGAGGAAATAGCCGTCCACCTGCCCAAAGAGACGTAGCTTCCTTTCTGCCGCAGAAAGCCTTTCTTCAGTGCCATGGGAAGGGCCTTCTTTACCTGCCGGCTGAGAAAAAGATATGATTACAGAAGGAGAAATTCGCACTGTTCGTGGATCCCTGGGGCGGGGGGGGGGGGTGGCTCCGAGTAGTTTTGCCAGGGGCAGCTTTGATTGCGAACGTGGGCCGCTTAGTGGAGGAGTATGGAAGCAAGAGACTTGAGTGTTACCTGCGTATACCCGTCTGTCCTACACGACAGTAGCGCTTGCACACACTCTACTGCAGGGCAAGAGCCCTGCAGGAGCAGCACTCTATCTTTTGGGGGAGGATCATGTGGAAGTCAGGTACCTGTGGAGCTGTGTTCAATTGACAATCGAAGCAAGATAAGAAGAGCCACTTGAAAAGTGCACTCATCTCAGCCTACCTGGTAGAAGCAAGTACCGTGTGAAACTTGTATCCTGCCAGCTGCTCCCCTTAGGTGGCGGGGGAGTCGGAGGCACTCTCGATTTTGGAAGTGTCACACACTGCATTGATTCGGCATGTGAAACTCCTCGGTCACAACGGAATCAGGCTACTATTCGCCCGGCAAGCCGGCACTACAACGGGTTCCTCACGGTACTCTCTAGCTGCCTTCAGGTAGGAGGTGCGGGCCTGCGCTGGCCAGAAAGTGTTTCCCCTACCGAAGAAGGCCCGTTTCCCGAGCAGTAAACGTGTTTGTCCTGTCCAATTGAGACGAACCGGGATTTCGCTCACGGTGTACTGTCTCTGTTCCGGAGTCCCCGCCAGAGGAAGCAGGGTTGGTGAAAGTTTGCAGAGCTCTGAAATACACTTTGTCCTCAGCCGCAAGAAGAGAAGCGCTCAGTTTAGTTTCCTGGGGTGAGTAGAAGCGCATTCCTTTAGTTTGCATGAAAGGCTGGTATCCTGCTGGTAAAATACATGTGAGATTTCCTGGCCAGAAGGAGGATGGTTGAGAAGCAACGACCTCAGGGCAGAGGGACTTTGTGCTTGGGTCAAGAAAGGAGAGCTTTAGCTATAGGGCTTTGGCCGCTGCTGGTTTTTACCGCCCAAGCTGAGCACCGTCCTCCCTGGGGTAGTTAACTGAGAGTGATAGGAGAAAGCATTCAAGCCGCCAAGGAGAAGTCCCTTTCTCCCTGAGGCAGAAACCCTTTGTGCAATGCCATGGGAAGGGCCTGGCTTCCTGGCGGGTGAGAAAAAGGTAATGTTACAGAAGGAGAAATTCCCACACGGTGTGGAGCCCTGGCGTTGCTCAGAGGAGTTTGGCCGAGGGCAGCCAGCTCTCACTGCGAACGTTGACCCCTGGTGGGATCATTTGAAAGGCCGAGTCTTTAGTGTTGCCTGGGGAGACCTGTCTGTCTCTCTTACGCAGAGAGTAGGGCTTGCTTTCTGGCTACTGCAGGGAATTCTACGTGCAGAGCCCTCTCCTTAGGTGGCTGATCAAATGGAAGTCAGGTGCACGGGGTGCCCTTAAGGGGGCAACCAGGCATATTAACAAGCGGCACTTGAAACCTGCACTCATCTCAGTGTGCACGGTAGAATCGTCTACGGTGAAGCACGTGTAAAATGGGGGTCCTAGGCACTGCTCTCCGAAGGCCATGGGTGAGTCTGCTGCCTGCTAGACCTCAGCCTCCTCACACGTTGGGTTCAATCGGCTTTTGAGACTCTTCGCTCACTTTGGAATAAGGCTACAGTTCCACTGGCAACGCTACCTTACAACGGTCTCCTCACGTTACTTTATATCTGCCTTCAGGGAGGAGAGGCGAGGGTGAGTGGGCTGGAAAGCGTTTCCACCGTCTTAAACGATCTGTAAGCCGACCAGGAAACATTTTTGTCGTTTCAAATTGAGAGGAGAGGAAATTCGGCCATACTGTACTGTCTCTGCCAAACAGTCCTCCCCGAAGGAAGCAGGGTGGGAGAATGGTGGCAAAGGTGTGCCCTACTCTTCCTCGACAGCCGAATGACGGGCAGGGCTCAGCTTAGTTTCCTCGGTGCCTAGAGGCGAATGCTTTCACGTTTGCATGAAAGGCTGGTGTCCTAGGGCCAAAACATATGCGAGTTTTCCCTAGCCGCGAGGGCGAGGAGGACGCTTGAGAAGACATCGACCCCCCCACCCCCACCCCGGAGACAGTATTTCGCGTTTGGAGAACGAGAGGAGAGCTTTAGGCATAGGACTTTGTCCCTCCTGCTTCTAGGGGCTAAAGTGAAGCACCTCCTCCCTGTGGTAGTACACTGAGAATGATGGGAAGAGCGCTCAACCTGGCCAAGGGAAGTAGCTTCCTCTCTGAAGCAGAAAGCCGTACCTGCAATGCCATGGGAAGGGCCTTGGCTTCCTGGGCTGTGTGAAAATGGTAACGTCGCAGAAGGAAAACTTTGCACTTTGCGTTGAGGCCTTGCAGTGCTCAGTGGAGTTTGAGCGAGGGCAGCTTTCGGGGCAAACGTTGAGCGTTGAGTGGAAGCATTTGGAAGGCCGAGTGTTGAGTGTTACCTGGTTAGACCGGTGTCCCTTCCATGAGGAGCAGCGCCTGCTTCCTGGGTACGTACTGCAGGGAAGGTCTAGTGGCAGAGCCCCTTCCTTAGGTGGATGGCCTAATGGCAGTCAAGTGCATGGGGAGCCCTGTCAAAGGGACAGCCACGCACATTAAGAAGAGGCACTTGAAACATGCCCTTGTGTCAGCGTACACGGTAGATTCATCTCCAGTCAAGGCTGTGTGAACTGTGTATCTTAGCAGCTTCTCTCTGTAGACCATGGGTGAGTCTCAGGCATGCCAGAACTCAGAAATATCACCCATTGTATGGATTCGGCTCTTGAAAGTTCGGTCGCGTTGCAGTAAGGCTACAGTGCCTCTGCAAGGCCTGCACTACAACGGTTTCCGCACGTTAGTTTAGAGCTGCCTTCAGGTAAGAGAGGCAACGGTGAGTGGCCCAGAAATCTTCTCCACTGCCTAAAGTGATCCGTATCCCAAGCAGAAATAGGTTCGACTTGCCAAATGGAGGCAAAAGGAATTTCGCTCACGTCGTACTCTCTGTCCAAGAGTAAACACCAGAGGGCGCAGTGTGTTAGAATGGATGCAGAGCTCTGCAAACCTCTTCCTCTTCAGCCGAATGATAAGAAGCGCTCAGCTTCCTTTCCTAGTGTGACTAGAGTCGAGTGCCTTCAAGTTTGTTTGACAGGCTGCTGTACTAGTGCTGAAACATAACGTGAGTTTTCCTAGGCACACGGAAGGTGGTTCAGAGGAAGTCGACCCCTGTGGCGATGGACTTTCGCCCTTGGTTCACTCGAGGAGCGTTTTAGGCATACGGCTTTGCTCCCGGCTGCTTCTAGGGCCGAAACCGAACACCCTCCTCCTTGTGGCATTTAATCGAGAAAGGGAGGAAATAGCCGTCCACCTGCCCAAAGAGACGTAGCTTCCTTTCTGCCGCAGAAAGCCTTTCTTCAGTGCCATGGGAAGGGCCTTCTTTACCTGCCGGCTGAGAAAAAGATATGATTACAGAAGGAGAAATTCGCACTGTTCGTGGATCCCTGGGGCGGGGGGGGGGGGTGGCTCCGAGTAGTTTTGCCAGGGGCAGCTTTGATTGCGAACGTGGGCCGCTTAGTGGAGGAGTATGGAAGCAAGAGACTTGAGTGTTACCTGCGTATACCCGTCTGTCCTACACGACAGTAGCGCTTGCACACACTCTACTGCAGGGCAAGAGCCCTGCAGGAGCAGCACTCTATCTTTTGGGGGAGGATCATGTGGAAGTCAGGTACCTGTGGAGCTGTGTTCAATTGACAATCGAAGCAAGATAAGAAGAGCCACTTGAAAAGTGCACTCATCTCAGCCTACCTGGTAGAAGCAAGTACCGTGTGAAACTTGTATCCTGCCAGCTGCTCCCCTTAGGTGGCGGGGGAGTCGGAGGCACTCTCGATTTTGGAAGTGTCACACACTGCATTGATTCGGCATGTGAAACTCCTCGGTCACAACGGAATCAGGCTACTATTCGCCCGGCAAGCCGGCACTACAACGGGTTCCTCACGGTACTCTCTAGCTGCCTTCAGGTAGGAGGTGCGGGCCTGCGCTGGCCAGAAAGTGTTTCCCCTACCGAAGAAGGCCCGTTTCCCGAGCAGTAAACGTGTTTGTCCTGTCCAATTGAGACGAACCGGGATTTCGCTCACGGTGTACTGTCTCTGTTCCGGAGTCCCCGCCAGAGGAAGCAGGGTTGGTGAAAGTTTGCAGAGCTCTGAAATACACTTTGTCCTCAGCCGCAAGAAGAGAAGCGCTCAGTTTAGTTTCCTGGGGTGAGTAGAAGCGCATTCCTTTAGTTTGCATGAAAGGCTGGTATCCTGCTGGTAAAATACATGTGAGATTTCCTGGCCAGAAGGAGGATGGTTGAGAAGCAACGACCTCAGGGCAGAGGGACTTTGTGCTTGGGTCAAGAAAGGAGAGCTTTAGCTATAGGGCTTTGGCCGCTGCTGGTTTTTACCGCCCAAGCTGAGCACCGTCCTCCCTGGGGTAGTTAACTGAGAGTGATAGGAGAAAGCATTCAAGCCGCCAAGGAGAAGTCCCTTTCTCCCTGAGGCAGAAACCCTTTGTGCAATGCCATGGGAAGGGCCTGGCTTCCTGGCGGGTGAGAAAAAGGTAATGTTACAGAAGGAGAAATTCCCACACGGTGTGGAGCCCTGGCGTTGCTCAGAGGAGTTTGGCCGAGGGCAGCCAGCTCTCACTGCGAACGTTGACCCCTGGTGGGATCATTTGAAAGGCCGAGTCTTTAGTGTTGCCTGGGGAGACCTGTCTGTCTCTCTTACGCAGAGAGTAGGGCTTGCTTTCTGGCTACTGCAGGGAATTCTACGTGCAGAGCCCTCTCCTTAGGTGGCTGATCAAATGGAAGTCAGGTGCACGGGGTGCCCTTAAGGGGGCAACCAGGCATATTAACAAGCGGCACTTGAAACCTGCACTCATCTCAGTGTGCACGGTAGAATCGTCTACGGTGAAGCACGTGTAAAATGGGGGTCCTAGGCACTGCTCTCCGAAGGCCATGGGTGAGTCTGCTGCCTGCTAGACCTCAGCCTCCTCACACGTTGGGTTCAATCGGCTTTTGAGACTCTTCGCTCACTTTGGAATAAGGCTACAGTTCCACTGGCAACGCTACCTTACAACGGTCTCCTCACGTTACTTTATATCTGCCTTCAGGGAGGAGAGGCGAGGGTGAGTGGGCTGGAAAGCGTTTCCACCGTCTTAAACGATCTGTAAGCCGACCAGGAAACATTTTTGTCGTTTCAAATTGAGAGGAGAGGAAATTCGGCCATACTGTACTGTCTCTGCCAAACAGTCCTCCCCGAAGGAAGCAGGGTGGGAGAATGGTGGCAAAGGTGTGCCCTACTCTTCCTCGACAGCCGAATGACGGGCAGGGCTCAGCTTAGTTTCCTCGGTGCCTAGAGGCGAATGCTTTCACGTTTGCATGAAAGGCTGGTGTCCTAGGGCCAAAACATATGCGAGTTTTCCCTAGCCGCGAGGGCGAGGAGGACGCTTGAGAAGACATCGACCCCCCCACCCCCACCCCGGAGACAGTATTTCGCGTTTGGAGAACGAGAGGAGAGCTTTAGGCATAGGACTTTGTCCCTCCTGCTTCTAGGGGCTAAAGTGAAGCACCTCCTCCCTGTGGTAGTACACTGAGAATGATGGGAAGAGCGCTCAACCTGGCCAAGGGAAGTAGCTTCCTCTCTGAAGCAGAAAGCCGTACCTGCAATGCCATGGGAAGGGCCTTGGCTTCCTGGGCTGTGTGAAAATGGTAACGTCGCAGAAGGAAAACTTTGCACTTTGCGTTGAGGCCTTGCAGTGCTCAGTGGAGTTTGAGCGAGGGCAGCTTTCGGGGCAAACGTTGAGCGTTGAGTGGAAGCATTTGGAAGGCCGAGTGTTGAGTGTTACCTGGTTAGACCGGTGTCCCTTCCATGAGGAGCAGCGCCTGCTTCCTGGGTACGTACTGCAGGGAAGGTCTAGTGGCAGAGCCCCTTCCTTAGGTGGATGGCCTAATGGCAGTCAAGTGCATGGGGAGCCCTGTCAAAGGGACAGCCACGCACATTAAGAAGAGGCACTTGAAACATGCCCTTGTGTCAGCGTACACGGTAGATTCATCTCCAGTCAAGGCTGTGTGAACTGTGTATCTTAGCAGCTTCTCTCTGTAGACCATGGGTGAGTCTCAGGCATGCCAGAACTCAGAAATATCACCCATTGTATGGATTCGGCTCTTGAAAGTTCGGTCGCGTTGCAGTAAGGCTACAGTGCCTCTGCAAGGCCTGCACTACAACGGTTTCCGCACGTTAGTTTAGAGCTGCCTTCAGGTAAGAGAGGCAACGGTGAGTGGCCCAGAAATCTTCTCCACTGCCTAAAGTGATCCGTATCCCAAGCAGAAATAGGTTCGACTTGCCAAATGGAGGCAAAAGGAATTTCGCTCACGTCGTACTCTCTGTCCAAGAGTAAACACCAGAGGGCGCAGTGTGTTAGAATGGATGCAGAGCTCTGCAAACCTCTTCCTCTTCAGCCGAATGATAAGAAGCGCTCAGCTTCCTTTCCTAGTGTGACTAGAGTCGAGTGCCTTCAAGTTTGTTTGACAGGCTGCTGTACTAGTGCTGAAACATAACGTGAGTTTTCCTAGGCACACGGAAGGTGGTTCAGAGGAAGTCGACCCCTGTGGCGATGGACTTTCGCCCTTGGTTCACTCGAGGAGCGTTTTAGGCATACGGCTTTGCTCCCGGCTGCTTCTAGGGCCGAAACCGAACACCCTCCTCCTTGTGGCATTTAATCGAGAAAGGGAGGAAATAGCCGTCCACCTGCCCAAAGAGACGTAGCTTCCTTTCTGCCGCAGAAAGCCTTTCTTCAGTGCCATGGGAAGGGCCTTCTTTACCTGCCGGCTGAGAAAAAGATATGATTACAGAAGGAGAAATTCGCACTGTTCGTGGATCCCTGGGGCGGGGGGGGGGGGGTGGCTCCGAGTAGTTTTGCCAGGGGCAGCTTTGATTGCGAACGTGGGCCGCTTAGTGGAGGAGTATGGAAGCAAGAGACTTGAGTGTTACCTGCGTATACCCGTCTGTCCTACACGACAGTAGCGCTTGCACACACTCTACTGCAGGGCAAGAGCCCTGCAGGAGCAGCACTCTATCTTTTGGGGGAGGATCATGTGGAAGTCAGGTACCTGTGGAGCTGTGTTCAATTGACAATCGAAGCAAGATAAGAAGAGCCACTTGAAAAGTGCACTCATCTCAGCCTACCTGGTAGAAGCAAGTACCGTGTGAAACTTGTATCCTGCCAGCTGCTCCCCTTAGGTGGCGGGGGAGTCGGAGGCACTCTCGATTTTGGAAGTGTCACACACTGCATTGATTCGGCATGTGAAACTCCTCGGTCACAACGGAATCAGGCTACTATTCGCCCGGCAAGCCGGCACTACAACGGGTTCCTCACGGTACTCTCTAGCTGCCTTCAGGTAGGAGGTGCGGGCCTGCGCTGGCCAGAAAGTGTTTCCCCTACCGAAGAAGGCCCGTTTCCCGAGCAGTAAACGTGTTTGTCCTGTCCAATTGAGACGAACCGGGATTTCGCTCACGGTGTACTGTCTCTGTTCCGGAGTCCCCGCCAGAGGAAGCAGGGTTGGTGAAAGTTTGCAGAGCTCTGAAATACACTTTGTCCTCAGCCGCAAGAAGAGAAGCGCTCAGTTTAGTTTCCTGGGGTGAGTAGAAGCGCATTCCTTTAGTTTGCATGAAAGGCTGGTATCCTGCTGGTAAAATACATGTGAGATTTCCTGGCCAGAAGGAGGATGGTTGAGAAGCAACGACCTCAGGGCAGAGGGACTTTGTGCTTGGGTCAAGAAAGGAGAGCTTTAGCTATAGGGCTTTGGCCGCTGCTGGTTTTTACCGCCCAAGCTGAGCACCGTCCTCCCTGGGGTAGTTAACTGAGAGTGATAGGAGAAAGCATTCAAGCCGCCAAGGAGAAGTCCCTTTCTCCCTGAGGCAGAAACCCTTTGTGCAATGCCATGGGAAGGGCCTGGCTTCCTGGCGGGTGAGAAAAAGGTAATGTTACAGAAGGAGAAATTCCCACACGGTGTGGAGCCCTGGCGTTGCTCAGAGGAGTTTGGCCGAGGGCAGCCAGCTCTCACTGCGAACGTTGACCCCTGGTGGGATCATTTGAAAGGCCGAGTCTTTAGTGTTGCCTGGGGAGACCTGTCTGTCTCTCTTACGCAGAGAGTAGGGCTTGCTTTCTGGCTACTGCAGGGAATTCTACGTGCAGAGCCCTCTCCTTAGGTGGCTGATCAAATGGAAGTCAGGTGCACGGGGTGCCCTTAAGGGGGCAACCAGGCATATTAACAAGCGGCACTTGAAACCTGCACTCATCTCAGTGTGCACGGTAGAATCGTCTACGGTGAAGCACGTGTAAAATGGGGGTCCTAGGCACTGCTCTCCGAAGGCCATGGGTGAGTCTGCTGCCTGCTAGACCTCAGCCTCCTCACACGTTGGGTTCAATCGGCTTTTGAGACTCTTCGCTCACTTTGGAATAAGGCTACAGTTCCACTGGCAACGCTACCTTACAACGGTCTCCTCACGTTACTTTATATCTGCCTTCAGGGAGGAGAGGCGAGGGTGAGTGGGCTGGAAAGCGTTTCCACCGTCTTAAACGATCTGTAAGCCGACCAGGAAACATTTTTGTCGTTTCAAATTGAGAGGAGAGGAAATTCGGCCATACTGTACTGTCTCTGCCAAACAGTCCTCCCCGAAGGAAGCAGGGTGGGAGAATGGTGGCAAAGGTGTGCCCTACTCTTCCTCGACAGCCGAATGACGGGCAGGGCTCAGCTTAGTTTCCTCGGTGCCTAGAGGCGAATGCTTTCACGTTTGCATGAAAGGCTGGTGTCCTAGGGCCAAAACATATGCGAGTTTTCCCTAGCCGCGAGGGCGAGGAGGACGCTTGAGAAGACATCGACCCCCCCACCCCCACCCCGGAGACAGTATTTCGCGTTTGGAGAACGAGAGGAGAGCTTTAGGCATAGGACTTTGTCCCTCCTGCTTCTAGGGGCTAAAGTGAAGCACCTCCTCCCTGTGGTAGTACACTGAGAATGATGGGAAGAGCGCTCAACCTGGCCAAGGGAAGTAGCTTCCTCTCTGAAGCAGAAAGCCGTACCTGCAATGCCATGGGAAGGGCCTTGGCTTCCTGGGCTGTGTGAAAATGGTAACGTCGCAGAAGGAAAACTTTGCACTTTGCGTTGAGGCCTTGCAGTGCTCAGTGGAGTTTGAGCGAGGGCAGCTTTCGGGGCAAACGTTGAGCGTTGAGTGGAAGCATTTGGAAGGCCGAGTGTTGAGTGTTACCTGGTTAGACCGGTGTCCCTTCCATGAGGAGCAGCGCCTGCTTCCTGGGTACGTACTGCAGGGAAGGTCTAGTGGCAGAGCCCCTTCCTTAGGTGGATGGCCTAATGGCAGTCAAGTGCATGGGGAGCCCTGTCAAAGGGACAGCCACGCACATTAAGAAGAGGCACTTGAAACATGCCCTTGTGTCAGCGTACACGGTAGATTCATCTCCAGTCAAGGCTGTGTGAACTGTGTATCTTAGCAGCTTCTCTCTGTAGACCATGGGTGAGTCTCAGGCATGCCAGAACTCAGAAATATCACCCATTGTATGGATTCGGCTCTTGAAAGTTCGGTCGCGTTGCAGTAAGGCTACAGTGCCTCTGCAAGGCCTGCACTACAACGGTTTCCGCACGTTAGTTTAGAGCTGCCTTCAGGTAAGAGAGGCAACGGTGAGTGGCCCAGAAATCTTCTCCACTGCCTAAAGTGATCCGTATCCCAAGCAGAAATAGGTTCGACTTGCCAAATGGAGGCAAAAGGAATTTCGCTCACGTCGTACTCTCTGTCCAAGAGTAAACACCAGAGGGCGCAGTGTGTTAGAATGGATGCAGAGCTCTGCAAACCTCTTCCTCTTCAGCCGAATGATAAGAAGCGCTCAGCTTCCTTTCCTAGTGTGACTAGAGTCGAGTGCCTTCAAGTTTGTTTGACAGGCTGCTGTACTAGTGCTGAAACATAACGTGAGTTTTCCTAGGCACACGGAAGGTGGTTCAGAGGAAGTCGACCCCTGTGGCGATGGACTTTCGCCCTTGGTTCACTCGAGGAGCGTTTTAGGCATACGGCTTTGCTCCCGGCTGCTTCTAGGGCCGAAACCGAACACCCTCCTCCTTGTGGCATTTAATCGAGAAAGGGAGGAAATAGCCGTCCACCTGCCCAAAGAGACGTAGCTTCCTTTCTGCCGCAGAAAGCCTTTCTTCAGTGCCATGGGAAGGGCCTTCTTTACCTGCCGGCTGAGAAAAAGATATGATTACAGAAGGAGAAATTCGCACTGTTCGTGGATCCCTGGGGCGGGGGGGGGGGGGGTGGCTCCGAGTAGTTTTGCCAGGGGCAGCTTTGATTGCGAACGTGGGCCGCTTAGTGGAGGAGTATGGAAGCAAGAGACTTGAGTGTTACCTGCGTATACCCGTCTGTCCTACACGACAGTAGCGCTTGCACACACTCTACTGCAGGGCAAGAGCCCTGCAGGAGCAGCACTCTATCTTTTGGGGGAGGATCATGTGGAAGTCAGGTACCTGTGGAGCTGTGTTCAATTGACAATCGAAGCAAGATAAGAAGAGCCACTTGAAAAGTGCACTCATCTCAGCCTACCTGGTAGAAGCAAGTACCGTGTGAAACTTGTATCCTGCCAGCTGCTCCCCTTAGGTGGCGGGGGAGTCGGAGGCACTCTCGATTTTGGAAGTGTCACACACTGCATTGATTCGGCATGTGAAACTCCTCGGTCACAACGGAATCAGGCTACTATTCGCCCGGCAAGCCGGCACTACAACGGGTTCCTCACGGTACTCTCTAGCTGCCTTCAGGTAGGAGGTGCGGGCCTGCGCTGGCCAGAAAGTGTTTCCCCTACCGAAGAAGGCCCGTTTCCCGAGCAGTAAACGTGTTTGTCCTGTCCAATTGAGACGAACCGGGATTTCGCTCACGGTGTACTGTCTCTGTTCCGGAGTCCCCGCCAGAGGAAGCAGGGTTGGTGAAAGTTTGCAGAGCTCTGAAATACACTTTGTCCTCAGCCGCAAGAAGAGAAGCGCTCAGTTTAGTTTCCTGGGGTGAGTAGAAGCGCATTCCTTTAGTTTGCATGAAAGGCTGGTATCCTGCTGGTAAAATACATGTGAGATTTCCTGGCCAGAAGGAGGATGGTTGAGAAGCAACGACCTCAGGGCAGAGGGACTTTGTGCTTGGGTCAAGAAAGGAGAGCTTTAGCTATAGGGCTTTGGCCGCTGCTGGTTTTTACCGCCCAAGCTGAGCACCGTCCTCCCTGGGGTAGTTAACTGAGAGTGATAGGAGAAAGCATTCAAGCCGCCAAGGAGAAGTCCCTTTCTCCCTGAGGCAGAAACCCTTTGTGCAATGCCATGGGAAGGGCCTGGCTTCCTGGCGGGTGAGAAAAAGGTAATGTTACAGAAGGAGAAATTCCCACACGGTGTGGAGCCCTGGCGTTGCTCAGAGGAGTTTGGCCGAGGGCAGCCAGCTCTCACTGCGAACGTTGACCCCTGGTGGGATCATTTGAAAGGCCGAGTCTTTAGTGTTGCCTGGGGAGACCTGTCTGTCTCTCTTACGCAGAGAGTAGGGCTTGCTTTCTGGCTACTGCAGGGAATTCTACGTGCAGAGCCCTCTCCTTAGGTGGCTGATCAAATGGAAGTCAGGTGCACGGGGTGCCCTTAAGGGGGCAACCAGGCATATTAACAAGCGGCACTTGAAACCTGCACTCATCTCAGTGTGCACGGTAGAATCGTCTACGGTGAAGCACGTGTAAAATGGGGGTCCTAGGCACTGCTCTCCGAAGGCCATGGGTGAGTCTGCTGCCTGCTAGACCTCAGCCTCCTCACACGTTGGGTTCAATCGGCTTTTGAGACTCTTCGCTCACTTTGGAATAAGGCTACAGTTCCACTGGCAACGCTACCTTACAACGGTCTCCTCACGTTACTTTATATCTGCCTTCAGGGAGGAGAGGCGAGGGTGAGTGGGCTGGAAAGCGTTTCCACCGTCTTAAACGATCTGTAAGCCGACCAGGAAACATTTTTGTCGTTTCAAATTGAGAGGAGAGGAAATTCGGCCATACTGTACTGTCTCTGCCAAACAGTCCTCCCCAAAGGAAGCAGGGTGGGAGAATGGTGGCAAAGGTGTGCCCTACTCTTCCTCGACAGCCGAATGACGGGCAGGGCTCAGCTTAGTTTCCTCGGTGCCTAGAGGCGAATGCTTTCACGTTTGCATGAAAGGCTGGTGTCCTAGGGCCAAAACATATGCGAGTTTTCCCTAGCCGCGAGGGCGAGGAGGACGCTTGAGAAGACATCGACCCCCCCACCCCCACCCCGGAGACAGTATTTCGCGTTTGGAGAACGAGAGGAGAGCTTTAGGCATAGGACTTTGTCCCTCCTGCTTCTAGGGGCTAAAGTGAAGCACCTCCTCCCTGTGGTAGTACACTGAGAATGATGGGAAGAGCGCTCAACCTGGCCAAGGGAAGTAGCTTCCTCTCTGAAGCAGAAAGCCGTACCTGCAATGCCATGGGAAGGGCCTTGGCTTCCTGGGCTGTGTGAAAATGGTAACGTCGCAGAAGGAAAACTTTGCACTTTGCGTTGAGGCCTTGCAGTGCTCAGTGGAGTTTGAGCGAGGGCAGCTTTCGGGGCAAACGTTGAGCGTTGAGTGGAAGCATTTGGAAGGCCGAGTGTTGAGTGTTACCTGGTTAGACCGGTGTCCCTTCCATGAGGAGCAGCGCCTGCTTCCTGGGTACGTACTGCAGGGAAGGTCTAGTGGCAGAGCCCCTTCCTTAGGTGGATGGCCTAATGGCAGTCAAGTGCATGGGGAGCCCTGTCAAAGGGACAGCCACGCACATTAAGAAGAGGCACTTGAAACATGCCCTTGTGTCAGCGTACACGGTAGATTCATCTCCAGTCAAGGCTGTGTGAACTGTGTATCTTAGCAGCTTCTCTCTGTAGACCATGGGTGAGTCTCAGGCATGCCAGAACTCAGAAATATCACCCATTGTATGGATTCGGCTCTTGAAAGTTCGGTCGCGTTGCAGTAAGGCTACAGTGCCTCTGCAAGGCCTGCACTACAACGGTTTCCGCACGTTAGTTTAGAGCTGCCTTCAGGTAAGAGAGGCAACGGTGAGTGGCCCAGAAATCTTCTCCACTGCCTAAAGTGATCCGTATCCCAAGCAGAAATAGGTTCGACTTGCCAAATGGAGGCAAAAGGAATTTCGCTCACGTCGTACTCTCTGTCCAAGAGTAAACACCAGAGGGCGCAGTGTGTTAGAATGGATGCAGAGCTCTGCAAACCTCTTCCTCTTCAGCCGAATGATAAGAAGCGCTCAGCTTCCTTTCCTAGTGTGACTAGAGTCGAGTGCCTTCAAGTTTGTTTGACAGGCTGCTGTACTAGTGCTGAAACATAACGTGAGTTTTCCTAGGCACACGGAAGGTGGTTCAGAGGAAGTCGACCCCTGTGGCGATGGACTTTCGCCCTTGGTTCACTCGAGGAGCGTTTTAGGCATACGGCTTTGCTCCCGGCTGCTTCTAGGGCCGAAACCGAACACCCTCCTCCTTGTGGCATTTAATCGAGAAAGGGAGGAAATAGCCGTCCACCTGCCCAAAGAGACGTAGCTTCCTTTCTGCCGCAGAAAGCCTTTCTTCAGTGCCATGGGAAGGGCCTTCTTTACCTGCCGGCTGAGAAAAAGATATGATTACAGAAGGAGAAATTTGCACTGTTCGTGGATCCCTGGGGCGGGGGGGGGGTGGCTCCGAGTAGTTTTGCCAGGGGCAGCTTTGATTGCGAACGTGGGCCGCTTAGTGGAGGAGTATGGAAGCAAGAGACTTGAGTGTTACCTGCGTATACCCGTCTGTCCTACACGACAGTAGCGCTTGCACACACTCTACTGCAGGGCAAGAGCCCTGCAGGAGCAGCACTCTATCTTTTGGGGGAGGATCATGTGGAAGTCAGGTACCTGTGGAGCTGTGTTCAATTGACAATCGAAGCAAGATAAGAAGAGCCACTTGAAAAGTGCACTCATCTCAGCCTACCTGGTAGAAGCAAGTACCGTGTGAAACTTGTATCCTGCCAGCTGCTCCCCTTAGGTGGCGGGGGAGTCGGAGGCACTCTCGATTTTGGAAGTGTCACACACTGCATTGATTCGGCATGTGAAACTCCTCGGTCACAACGGAATCAGGCTACTATTCGCCCGGCAAGCCGGCACTACAACGGGTTCCTCACGGTACTCTCTAGCTGCCTTCAGGTAGGAGGTGCGGGCCTGCGCTGGCCAGAAAGTGTTTCCCCTACCGAAGAAGGCCCGTTTCCCGAGCAGTAAACGTGTTTGTCCTGTCCAATTGAGACGAACCGGGATTTCGCTCACGGTGTACTGTCTCTGTTCCGGAGTCCCCGCCAGAGGAAGCAGGGTTGGTGAAAGTTTGCAGAGCTCTGAAATACACTTTGTCCTCAGCCGCAAGAAGAGAAGCGCTCAGTTTAGTTTCCTGGGGTGAGTAGAAGCGCATTCCTTTAGTTTGCATGAAAGGCTGGTATCCTGCTGGTAAAATACATGTGAGATTTCCTGGCCAGAAGGAGGATGGTTGAGAAGCAACGCCCTCAGGGCAGAGGGACTTTGTGCTTGGGTCAAGAAAGGAGAGCTTTAGCTATAGGGCTTTGGCCGCTGCTGGTTTTTACCGCCCAAGCTGAGCACCGTCCTCCCTGGGGTAGTTAACTGAGAGTGATAGGAGAAAGCATTCAAGCCGCCAAGGAGAAGTCCCTTTCTCCCTGAGGCAGAAACCCTTTGTGCAATGCCATGGGAAGGGCCTGGCTTCCTGGCGGGTGAGAAAAAGGTAATGTTACAGAAGGAGAAATTCCCACACGGTGTGGAGCCCTGGCGTTGCTCAGAGGAGTTTGGCCGAGGGCAGCCAGCTCTCACTGCGAACGTTGACCCCTGGTGGGATCATTTGAAAGGCCGAGTCTTTAGTGTTGCCTGGGGAGACCTGTCTGTCTCTCTTACGCAGAGAGTAGGGCTTGCTTTCTGGCTACTGCAGGGAATTCTACGTGCAGAGCCCTCTCCTTAGGTGGCTGATCAAATGGAAGTCAGGTGCACGGGGTGCCCTTAAGGGGGCAACCAGGCATATTAACAAGCGGCACTTGAAACCTGCACTCATCTCAGTGTGCACGGTAGAATCGTCTACGGTGAAGCACGTGTAAAATGGGGGTCCTAGGCACTGCTCTCCGAAGGCCATGGGTGAGTCTGCTGCCTGCTAGACCTCAGCCTCCTCACACGTTGGGTTCAATCGGCTTTTGAGACTCTTCGCTCACTTTGGAATAAGGCTACAGTTCCACTGGCAACGCTACCTTACAACGGTCTCCTCACGTTACTTTATATCTGCCTTCAGGGAGGAGAGGCGAGGGTGAGTGGGCTGGAAAGCGTTTCCACCGTCTTAAACGATCTGTAAGCCGACCAGGAAACATTTTTGTCGTTTCAAATTGAGAGGAGAGGAAATTCGGCCATACTGTACTGTCTCTGCCAAACAGTCCTCCCCAAAGGAAGCAGGGTGGGAGAATGGTGGCAAAGGTGTGCCCTACTCTTCCTCGACAGCCGAATGACGGGCAGGGCTCAGCTTAGTTTCCTCGGTGCCTAGAGGCGAATGCTTTCACGTTTGCATGAAAGGCTGGTGTCCTAGGGCCAAAACATATGCGAGTTTTCCCTAGCCGCGAGGGCGAGGAGGACGCTTGAGAAGACATCGACCCCCCCACCCCCACCCCGGAGACAGTATTTCGCGTTTGGAGAACGAGAGGAGAGCTTTAGGCATAGGACTTTGTCCCTCCTGCTTCTAGGGGCTAAAGTGAAGCACCTCCTCCCTGTGGTAGTACACTGAGAATGATGGGAAGAGCGCTCAACCTGGCCAAGGGAAGTAGCTTCCTCTCTGAAGCAGAAAGCCGTACCTGCAATGCCATGGGAAGGGCCTTGGCTTCCTGGGCTGTGTGAAAATGGTAACGTCGCAGAAGGAAAACTTTGCACTTTGCGTTGAGGCCTTGCAGTGCTCAGTGGAGTTTGAGCGAGGGCAGCTTTCGGGGCAAACGTTGAGCGTTGAGTGGAAGCATTTGGAAGGCCGAGTGTTGAGTGTTACCTGGTTAGACCGGTGTCCCTTCCATGAGGAGCAGCGCCTGCTTCCTGGGTACGTACTGCAGGGAAGGTCTAGTGGCAGAGCCCCTTCCTTAGGTGGATGGCCTAATGGCAGTCAAGTGCATGGGGAGCCCTGTCAAAGGGACAGCCACGCACATTAAGAAGAGGCACTTGAAACATGCCCTTGTGTCAGCGTACACGGTAGATTCATCTCCAGTCAAGGCTGTGTGAACTGTGTATCTTAGCAGCTTCTCTCTGTAGACCATGGGTGAGTCTCAGGCATGCCAGAACTCAGAAATATCACCCATTGTATGGATTCGGCTCTTGAAAGTTCGGTCGCGTTGCAGTAAGGCTACAGTGCCTCTGCAAGGCCTGCACTACAACGGTTTCCGCACGTTAGTTTAGAGCTGCCTTCAGGTAAGAGAGGCAACGGTGAGTGGCCCAGAAATCTTCTCCACTGCCTAAAGTGATCCGTATCCCAAGCAGAAATAGGTTCGACTTGCCAAATGGAGGCAAAAGGAATTTCGCTCACGTCGTACTCTCTGTCCAAGAGTAAACACCAGAGGGCGCAGTGTGTTAGAATGGATGCAGAGCTCTGCAAACCTCTTCCTCTTCAGCCGAATGATAAGAAGCGCTCAGCTTCCTTTCCTAGTGTGACTAGAGTCGAGTGCCTTCAAGTTTGTTTGACAGGCTGCTGTACTAGTGCTGAAACATAACGTGAGTTTTCCTAGGCACACGGAAGGTGGTTCAGAGGAAGTCGACCCCTGTGGCGATGGACTTTCGCCCTTGGTTCACTCGAGGAGCGTTTTAGGCATACGGCTTTGCTCCCGGCTGCTTCTAGGGCCGAAACCGAACACCCTCCTCCTTGTGGCATTTAATCGAGAAAGGGAGGAAATAGCCGTCCACCTGCCCAAAGAGACGTAGCTTCCTTTCTGCCGCAGAAAGCCTTTCTTCAGTGCCATGGGAAGGGCCTTCTTTACCTGCCGGCTGAGAAAAAGATATGATTACAGAAGGAGAAATTCGCACTGTTCGTGGATCCCTGGGGCGGGGGGGGGGGGGGTGGCTCCGAGTAGTTTTGCCAGGGGCAGCTTTGATTGCGAACGTGGGCCGCTTAGTGGAGGAGTATGGAAGCAAGAGACTTGAGTGTTACCTGCGTATACCCGTCTGTCCTACACGACAGTAGCGCTTGCACACACTCTACTGCAGGGCAAGAGCCCTGCAGGAGCAGCACTCTATCTTTTGGGGGAGGATCATGTGGAAGTCAGGTACCTGTGGAGCTGTGTTCAATTGACAATCGAAGCAAGATAAGAAGAGCCACTTGAAAAGTGCACTCATCTCAGCCTACCTGGTAGAAGCAAGTACCGTGTGAAACTTGTATCCTGCCAGCTGCTCCCCTTAGGTGGCGGGGGAGTCGGAGGCACTCTCGATTTTGGAAGTGTCACACACTGCATTGATTCGGCATGTGAAACTCCTCGGTCACAACGGAATCAGGCTACTATTCGCCCGGCAAGCCGGCACTACAACGGGTTCCTCACGGTACTCTCTAGCTGCCTTCAGGTAGGAGGTGCGGGCCTGCGCTGGCCAGAAAGTGTTTCCCCTACCGAAGAAGGCCCGTTTCCCGAGCAGTAAACGTGTTTGTCCTGTCCAATTGAGACGAACCAGGATTTCGCTCACGGTGTACTGTCTCTGTTCCGGAGTCCCCGCCAGAGGAAGCAGGGTTGGTGAAAGTTTGCAGAGCTCTGAAATACACTTTGTCCTCAGCCGCAAGAAGAGAAGCGCTCAGTTTAGTTTCCTGGGGTGAGTAGAAGCGCATTCCTTTAGTTTGCATGAAAGGCTGGTATCCTGCTGGTAAAATACATGTGAGATTTCCTGGCCAGAAGGAGGATGGTTGAGAAGCAACGACCTCAGGGCAGAGGGACTTTGTGCTTGGGTCAAGAAAGGAGAGCTTTAGCTATAGGGCTTTGGCCGCTGCTGGTTTTTACCGCCCAAGCTGAGCACCGTCCTCCCTGGGGTAGTTAACTGAGAGTGATAGGAGAAAGCATTCAAGCCGCCAAGGAGAAGTCCCTTTCTCCCTGAGGCAGAAACCCTTTGTGCAATGCCATGGGAAGGGCCTGGCTTCCTGGCGGGTGAGAAAAAGGTAATGTTACAGAAGGAGAAATTCCCACACGGTGTGGAGCCCTGGCGTTGCTCAGAGGAGTTTGGCCGAGGGCAGCCAGCTCTCACTGCGAACGTTGACCCCTGGTGGGATCATTTGAAAGGCCGAGTCTTTAGTGTTGCCTGGGGAGACCTGTCTGTCTCTCTTACGCAGAGAGTAGGGCTTGCTTTCTGGCTACTGCAGGGAATTCTACGTGCAGAGCCCTCTCCTTAGGTGGCTGATCAAATGGAAGTCAGGTGCACGGGGTGCCCTTAAGGGGGCAACCAGGCATATTAACAAGCGGCACTTGAAACCTGCACTCATCTCAGTGTGCACGGTAGAATCGTCTACGGTGAAGCACGTGTAAAATGGGGGTCCTAGGCACTGCTCTCCGAAGGCCATGGGTGAGTCTGCTGCCTGCTAGACCTCAGCCTCCTCACACGTTGGGTTCAATCGGCTTTTGAGACTCTTCGCTCACTTTGGAATAAGGCTACAGTTCCACTGGCAACGCTACCTTACAACGGTCTCCTCACGTTACTTTATATCTGCCTTCAGGGAGGAGAGGCGAGGGTGAGTGGGCTGGAAAGCGTTTCCACCGTCTTAAACGATCTGTAAGCCGACCAGGAAACATTTTTGTCGTTTCAAATTGAGAGGAGAGGAAATTCGGCCATACTGTACTGTCTCTGCCAAACAGTCCTCCCCGAAGGAAGCAGGGTGGGAGAATGGTGGCAAAGGTGTGCCCTACTCTTCCTCGACAGCCGAATGACGGGCAGGGCTCAGCTTAGTTTCCTCGGTGCCTAGAGGCGAATGCTTTCACGTTTGCATGAAAGGCTGGTGTCCTAGGGCCAAAACATATGCGAGTTTTCCCTAGCCGCGAGGGCGAGGAGGACGCTTGAGAAGACATCGACCCCCCCACCCCCATCCCGGAGACAGTATTTCGCGTTTGGAGAACGAGAGGAGAGCTTTAGGCATAGGACTTTGTCCCTCCTGCTTCTAGGGGCTAAAGTGAAGCACCTCCTCCCTGTGGTAGTACACTGAGAATGATGGGAAGAGCGCTCAACCTGGCCAAGGGAAGTAGCTTCCTCTCTGAAGCAGAAAGCCGTACCTGCAATGCCATGGGAAGGGCCTTGGCTTCCTGGGCTGTGTGAAAATGGTAACGTCGCAGAAGGAAAACTTTGCACTTTGCGTTGAGGCCTTGCAGTGCTCAGTGGAGTTTGAGCGAGGGCAGCTTTCGGGGCAAACGTTGAGCGTTGAGTGGAAGCATTTGGAAGGCCGAGTGTTGAGTGTTACCTGGTTAGACCGGTGTCCCTTCCATGAGGAGCAGCGCCTGCTTCCTGGGTACGTACTGCAGGGAAGGTCTAGTGGCAGAGCCCCTTCCTTAGGTGGATGGCCTAATGGCAGTCAAGTGCATGGGGAGCCCTGTCAAAGGGACAGCCACGCACATTAAGAAGAGGCACTTGAAACATGCCCTTGTGTCAGCGTACACGGTAGATTCATCTCCAGTCAAGGCTGTGTGAACTGTGTATCTTAGCAGCTTCTCTCTGTAGACCATGGGTGAGTCTCAGGCATGCCAGAACTCAGAAATATCACCCATTGTATGGATTCGGCTCTTGAAAGTTCGGTCGCGTTGCAGTAAGGCTACAGTGCCTCTGCAAGGCCTGCACTACAACGGTTTCCGCACGTTAGTTTAGAGCTGCCTTCAGGTAAGAGAGGCAACGGTGAGTGGCCCAGAAATCTTCTCCACTGCCTAAAGTGATCCGTATCCCAAGCAGAAATAGGTTCGACTTGCCAAATGGAGGCAAAAGGAATTTCGCTCACGTCGTACTCTCTGTCCAAGAGTAAACACCAGAGGGCGCAGTGTGTTAGAATGGATGCAGAGCTCTGCAAACCTCTTCCTCTTCAGCCGAATGATAAGAAGCGCTCAGCTTCCTTTCCTAGTGTGACTAGAGTCGAGTGCCTTCAAGTTTGTTTGACAGGCTGCTGTACTAGTGCTGAAACATAACGTGAGTTTTCCTAGGCACACGGAAGGTGGTTCAGAGGAAGTCGACCCCTGTGGCGATGGACTTTCGCCCTTGGTTCACTCGAGGAGCGTTTTAGGCATACGGCTTTGCTCCCGGCTGCTTCTAGGGCCGAAACCGAACACCCTCCTCCTTGTGGCATTTAATCGAGAAAGGGAGGAAATAGCCGTCCACCTGCCCAAAGAGACGTAGCTTCCTTTCTGCCGCAGAAAGCCTTTCTTCAGTGCCATGGGAAGGGCCTTCTTTACCTGCCGGCTGAGAAAAAGATATGATTACAGAAGGAGAAATTCGCACTGTTCGTGGATCCCTGGGGGGGGGGGGTGGCTCCGAGTAGTTTTGCCAGGGGCAGCTTTGATTGCGAACGTGGGCCGCTTAGTGGAGGAGTATGGAAGCAAGAGACTTGAGTGTTACCTGCGTATACCCGTCTGTCCTACACGACAGTAGCGCTTGCACACACTCTACTGCAGGGCAAGAGCCCTGCAGGAGCAGCACTCTATCTTTTGGGGGAGGATCATGTGGAAGTCAGGTACCTGTGGAGCTGTGTTCAATTGACAGTCGAAGCAAGATAAGAAGAGCCACTTGAAAAGTGCACTCATCTCAGCCTACCTGGTAGAAGCAAGTACCGTGTGAAACTTGTATCCTGCCAGCTGCTCCCCTTAGGTGGTGGGGGAGTCGGAGGCACTCTCGATTTTGGAAGTGTCACACACTGCATTGATTCGGCATGTGAAACTCCTCGGTCACAACGGAATCAGGCTACTATTCGCCCCGCAAGCTGGCACTACAACGGGTTCCTCACGGTACTCTCTAGCTGCCTTCAGGTAGGAGGTGCGGGCCTGCGCTGGCCAGAAAGTGTTTCCCCTACCGAAGAAGGCCCGTTTCCCGAGCAGTAAACGTGTTTGTCCTGTCCAATTGAGACGAACCGGGATTTCGCTCACGGTGTACTGTCTCTGTTCCGGAGTCCCCGCCAGAGGAAGCAGGGTTGGTGAAAGTTTGCAGAGCTCTGAAATACACTTTGTCCTCAGCCGCAAGAAGAGAAGCGCTCAGTTTAGTTTCCTGGGGTGAGTAGAAGCGCATTCCTTTAGTTTGCATGAAAGGCTGGTATCCTGCTGGTAAAATACATGTGAGATTTCCTGGCCAGAAGGAGGATGGTTGAGAAGCAACGCCCTCAGGGCAGAGGGACTTTGTGCTTGGGTCAAGAAAGGAGAGCTTTAGCTATAGGGCTTTGGCCGCTGCTGGTTTTTACCGCCCAAGCTGAGCACCGTCCTCCCTGGGGTAGTTAACTGAGAGTGATAGGAGAAAGCATTCAAGCCGCCAAGGAGAAGTCCCTTTCTCCCTGAGGCAGAAACCCTTTGTGCAATGCCATGGGAAGGGCCTGGCTTCCTGGCGGGTGAGAAAAAGGTAATGTTACAGAAGGAGAAATTCCCACACGGTGTGGAGCCCTGGCGTTGCTCAGAGGAGTTTGGCCGAGGGCAGCCAGCTCTCACTGCGAACGTTGACCCCTGGTGGGATCATTTGAAAGGCCGAGTCTTTAGTGTTGCCTGGGGAGACCTGTCTGTCTCTCTTACGCAGAGAGTAGGGCTTGCTTTCTGGCTACTGCAGGGAATTCTACGTGCAGAGCCCTCTCCTTAGGTGGCTGATCAAATGGAAGTCAGGTGCACGGGGTGCCCTTAAGGGGGCAACCAGGCATATTAACAAGCGGCACTTGAAACCTGCACTCATCTCAGTGTGCACGGTAGAATCGTCTACGGTGAAGCACGTGTAAAATGGGGGTCCTAGGCACTGCTCTCCGAAGGCCATGGGTGAGTCTGCTGCCTGCTAGACCTCAGCCTGCTCACACGTTGGGTTCAATCGGCTTTTGAGACTCTTCGCTCACTTTGGAATAAGGCTACAGTTCCACTGGCAACGCTACCTTACAACGGTCTCCTCACGTTACTTTATATCTGCCTTCAGGGAGGAGAGGCGAGGGTGAGTGGGCTGGAAAGCGTTTCCACCGTCTTAAACGATCTGTAAGCCGACCAGGAAACATTTTTGTCGTTTCAAATTGAGAGGAGAGGAAATTCGGCCATACTGTACTGTCTCTGCCAAACAGTCCTCCCCAAAGGAAGCAGGGTGGGAGAATGGTGGCAAAGGTGTGCCCTACTCTTCCTCGACAGCCGAATGACGGGCAGGGCTCAGCTTAGTTTCCTCGGTGCCTAGAGGCGAATGCTTTCACGTTTGCATGAAAGGCTGGTGTCCTAGGGCCAAAACATATGCGAGTTTTCCCTAGCCGCGAGGGCGAGGAGGACGCTTGAGAAGACATCGACCCCCCCACCCCCACCCCGGAGACAGTATTTCGCGTTTGGAGAACGAGAGGAGAGCTTTAGGCATAGGACTTTGTCCCTCCTGCTTCTAGGGGCTAAAGTGAAGCACCTCCTCCCTGTGGTAGTACACTGAGAATGATGGGAAGAGCGCTCAACCTGGCCAAGGGAAGTAGCTTCCTCTCTGAAGCAGAAAGCCGTACCTGCAATGCCATGGGAAGGGCCTTGGCTTCCTGGGCTGTGTGAAAATGGTAACGTCGCAGAAGGAAAACTTTGCACTTTGCGTTGAGGCCTTGCAGTGCTCAGTGGAGTTTGAGCGAGGGCAGCTTTCGGGGCAAACGTTGAGCGTTGAGTGGAAGCATTTGGAAGGCCGAGTGTTGAGTGTTACCTGGTTAGACCGGTGTCCCTTCCATGAGGAGCAGCGCCTGCTTCCTGGGTACGTACTGCAGGGAAGGTCTAGTGGCAGAGCCCCTTCCTTAGGTGGATGGCCTAATGGCAGTCAAGTGCATGGGGAGCCCTGTCAAAGGGACAGCCACGCACATTAAGAAGAGGCACTTGAAACATGCCCTTGTGTCAGCGTACACGGTAGATTCATCTCCAGTCAAGGCTGTGTGAACTGTGTATCTTAGCAGCTTCTCTCTGTAGACCATGGGTGAGTCTCAGGCATGCCAGAACTCAGAAATATCACCCATTGTATGGATTCGGCTCTTGAAAGTTCGGTCGCGTTGCAGTAAGGCTACAGTGCCTCTGCAAGGCCTGCACTACAACGGTTTCCGCACGTTAGTTTAGAGCTGCCTTCAGGTAAGAGAGGCAACGGTGAGTGGCCCAGAAATCTTCTCCACTGCCTAAAGTGATCCGTATCCCAAGCAGAAATAGGTTCGACTTGCCAAATGGAGGCAAAAGGAATTTCGCTCACGTCGTACTCTCTGTCCAAGAGTAAACACCAGAGGGCGCAGTGTGTTAGAATGGATGCAGAGCTCTGCAAACCTCTTCCTCTTCAGCCGAATGATAAGAAGCGCTCAGCTTCCTTTCCTAGTGTGACTAGAGTCGAGTGCCTTCAAGTTTGTTTGACAGGCTGCTGTACTAGTGCTGAAACATAACGTGAGTTTTCCTAGGCACACGGAAGGTGGTTCAGAGGAAGTCGACCCCTGTGGCGATGGACTTTCGCCCTTGGTTCACTCGAGGAGCGTTTTAGGCATACGGCTTTGCTCCCGGCTGCTTCTAGGGCCGAAACCGAACACCCTCCTCCTTGTGGCATTTAATCGAGAAAGGGAGGAAATAGCCGTCCACCTGCCCAAAGAGACGTAGCTTCCTTTCTGCCGCAGAAAGCCTTTCTTCAGTGCCATGGGAAGGGCCTTCTTTACCTGCCGGCTGAGAAAAAGATATGATTACAGAAGGAGAAATTCGCACTGTTCGTGGATCCCTGGGGGGGGGGGTGGCTCCGAGTAGTTTTGCCAGGGGCAGCTTTGATTGCGAACGTGGGCCGCTTAGTGGAGGAGTATGGAAGCAAGAGACTTGAGTGTTACCTGCGTATACCCGTCTGTCCTACACGACAGTAGCGCTTGCACACACTCTACTGCAGGGCAAGAGCCCTGCAGGAGCAGCACTCTATCTTTTGGGGGAGGATCATGTGGAAGTCAGGTACCTGTGGAGCTGTGTTCAATTGACAGTCGAAGCAAGATAAGAAGAGCCACTTGAAAAGTGCACTCATCTCAGCCTACCTGGTAGAAGCAAGTACTGTGTGAAACTTGTATCCTGCCAGCTGCTCCCCTTAGGTGGCGGGGGAGTCGGAGGCACTCTCGATTTTGGAAGTGTCACACACTGCATTGATTCGGCATGTGAAACTCCTCGGTCACAACGGAATCAGGCTACTATTCGCCCGGCAAGCCGGCACTACAACGGGTTCCTCACGGTACTCTCTAGCTGCCTTCAGGTAGGAGGTGCGGACCTGCGCTGGCCAGAAAGTGTTTCCCCTACCGAAGAAGGCCCGTTTCCCGAGCAGTAAACGTGTTTGTCCTGTCCAATTGAGACGAACCGGGATTTCGCTCACGGTGTACTGTCTCTGTTCCGGAGTCCCCGCCAGAGGAAGCAGGGTTGGTGAAAGTTTGCAGAGCTCTGAAATACACTTTGTCCTCAGCCGCAAGAAGAGAAGCGCTCAGTTTAGTTTCCTGGGGTGAGTAGAAGCGCATTCCTTTAGTTTGCATGAAAGGCTGGTATCCTGCTGGTAAAATACATGTGAGATTTCCTGGCCAGAAGGAGGATGGTTGAGAAGCAACGCCCTCAGGGCAGAGGGACTTTGTGCTTGGGTCAAGAAAGGAGAGCTTTAGCTATAGGGCTTTGGCCGCTGCTGGTTTTTACCGCCCAAGCTGAGCACCGTCCTCCCTGGGGTAGTTAACTGAGAGTGATAGGAGAAAGCATTCAAGCCGCCAAGGAGAAGTCCCTTTCTCCCTGAGGCAGAAACCCTTTGTGCAATGCCATGGGAAGGGCCTGGCTTCCTGGCGGGTGAGAAAAAGGTAATGTTACAGAAGGAGAAATTCCCACACGGTGTGGAGCCCTGGCGTTGCTCAGAGGAGTTTGGCCGAGGGCAGCCAGCTCTCACTGCGAACGTTGACCCCTGGTGGGATCATTTGAAAGGCCGAGTCTTTAGTGTTGCCTGGGGAGACCTGTCTGTCTCTCTTACGCAGAGAGTAGGGCTTGCTTTCTGGCTACTGCAGGGAATTCTACGTGCAGAGCCCTCTCCTTAGGTGGCTGATCAAATGGAAGTCAGGTGCACGGGGTGCCCTTAAGGGGGCAACCAGGCATATTAACAAGCGGCACTTGAAACCTGCACTCATCTCAGTGTGCACGGTAGAATCGTCTACGGTGAAGCACGTGTAAAATGGGGGTCCTAGGCACTGCTCTCCGAAGGCCATGGGTGAGTCTGCTGCCTGCTAGACCTCAGCCTCCTCACACGTTGGGTTCAATCGGCTTTTGAGACTCTTCGCTCACTTTGGAATAAGGCTACAGTTCCACTGGCAACGCTACCTTACAACGGTCTCCTCACGTTACTTTATATCTGCCTTCAGGGAGGAGAGGCGAGGGTGAGTGGGCTGGAAAGCGTTTCCACCGTCTTAAACGATCTGTAAGCCGACCAGGAAACATTTTTGTCGTTTCAAATTGAGAGGAGAGGAAATTCGGCCATACTGTACTGTCTCTGCCAAACAGTCCTCCCCAAAGGAAGCAGGGTGGGAGAATGGTGGCAAAGGTGTGCCCTACTCTTCCTCGACAGCCGAATGACGGGCAGGGCTCAGCTTAGTTTCCTCGGTGCCTAGAGGCGAATGCTTTCACGTTTGCATGAAAGGCTGGTGTCCTAGGGCCAAAACATATGCGAGTTTTCCCTAGCCGCGAGGGCGAGGAGGACGCTTGAGAAGACATCGACCCCCCCACCCCCACCCCGGAGACAGTATTTCGCGTTTGGAGAACGAGAGGAGAGCTTTAGGCATAGGACTTTGTCCCTCCTGCTTCTAGGGGCTAAAGTGAAGCACCTCCTCCCTGTGGTAGTACACTGAGAATGATGGGAAGAGCGCTCAACCTGGCCAAGGGAAGTAGCTTCCTCTCTGAAGCAGAAAGCCGTACCTGCAATGCCATGGGAAGGGCCTTGGCTTCCTGGGCTGTGTGAAAATGGTAACGTCGCAGAAGGAAAACTTTGCACTTTGCGTTGAGGCCTTGCAGTGCTCAGTGGAGTTTGAGCGAGGGCAGCTTTCGGGGCAAACGTTGAGCGTTGAGTGGAAGCATTTGGAAGGCCGAGTGTTGAGTGTTACCTGGTTAGACCGGTGTCCCTTCCATGAGGAGCAGCGCCTGCTTCCTGGGTACGTACTGCAGGGAAGGTCTAGTGGCAGAGCCCCTTCCTTAGGTGGATGGCCTAATGGCAGTCAAGTGCATGGGGAGCCCTGTCAAAGGGACAGCCACGCACATTAAGAAGAGGCACTTGAAACATGCCCTTGTGTCAGCGTACACGGTAGATTCATCTCCAGTCAAGGCTGTGTGAACTGTGTATCTTAGCAGCTTCTCTCTGTAGACCATGGGTGAGTCTCAGGCATGCCAGAACTCAGAAATATCACCCATTGTATGGATTCGGCTCTTGAAAGTTCGGTCGCGTTGCAGTAAGGCTACAGTGCCTCTGCAAGGCCTGCACTACAACGGTTTCCGCACGTTAGTTTAGAGCTGCCTTCAGGTAAGAGAGGCAACGGTGAGTGGCCCAGAAATCTTCTCCACTGCCTAAAGTGATCCGTATCCCAAGCAGAAATAGGTTCGACTTGCCAAATGGAGGCAAAAGGAATTTCGCTCACGTCGTACTCTCTGTCCAAGAGTAAACACCAGAGGGCGCAGTGTGTTAGAATGGATGCAGAGCTCTGCAAACCTCTTCCTCTTCAGCCGAATGATAAGAAGCGCTCAGCTTCCTTTCCTAGTGTGACTAGAGTCGAGTGCCTTCAAGTTTGTTTGACAGGCTGCTGTACTAGTGCTGAAACATAACGTGAGTTTTCCTAGGCACACGGAAGGTGGTTCAGAGGAAGTCGACCCCTGTGGCGATGGACTTTCGCCCTTGGTTCACTCGAGGAGCGTTTTAGGCATACGGCTTTGCTCCCGGCTGCTTCTAGGGCCGAAACCGAACACCCTCCTCCTTGTGGCATTTAATCGAGAAAGGGAGGAAATAGCCGTCCACCTGCCCAAAGAGACGTAGCTTCCTTTCTGCCGCAGAAAGCCTTTCTTCAGTGCCATGGGAAGGGCCTTCTTTACCTGCCGGCTGAGAAAAAGATATGATTACAGAAGGAGAAATTCGCACTGTTCGTGGATCCCTGGGGGGGGGGGGGTGGCTCCGAGTAGTTTTGCCAGGGGCAGCTTTGATTGCGAACGTGGGCCGCTTAGTGGAGGAGTATGGAAGCAAGAGACTTGAGTGTTACCTGCGTATACCCGTCTGTCCTACACGACAGTAGCGCTTGCACACACTCTACTGCAGGGCAAGAGCCCTGCAGGAGCAGCACTCTATCTTTTGGGGGAGGATCATGTGGAAGTCAGGTACCTGTGGAGCTGTGTTCAATTGACAATCGAAGCAAGATAAGAAGAGCCACTTGAAAAGTGCACTCATCTCAGCCTACCTGGTAGAAGCAAGTACTGTGTGAAACTTGTATCCTGCCAGCTGCTCCCCTTAGGTGGCGGGGGAGTCGGAGGCACTCTCGATTTTGGAAGTGTCACACACTGCATTGATTCGGCATGTGAAACTCCTCGGTCACAACGGAATCAGGCTACTATTCGCCCCGCAAGCCGGCACTACAACGGGTTCCTCACGGTACTCTCTAGCTGCCTTCAGGTAGGAGGTGCGGGCCTGCGCTGGCCAGAAAGTGTTTCCCCTACCGAAGAAGGCCCATTTCCCGAGCAGTAAACGTGTTTGTCCTGTCCAATTGAGACGAACCGGGATTTCACTCACGGTGTACTGTCTCTGTTCCGGAGTCCCCACCAGAGGAAGCAGGGTTGGTGAAAGTTTGCAGAGCTCTGAAATACACTTTGTCCTCAGCCGCAAGAAGAGAAGCGCTCAGTTTAGTTTCCTGGGGTGAGTAGAAGCGCATTCCTTTAGTTTGCATGAAAGGCTGGTATCCTGCTGGTAAAATACATGTGAGATTTCCTGGCCAGAAGGAGGATGGTTGAGAAGCAACGACCTCAGGGCAGAGGGACTTTGTGCTTGGGTCAAGAAAGGAGAGCTTTAGCTATAGGGCTTTGGCCGCTGCTGGTTTTTACCGCCCAAGCTGAGCACCGTCCTCCCTGGGGTAGTTAACTGAGAGTGATAGGAGAAAGCATTCAAGCCGCCAAGGAGAAGTCCCTTTCTCCCTGAGGCAGAAACCCTTTGTGCAATGCCATGGGAAGGGCCTGGCTTCCTGGCGGGTGAGAAAAAGGTAATGTTACAGAAGGAGAAATTCCCACACGGTGTGGAGCCCTGGCGTTGCTCAGAGGAGTTTGGCCGAGGGCAGCCAGCTCTCACTGCGAACGTTGACCCCTGGTGGGATCATTTGAAAGGCCGAGTCTTTAGTGTTGCCTGGGGAGACCTGTCTGTCTCTCTTACGCAGAGAGTAGGGCTTGCTTTCTGGCTACTGCAGGGAATTCTACGTGCAGAGCCCTCTCCTTAGGTGGCTGATCAAATGGAAGTCAGGTGCACGGGGTGCCCTTAAGGGGGCAACCAGGCATATTAACAAGCGGCACTTGAAACCTGCACTCATCTCAGTGTGCACGGTAGAATCGTCTACGGTGAAGCACGTGTAAAATGGGGGTCCTAGGCACTGCTCTCCGAAGGCCATGGGTGAGTCTGCTGCCTGCTAGACCTCAGCCTCCTCACACGTTGGGTTCAATCGGCTTTTGAGACTCTTCGCTCACTTTGGAATAAGGCTACAGTTCCACTGGCAACGCTACCTTACAACGGTCTCCTCACGTTACTTTATATCTGCCTTCAGGGAGGAGAGGCGAGGGTGAGTGGGCTGGAAAGCGTTTCCACCGTCTTAAACGATCTGTAAGCCGACCAGGAAACATTTTTGTCGTTTCAAATTGAGAGGAGAGGAAATTCGGCCATACTGTACTGTCTCTGCCAAACAGTCCTCCCCAAAGGAAGCAGGGTGGGAGAATGGTGGCAAAGGTGTGCCCTACTCTTCCTCGACAGCCGAATGACGGGCAGGGCTCAGCTTAGTTTCCTCGGTGCCTAGAGGCGAATGCTTTCACGTTTGCATGAAAGGCTGGTGTCCTAGGGCCAAAACATATGCGAGTTTTCCCTAGCCGCGAGGGCGAGGAGGACGCTTGAGAAGACATCGACCCCCCCACCCCCACCCCGGAGACAGTATTTCGCGTTTGGAGAACGAGAGGAGAGCTTTAGGCATAGGACTTTGTCCCTCCTGCTTCTAGGGGCTAAAGTGAAGCACCTCCTCCCTGTGGTAGTACACTGAGAATGATGGGAAGAGCGCTCAACCTGGCCAAGGGAAGTAGCTTCCTCTCTGAAGCAGAAAGCCGTACCTGCAATGCCATGGGAAGGGCCTTGGCTTCCTGGGCTGTGTGAAAATGGTAACGTCGCAGAAGGAAAACTTTGCACTTTGTGTTGAGGCCTTGCAGTGCTCAGTGGAGTTTGAGCGAGGGCAGCTTTCGGGGCAAACGTTGAGCGTTGAGTGGAAGCATTTGGAAGGCCGAGTGTTGAGTGTTACCTGGTTAGACCGGTGTCCCTTCCATGAGGAGCAGCGCCTGCTTCCTGGGTACGTACTGCAGGGAAGGTCTAGTGGCAGAGCCCCTTCCTTAGGTGGATGGCCTAATGGCAGTCAAGTGCATGGGGAGCCCTGTCAAAGGGACAGCCACGCACATTAAGAAGAGGCACTTGAAACATGCCCTTGTGTCAGCGTACACGGTAGATTCATCTCCAGTCAAGGCTGTGTGAACTGTGTATCTTAGCAGCTTCTCTCTGTAGACCATGGGTGAGTCTCAGGCATGCCAGAACTCAGAAATATCACCCATTGTATGGATTCGGCTCTTGAAACTTCGGTCGCGTTGCAGTAAGGCTACAGTGCCTCTGCAAGGCCTGCACTACAACGGTTTCCGCACGTTAGTTTAGAGCTGCCTTCAGGTAAGAGAGGCAACGGTGAGTGGCCCAGAAATCTTCTCCACTGCCTAAAGTGATCCGTATCCCAAGCAGAAATAGGTTCGACTTGCCAAATGGAGGCAAAAGGAATTTCGCTCACGTCGTACTCTCTGTCCAAGAGTAAACACCAGAGGGCGCAGTGTGTTAGAATGGATGCAGAGCTCTGCAAACCTCTTCCTCTTCAGCCGAATGATAAGAAGCGCTCAGCTTCCTTTCCTAGTGTGACTAGAGTCGAGTGCCTTCAAGTTTGTTTGACAGGCTGCTGTACTAGTGCTGAAACATAACGTGAGTTTTCCTAGGCACACGGAAGGTGGTTCAGAGGAAGTCGACCCCTGTGGCGATGGACTTTCGCCCTTGGTTCACTCGAGGAGCGTTTTAGGCATACGGCTTTGCTCCCGGCTGCTTCTAGGGCCGAAACCGAACACCCTCCTCCTTGTGGCATTTAATCGAGAAAGGGAGGAAATAGCCGTCCACCTGCCCAAAGAGACGTAGCTTCCTTTCTGCCGCAGAAAGCCTTTCTTCAGTGCCATGGGAAGGGCCTTCTTTACCTGCCGGCTGAGAAAAAGATATGATTACAGAAGGAGAAATTCGCACTGTTCGTGGATCCCTGGGGGGGGGGGGTGGCTCCGAGTAGTTTTGCCAGGGGCAGCTTTGATTGCGAACGTGGGCCGCTTAGTGGAGGAGTATGGAAGCAAGAGACTTGAGTGTTACCTGCGTATACCCGTCTGTCCTACACGACAGTAGCGCTTGCACACACTCTACTGCAGGGCAAGAGCCCTGCAGGAGCAGCACTCTATCTTTTGGGGGAGGATCATGTGGAAGTCAGGTACCTGTGGAGCTGTGTTCAATTGACAGTCGAAGCAAGATAAGAAGAGCCACTTGAAAAGTGCACTCATCTCAGCCTACCTGGTAGAAGCAAGTACCGTGTGAAACTTGTATCCTGCCAGCTGCTCCCCTTAGGTGGCGGGGGAGTCGGAGGCACTCTCGATTTTGGAAGTGTCACACACTGCATTGATTCGGCATGTGAAACTCCTCGGTCACAACGGAATCAGGCTACTATTCGCCCGGCAAGCCGGCACTACAACGGGTTCCTCACGGTACTCTCTAGCTGCCTTCAGGTAGGAGGTGCGGGCCTGCGCTGGCCAGAAAGTGTTTCCCCTACTGAAGAAGGCCCGTTTCCCCGAGCAGTAAACGTGTTTGTCCTGTCCAATTGAGACGAACCGGGATTTCGCTCACGGTGTACTGTCTCTGTTCCGGAGTCCCCGCCAGAGGAAGCAGGGTTGGTGAAAGTTTGCAGAGCTCTGAAATACACTTTGTCCTCAGCCGCAAGAAGAGAAGCGCTCAGTTTAGTTTCCTGGGGTGAGTAGAAGCGCATTCCTTTAGTTTGCATGAAAGGCTGGTATCCTGCTGGTAAAATACATGTGAGATTTCCTGGCCAGAAGGAGGATGGTTGAGAAGCAACGACCTCAGGGCAGAGGGACTTTGTGCTTGGGTCAAGAAAGGAGAGCTTTAGCTATAGGGCTTTGGCCGCTGCTGGTTTTTACCGCCCAAGCTGAGCACCGTCCTCCCTGGGGTAGTTAACTGAGAGTGATAGGAGAAAGCATTCAAGCCGCCAAGGAGAAGTCCCTTTCTCCCTGAGGCAGAAACCCTTTGTGCAATGCCATGGGAAGGGCCTGGCTTCCTGGCGGGTGAGAAAAAGGTAATGTTACAGAAGGAGAAATTCCCACACGGTGTGGAGCCCTGGCGTTGCTCAGAGGAGTTTGGCCGAGGGCAGCCAGCTCTCACTGCGAACGTTGACCCCTGGTGGGATCATTTGAAAGGCCGAGTCTTTAGTGTTGCCTGGGGAGACCTGTCTGTCTCTCTTACGCAGAGAGTAGGGCTTGCTTTCTGGCTACTGCAGGGAATTCTACGTGCAGAGCCCTCTCCTTAGGTGGCTGATCAAATGGAAGTCAGGTGCACGGGGTGCCCTTAAGGGGGCAACCAGGCATATTAACAAGCGGCACTTGAAACCTGCACTCATCTCAGTGTGCACGGTAGAATCGTCTACGGTGAAGCACGTGTAAAATGGGGGTCCTAGGCACTGCTCTCCGAAGGCCATGGGTGAGTCTGCTGCCTGCTAGACCTCAGCCTCCTCACACGTTGGGTTCAATCGGCTTTTGAGACTCTTCGCTCACTTTGGAATAAGGCTACAGTTCCACTGGCAACGCTACCTTACAACGGTCTCCTCACGTTACTTTATATCTGCCTTCAGGGAGGAGAGGCGAGGGTGAGTGGGCTGGAAAGCGTTTCCACCGTCTTAAACGATCTGTAAGCCGACCAGGAAACATTTTTGTCGTTTCAAATTGAGAGGAGAGGAAATTCGGCCATACTGTACTGTCTCTGCCAAACAGTCCTCCCCAAAGGAAGCAGGGTGGGAGAATGGTGGCAAAGGTGTGCCCTACTCTTCCTCGACAGCCGAATGACGGGCAGGGCTCAGCTTAGTTTCCTCGGTGCCTAGAGGCGAATGCTTTCACGTTTGCATGAAAGGCTGGTGTCCTAGGGCCAAAACATATGCGAGTTTTCCCTAGCCGCGAGGGCGAGGAGGACGCTTGAGAAGACATCGACCCCCCCACCCCCACCCCGGAGACAGTATTTCGCGTTTGGAGAACGAGAGGAGAGCTTTAGGCATAGGACTTTGTCCCTCCTGCTTCTAGGGGCTAAAGTGAAGCACCTCCTCCCTGTGGTAGTACACTGAGAATGATGGGAAGAGCGCTCAACCTGGCCAAGGGAAGTAGCTTCCTCTCTGAAGCAGAAAGCCATACCTGCAATGCCATGGGAAGGGCCTTGGCTTCCTGGGCTGTGTGAAAATGGTAACGTCGCAGAAGGAAAACTTTGCACTTTGCGTTGAGGCCTTGCAGTGCTCAGTGGAGTTTGAGCGAGGGCAGCTTTCGGGGCAAACGTTGAGCGTTGAGTGGAAGCATTTGGAAGGCCGAGTGTTGAGTGTTACCTGGTTAGACCGGTGTCCCTTCCATGAGGAGCAGCGCCTGCTTCCTGGGTACGTACTGCAGGGAAGGTCTAGTGGCAGAGCCCCTTCCTTAGGTGGATGGCCTAATGGCAGTCAAGTGCATGGGGAGCCCTGTCAAAGGGACAGCCACGCACATTAAGAAGAGGCACTTGAAACATGCCCTTGTGTCAGCGTACACGGTAGATTCATCTCCAGTCAAGGCTGTGTGAACTGTGTATCTTAGCAGCTTCTCTCTGTAGACCATGGGTGAGTCTCAGGCATGCCAGAACTCAGAAATATCACCCATTGTATGGATTCGGCTCTTGAAAGTTCGGTCGCGTTGCAGTAAGGCTACAGTGCCTCTGCAAGGCCTGCACTACAACGGTTTCCGCACGTTAGTTTAGAGCTGCCTTCAGGTAAGAGAGGCAACGGTGAGTGGCCCAGAAATCTTCTCCACTGCCTAAAGTGATCCGTATCCCAAGCAGAAATAGGTTCGACTTGCCAAATGGAGGCAAAAGGAATTTCGCTCACGTCGTACTCTCTGTCCAAGAGTAAACACCAGAGGGCGCAGTGTGTTAGAATGGATGCAGAGCTCTGCAAACCTCTTCCTCTTCAGCCGAATGATAAGAAGCGCTCAGCTTCCTTTCCTAGTGTGACTAGAGTCGAGTGCCTTCAAGTTTGTTTGACAGGCTGCTGTACTAGTGCTGAAACATAACGTGAGTTTTCCTAGGCACACGGAAGGTGGTTCAGAGGAAGTCGACCCCTGTGGCGATGGACTTTCGCCCTTGGTTCACTCGAGGAGCGTTTTAGGCATACGGCTTTGCTCCCGGCTGCTTCTAGGGCCGAAACCGAACACCCTCCTCCTTGTGGCATTTAATCGAGAAAGGGAGGAAATAGCCGTCCACCTGCCCAAAGAGACGTAGCTTCCTTTCTGCCGCAGAAAGCCTTTCTTCAGTGCCATGGGAAGGGCCTTCTTTACCTGCCGGCTGAGAAAAAGATATGATTACAGAAGGAGAAATTCGCACTGTTCGTGGATCCCTGGGGGGGGGGGGTGGCTCCGAGTAGTTTTGCCAGGGGCAGCTTTGATTGCGAACGTGGGCCGCTTAGTGGAGGAGTATGGAAGCAAGAGACTTGAGTGTTACCTGCGTATACCCGTCTGTCCTACACGACAGTAGCGCTTGCACACACTCTACTGCAGGGCAAGAGCCCTGCAGGAGCAGCACTCTATCTTTTGGGGGAGGATCATGTGGAAGTCAGGTACCTGTGGAGCTGTGTTCAATTGACAGTCGAAGCAAGATAAGAAGAGCCACTTGAAAAGTGCACTCATCTCAGCCTACCTGGTAGAAGCAAGTACCGTGTGAAACTTGTATCCTGCCAGCTGCTCCCCTTAGGTGGCGGGGGAGTCGGAGGCACTCTCGATTTTGGAAGTGTCACACACTGCATTGATTCGGCATGTGAAACTCCTCGGTCACAACGGAATCAGGCTACTATTCGCCCGGCAAGCCGGCACTACAACGGGTTCCTCACGGTACTCTCTAGCTGCCTTCAGGTAGGAGGTGCGGGCCTGCGCTGGCCAGAAAGTGTTTCCCCTACCGAAGAAGGCCCGTTTCCCCGAGCAGTAAACGTGTTTGTCCTGTCCAATTGAGACGAACCGGGATTTCGCTCACGGTGTACTGTCTCTGTTCCGGAGTCCCCGCCAGAGGAAGCAGGGTTGGTGAAAGTTTGCAGAGCTCTGAAATACACTTTGTCCTCAGCCGCAAGAAGAGAAGCGCTCAGTTTAGTTTCCTGGGGTGAGTAGAAGCGCATTCCTTTAGTTTGCATGAAAGGCTGGTATCCTGCTGGTAAAATACATGTGAGATTTCCTGGCCAGAAGGAGGATGGTTGAGAAGCAACGACCTCAGGGCAGAGGGACTTTGTGCTTGGGTCAAGAAAGGAGAGCTTTAGCTATAGGGCTTTGGCCGCTGCTGGTTTTTACCGCCCAAGCTGAGCACCGTCCTCCCTGGGGTAGTTAACTGAGAGTGATAGGAGAAAGCATTCAAGCCGCCAAGGAGAAGTCCCTTTCTCCCTGAGGCAGCAACCCTTTGTGCAATGCCATGGGAAGGGCCTGGCTTCCTGGCGGGTGAGAAAAAGGTAATGTTACAGAAGGAGAAATTCCCACACGGTGTGGAGCCCTGGCGTTGCTCAGAGGAGTTTGGCCGAGGGCAGCCAGCTCTCACTGCGAACGTTGACCCCTGGTGGGATCATTTGAAAGGCCGAGTCTTTAGTGTTGCCTGGGGAGACCTGTCTGTCTCTCTTACGCAGAGAGTAGGGCTTGCTTTCTGGCTACTGCAGGGAATTCTACGTGCAGAGCCCTCTCCTTAGGTGGCTGATCAAATGGAAGTCAGGTGCACGGGGTGCCCTTAAGGGGGCAACCAGGCATATTAACAAGCGGCACTTGAAACCTGCACTCATCTCAGTGTGCACGGTAGAATCGTCTACGGTGAAGCACGTGTAAAATGGGGGTCCTAGGCACTGCTCTCCGAAGGCCATGGGTGAGTCTGCTGCCTGCTAGACCTCAGCCTCCTCACACGTTGGGTTCAATCGGCTTTTGAGACTCTTCGCTCACTTTGGAATAAGGCTACAGTTCCACTGGCAACGCTACCTTACAACGGTCTCCTCACGTTACTTTATATCTGCCTTCAGGGAGGAGAGGCGAGGGTGAGTGGGCTGGAAAGCGTTTCCACCGTCTTAAACGATCTGTAAGCCGACCAGGAAACATTTTTGTCGTTTCAAATTGAGAGGAGAGGAAATTCGGCCATACTGTACTGTCTCTGCCAAACAGTCCTCCCCAAAGGAAGCAGGGTGGGAGAATGGTGGCAAAGGTGTGCCCTACTCTTCCTCGACAGCCGAATGACGGGCAGGGCTCAGCTTAGTTTCCTCGGTGCCTAGAGGCGAATGCTTTCAAGTTTGTATGAAAGGTTGGTGTCCTAGGGCCAAATAAAAGTTTGTTCCAACTTTGTGAAAAATGCCATTGGTAATTTGATATGGATTACATTGAATCTGTAGATTGCCTTGGGTAGTATGTTCATTTTAACAATATTGATTCTTCCAATTTGAGAACTCAGTATATGTTTTGTTTTTTAAGTTTTATTTATTTATTTTTGGCTGTGTTGGTTGTTCATTGCTGCTTATGGGCTTTCTCTCGTTTCGGTGAGCGGGGGCTACTCTTCTTTGTGGTGCACGGGCTTCTCCTTGTGGTGGCTTCTCTTGTTTCAGAACACGGGTTCTAGGCGTGTGCACTTCAGTGGCACGTGGGCTCAGTAGTTGTGGCGTGAGGGGTCTAGAGCACAGGCTCAGTAGTTGTGGCACACAGGCTTAGTTGCTCTGCAGCATGTAGGATCTTCCCACACTAGGGCTCAAACCCGTGTCCTCTGCATTGGCAGGCAGATTCTTAACCACTGCACCACCAGGGATGCTCCTCAGTATATCTTTTCATATATTTGTGTCATCTTCAATTTCTTTCATCAGCATCTTATAGTTTTCAGAGTACAGGTCTTTTGCCTGCTTAGGTAAGTTTATTCCTAGGTATTTTATTTATTGATGTGATGGTAAATGGAATTGTTTGTTTAGTTTCTCTTTCTGAGTTTTCATTGTTAGTGTATAGCAATGGAACAGATTTCTGTGTATTAATTTTGTAACTGGCAACTTTACTGAATTCACTGATGAGTTCTAGTAGTTTTCTGGTGGTGTCTTTAAGATTTTCTGTGTATAATAACATGTTGTCTGCAAACAGTGACTGTTTTACTTCTTCCTTTCCAATTTGGATTCCTTTTATTTCTTTTTCTTCTCTTATTGCTGTGGCTAGGACTTTGCTGTGTTGAATAAAAGTGGTGAGAGTGGGCATTCTTGTTGCTGATTAGAGGAACTGTTTACAGCTTTTCACCATTGAGTATGATGTTAACTGTGGGTTTGTCATATATGGCCTCTTTATGTTGAGGTAGGTTCCCTCTATGCCCACTTTCTGCAGAGTTTTTATAATAAATCGATGTTGAATCCCATCAAAAGTTTTTCTGCATCTATTTAGATGATCACATGTTTTTTATTCTTCAGTTTGTCAATGTGGTGTATCACATTGATGGATATGTGGATATTGAAAAATCCTTGCATCCCTGGAATAAATCCCATTTGATCATGGTGTATGATCCTTTTAATGTACTTTTGGATTCAGTTTCCTAGTATTTTTGTTGAGAATTTTTACATATAGTTTCATCAGTGATATTGGCCTAAATTTTCTTTGTTTGTAATATCTTTGTCTAGTTTTGGTATCAGGGTGTTAGTGGCTTCATAGAACAGGTTTGGAAGTCTTCCTTCCTGTGCAATTTATGAAATATTTTGAGAAGGATATGTGTTAACTCTTCTCTAAATATTTGGTAGAATTCACCTCTGAAGCCATCTGGTCCTGGACTTTTGTTTGCTGGGAGTTTTAAAATTGCTGATTCAATTTCAGTACTGGTAATTGGTCTGTTTATATTTTCTATTTCTTCCTGGTTCAGTGTTGGTAGATTGTACTTTTCTAAGAATTTGTCCATTTCTTCTAGGTTGTACATTTTATTGGCATATAGTTACTTGTAGTGTTCTTTTATGTTCTTTTGTATTTCTGTGGTGTTGGTCATAACTTCTTTTTCATTTCTGATTTTATTGATTTGGGCCCTCTTCTTCTCAAAGAACCAGTTTTTAGTTTCATTGATGTTTTCTATTGCTTTTTTTAGCCTCTACCTTATTTATTTCTGCTCTGATCTTTATGATTTCTTTCCTTCTACTAAATTTGGGTTTTGTTTGTTCTTCTTTCTCTTGTTCCTTCAGTTGTAAGGTTAGTTTGCTTATTTAAGAGTTTTCTTTTTTCCTGAGGTAAACTTGTATCCCTATAAACTTCCCTCTTAGAGCAGGTTTTGCTACAACCCTAGGTTTTGGATAACTGTGTTTTCATTTCCATTTGTCTCTAGGTATTTTTTACTTCTTCTTTGATTTCTTCTGTGATTCATTGGTTCTTTAGTAGCCTATTGTTTAGCTTCCACGTGTTTTTGTTTTTTGCAGTTTTCTTCTTGTAGTTGATTTCACGTCTCATAGTGCTGTCGTTGAAAAAATGCTTGAAATGATTTCAATTTTCTTAAATTCACTGAGATTTGTTTTGTGGCCTAGCATTTGATCTAACCTGGAGAATATTCCATGTGCACTTGAAAAGAATGTGTATTCTGATGCTTTCGGATAGAATGCACCCCCACCTGCATCCCCACCCCATCCCCATCCCCCCCCACCCCCACCCCATCTCCACCCCATCCCCATCCCCACTGAGAGCATTACTGATTTTCTGTCTAGATTATCTGTCCATTGATGTAAGTGAGGTGTTAAAGTCTGCTACTATTATATTCATGTCGATTTCTCCTTTTATGTACATTAAGATTTGCTTTATATATTTAGATTCTCCTTTGCTGGGTGCATATATATTCGCAATTGTTATATCTTCTCTTGGATTGATCCCTTGATCATTATGTAGTGTCTTTCTCTGTCTCTTGTAACAATCTTTATTTTAAAGTTTCTTTTGTCCGATATTAAGTATTGCTATGCTGGCTTTCTTTTGATTTCCATTTGTGTTGAATACATTTTCCATCTCCTCACTTCCAGCCTGTATGCGTCTCTAGATCTGAAGTGAGTCCCTTGTAGGCAGCATATATACGTGTTTGTTTGTTTGTTTGTTTCATCCACTCAGCTAATCTATGTCTTTTGGTTGGAGGATTTAGTCTGTTTACATTTAAGGTAATTATTGATGTGTATGTTATTGCCATTTTATTCATTGTTTTGGACTTATTTTTGTGGGTCTTTTTTTCCCCCTTTCTCCTTTTCTTCTCTTCTCTTGCTTTTTGATGGCTATCTTTAGTGTTATGTTTAGGTTCCTTTTTCTTATTTGTGTGTATATCTATTATAGATTTTTGGTTTGCAGCTATAATGAGGTTTTTGTATAACATCCTATATATAAATGTGATTGTTTTCAGTTGCTGATCTCATTGTCAAATTACCCTGCATTTGTACTCTCCTCATCTCACAATTACTGTTTTTGATAACATATTTTACATCTAATTGTTTTATGTATCCCTTAATTTCTTATTGTGGATACAGATGATTTTACTACTTTCGTCTTTAACCTCCCTACTAGCTTTGTGTGTGTATGATTTCTTTCTTTTACTGTATGTTTGCCTTTACAGATGAAGTTCTTCATTTCATAATTTTCTTATTTCTAGTTGTGACCTTTTCTTTTTTGCCTGGAAAATTCCTTTAACATTTGTTGTAAAGCTGGTTTTGTGGTGCTGAATTCTTTTAGGTTTTGTTTTTCTGTTAAGCTTTTGATTTCTCCATCAAATCTGAATATGTGTCTTGCTGGGTAGAATATTTTTGTTTGTAGACTTTTCCCTTTCATCACTTTAAATATATTGTCTCACTCCCTTCTGGCCCTCAGAGTTTCTGCTGAAAAATCAGCTGATAGCCTTATGGGAGTTCCCCTGTATGTTATTTGTTGCTTTTTCCTTGATGCTTTTAATATTCTCTCTTTATTTTTAATTTTTGTCATTTTGATTACAATGTGTCTTGGTGCTTTTCTCTTTTGGTTAATTCTGTATGGGACTCTCTGCACTTCCTGGACTTAGGTGATTGTTTCTTTTCACAGGTTAGGGAATATTTCAGCTATTATGTCTTCCAATATTTATTCAGGCCCTTTCTCTCTCTATTCTCCTTCTAGCACCCCTGTAATGCAAATATTAGTGTGCTTGATGTTGTCCTTGAGGTCTCTTAAGCTCTCCTCATTTCTTTTCATTCTTTTTTCTGTTCAGCATCAGTGATTTCCACTACTCTGTCTTCCAGCTCACTGATCTGCTCTGTATCATTTAGTCTATTACTGATTCCTTCTAGTGTATTTTTCATTTTTTTTGTATTCTTCATCTCTGTTTGATTGTTCTTTTTACTTTCTAACTTTTAAAAAAAACTTCTGACTTCTCGCTGTGTGCAACCATTCTCCTCCCAAGTTCTTTGATCATCTTTACAATCATTACTCTGAACTTTTTCTTGGGCAGGTTGTCCATTTCCACTTCATTTAAGTCTTCTTCTGACTTTTTAAGTTGCTGTTTTTTAATGTGTGTGGTAGGTTAGTCACATTTCTTGATCTTGGAGAAGTGGCCTGCTGTAAGAGATGTCCTATGCATCCTGGTAGTGCACTTCCCTCTCATCATCCAAGCTATAAGCTCTAAGGATTCACCTAGGAGGGCTGTGTTGGTCCTTCTATTGTGGTGGGCTGACTATGTGGGCTTAGTTGTAGGCTTAGTTGGCCCCTAGTCTGGTTGGTTGCCAGGTCCTTCCTGTGTGAGTGCTGTTGGCTGCTGTTTAGCAGGACCTGGTCATGAGGTGGCTGGTTGCAGAACCCTAGAGGGCTTGAGGGCTAAAGCTGGCTCACTGATAGGTGGAGTCACAGCCCCAAAGTCTCTGAGTCTGTTGCCCACACACTGGCAGTTGAAACCAGGTTCTGGGGTTAGGGCTGAACTACTTGTGGGCAGAGCTTGTTTCTGGAGTCTGGCTGCAGGGTCCAGGGATCCTCAAGGTCGTTTCAGATCATAGGTGGTGGGGGCAGTTCCTAACACAGTTGGGAATGGGGTCCAGGGTGTCACAAGGGTTACATTGGCTTGCTAGTGGTTAGGGCCAGATCCCAGATGGTCCCAGGTAGGGACTGGCCTGCTGTTGGCTGACTCTCTGCAGGCTGTGAGATCATAGTTTTCTTGCTTCTGGTATCTTCCCCTTAGTGGGTGAGGCTGCTCTAGAGGCTAGTGCAGGCTTCCTGGAGTGAAGGGTTGGTGCCTGTCAAATAATGGGTGGAGCTGGATCTTGGCCCTCTGGGGGGCAAAGCCATGTCTAAGGGTGTGTTTAGAGGAGGCTGTAGGCTCAGGAAGTCTTTAGTTAGCCTGTCTGCCAATGGGTGCATTTGTGTCATGCCCAGTCAGTTGTTTGATCTAAGACACCCTAGCACTGGTGCCTGTAGGCTTTTGGTTGGTTTTGGCACTAATGAGGCAAGATGGCAGTCACCAGCAGCAGTGTTCACATGGTTGAATGTTTGCAAATATGTCTGCACCAGTGTCTATGTCCCCAGGGTGAACCACAGCAGCCCCCTGCCTCTTCAGGAGACTCTCCAAGAGAAGGAGGTAGGTCTGGACCAGGGTCCTATCAAATTACTGCTTTTGCTCTGTGTCCTGGTGCATATGATTTTGTGTGTGCCCTTTAAGAGTGAAGTCTCTATTTTGCCCAGTCCTGTGGCACTCCTACAATTAAGCCCTGCTGACCTTCAAAGCCAAATTCTCTGGAGGCTCATCTTCCCAGTGCCAGATCCTTGGGCTGGGGAGCTTGATATGGGGCCCACAACTCTCACTCTTGTGGAAGAACCCCTGCAATATAATTATTTCCAGTTTGTTGGTCACCACCCCCCCGGGTGGATATGGGATGTGATTATATTGTAAGTCCACCCTTCCTATCTGTCTATTTGTGGTCCCTTCTTTATGTCTTTCATTGTAGAAGATCTTCTCTGGTAGGTTCCAATCTTTTACATCAATGGGTTTTCTGCAGATAGTTGTGATTTTGGTGTGCTGGTGAAAGGAAGTGAGCTCGTGGTCTTTCTACTGTGCCATCTTGGCCACTTTCCAAAGGTAAATAAGGCCTCTGGAAGTTGATTGGTCATTGGATGACTGAATAATCCTATCATCAGTGAACATTATCTTGCATAAAGTAGAAAAAAAATAAAAATTAGTGTCCCTGAATTTTGTCATGGAGTTTTCTCTTATTTATTTTGCACTCCAAGTAATTTTAGTTTCTCTAACATTAATCTGTATATATACCAATCATTTAGTAAAATTTATTGGACAAAAGGTAATTACAGTGATTTTCATTAAAAACAAGGCTTGCTTTCTAGGAGTCAGGTGTTTTCCACAAGCATGTCATCGTTTGACTCTCAGGCTGGAATTCTACGTGTTGGCAATGTCAACTGTCTCTAATTATCAGAACTCTTTTTTTTAAGGGCCAATTCAAGCAGGCTTAAGCCTTCATTTGGCATTTCTTCTTAGCTAGGTCTAGTTGAGAATGAGCTCTACTGGAGAAATTGGTATATTTTGGAGATACAGGACAGATCAAGATTTGTGCTTTACAAACTATCCCACTCCTTTTATTCTCCTGCAGCCCCAGTGAGCATTAGTGTTGTTCCTCTAAGATTTTCCCCCTGACACCTCTTGTTGGGATATTCTTCTTCTAGTAGAGTCACTTATTATTTCTAGTTTATGAAAGGCATTCAATCCTGTTTTAACACTAATACCACATTTCTTTTTAATTTTCTGTTGCACTTTGAGTCATTTCATTGAAGTTTGGAAGAGAACGCGATATAAGTACATGACTAGAAGTATGTTCAATTTAATAGCTGCCTTTATTTTCTTCTGTTTTACAAATGAATGATTTAGCTTTGTTTATTCCCAGGAAGTGTGACTAGTTATAATTACCAAATGCCTTGTATCTGTTAGTAGTGAAACTGAAGCTATAATTATATTCCTACTAAGAATACTAACAGTTAAGTTTCAGAATTCTAAAATTCTAAGAATATATAAATAATTTACCATGGATGAATTTTAAATTACAAAATACTGCATAACAGTCATAGCAAATTGGAACAACTCAGAAAATGTGTATTATAAATCCCAAAGTTCTTCCCCATATTCTGTCCCATTCATGGTAAACAACTGTCCAATAGTTTAGTATTATTCACATTTTTTCTATTTCTCACATCTATCCATTTATCACAGAGTTTTTGTTTATTTTTAAAAATTGCTTCCTCTTCTATATGTCACTGGGTATATGTAAAAGACTTGTTATTGTTTTGTAGCTTGTTTGATCACTCTTATATATCAAGTGTGTTTTATAGTGGTAATAAATGTAAGCATTCTTTAGTATACAGACTATTGCATATCATTTTTTTGGATAAACCATTTGCCTATTTATGAACATTTAGCTCATATTCATAGTTTGTTTAAAAAATGTCTTCCAAGAGCATCTCTTTTCAGTTTTGTGAGAATTTCTTTGTTACATGGAATCTTGGAAGTGAAATTGCTGGTTGATTGTCATGCTTTAGCTTGTGAAACAAATTTCTAGATTGCTCCCCCAAATGAACCAACTTATACCCCATCACCAGCTGGTGCCCACTTTTCCACACAGCCTACCCCACTGGATGTGATCAATCTACTTTACTTTTTTGGTCAATCAAAATAGCTTCATGGTGCCACAAAAATTATGTAAGTACATAACTCCTAAATCCCATTGGTTTAACACAACTAAAATTTTATTTATCTATGACCAAAATTTTCCCTTCTAAACTTTAATTAAGCCATCTGAAACCAATGTCCTAGAGACACTATTTTTAAACATATAGACCCAATATTAACACATATTGCTTCCTCTCACCATCCATTGGCCCTCATCACCTGCTAGTGTTTAAATACTTTAAAAACATACACAAATAATACAAATACATGTTTGGAGGAAATGTCTAAAACTGGAAAATTAGCAAAAAGAGCAAATAAATAATATTTTAAAATCAATAAATAAGAGTCAGAGTGCAAGAAATCCATGTAAGAATGACAGAATCAGCAGACCTTGTACACTCACTCACAGGTGAAGGCTGCTTGTTTGCCACTCTGCTTTTATGTTCCCTGCTGAGGGTAAATGGAAAGTTTCCACAATTCTATATTTGATTGGCTTGAATGACCTCTATACACAAAATGTACTGTATGTTAACACATGTATATGGAATCTAAAAAAAAATAAAAAGGTTCTGAAGAACCTAGGGGCAGGACAGGAATAAAGACGCAGATGTAGAGAATGGACGTGAGGACATGGGGAGGGAGAAGGGTAAGCTGGGACGAAGTGAGAGAGTGGCATGGACTTATATATACTACCCAATGTAAAACAGATAGCTAGTGGGAAGCAGCCACATAGCACAGGGAGATCAACTCGGTGTTTTGTGACCACCTAGAGGGGTGCGGTAGGGAGGATGGGAGGGAGACGCAAAAGGGAGGAGATATGAGGATATATGTATATGTATAGCTGATTCACTTTGTTATAAAGCATAAACTAACACACCATTGTAAAGCAATTATACTCCAATAAAGATGTTAAAATAAAATAAAATAATCGATCTAAAAAACCAAAACTGCCAACTTTCTCTATATGCTTTTAAATTTATTTACCCTTCAGAAAAAAATCTTTCTGTAAAGGAAAAAATAATGGCACCCTTCCAAGTGAGTACTTCTGGTCTTTTAAAGCAAAACGGCTATTAGAGGATAAGGTTCTAAAGGGGAAACTTCTCATCACAGCTCCCACAGCTGATGTCAAGATAAAAATACTTCCTCCAGGAAAGTGTAACAAAGCAGCTGTGCTCACTTTATTGGGCCACTAAAAACAGGCACCCTATCAGAGAAGGCCACAGATAATAAGTACAATAGGGCAGTGAATACACTTTGCATGATACTGTAGCCATGACTGTATTATCCTCATTTCTCCTGTGAAACACATTTCTCCAGACTCAAATCACATTAGCCATCAACAGCGTTCCAGGAGGGAGCTTGGAATATAAAGCCATCCCTGGGAGCAATGTTTTTAATCCAAGTGTCAAAAGAATTGGGGTTACACATTTGTAAACAAAACAGTGCTCCCACAGTTTTAAGATTAACATAGTAATTTAATTCCATAGGATTTTTTCTTTTTAAACCATCTTTTTTAAGGCATTAACCCAGGGCATAGAATTTACAGTTTCTACTTATTTAATTCACTATCATATTGCTGGGTGCCCAAAATTTCCTGACTTGAGAATGAAAACTGAAATATAAAGACTGAATCCACAAATTACTGCAATGACGGCATACCAAAATGTAATTTAAGATAATTTTCCACAAATTCAAATTCTCTTTTTTTCCAGTAACATTACAAACTGAAAGTTTTGAAGAGCATTTTTTTCCATGTGTATGTCAGTGTCTCATAAAGAAAAACTGGGTGGCCTGACAGTCTCTGGGGACAGATGTATTGTCCTAAAGGAGAGTAAAAAGGACTTTGAGACTTGGCCCCTGACGTTTTCCACCCTACACACCATCACAGCAGTATAGTGAATAATAAGAGATAAATGGCATTACTTTTTACAAGGATCACAAATTCTATTTACTTCAGGGGTATCAGGGTGACATAAATAAATGAAGAGGGCCAAATGAAATTAATGGGCAGTGATTAGGTATAAGATGAATTATATTAGAGTATAATTGTGCTGACTAAAGATGTTCACAATTTTTTAAAGTGTGCCAGTTAAAAATAATGAAATGTGCATAAATGTTTCTAAATTGCATCTGTTACAATCTGCACTTCTCAAAGATGAAGTTAAGCAAAAGTGTTTTTGTATCACTAAGCTCTAGTGTAAAATCTAATATTAAGAGTTTTCTGACCACTACTTGTTTAAGTGAATTGAGAGATTCCTCCCATCATCTCTGAAACCAGATGGGGACAATGGGAAGGTTTACAGAGACTATCAGACAAGCAGAGCACATGGGCATGGCCATGTTATTGGACAAAGAAAAGCAGAACATTTAGAAAACTGGGCATCTTTCTCTGTACTTACAGAAAAGTCTGTGCTACCATCCTGTGGCTTATCTTTCTTGGTCAGTCCTTACAATTGCTCCATCAAAAAAATCAAAGTCTATTTGCATGTTAAATGTATAACCTGTTAACCCAAGATAAATGTGTTAATGATAGAATTTTAATAAGTCATATAGGACTGTATGAGAAGTGTAAAATACTTCCAGAATTATTAAAACCACCTAATGGATATAAATGTCATACAACACAATATAAAAAAAAACCTGATTAAAAATGAGCCAAATACCTTAATAGACATTTTTCCAAAGAAGGTATACTCATGGCCATTGGACACATGAAAAAATGCTCAACATTGCTAATCATCAGAGAAATGCAAATCAAAACCACCATGAGATATCACCTCACTTCTGTCAAAATGGCTATGATCATAAAGTCTATAAATAACAAATATTGGAGAGAATGTGGAGAACAGGGAACCCTAGTGCACTGTTGGTGGAAATATAAATTGGTTTGGGCACTAAGGAAAACAGTATGGAGATAACTAAAAATAGAACTACCACATGATCCAGCAATTTAACACCTGGGTATATTTCTGAAGAAAATAACAACATTAATTCAAAAAGACACATACATCCCAATGTTCATAGAAACACTATTTACAATAGCGAAGACATTGAAGCAACCTAAATGTCCACTAACAGAATGGATGGATAAAGAAGATGTGATGTATATATGTATATATATAATATATATATACACACACAGTAGAATACTACTAAGCTATAAAAATAATGAAATTCTGCTATTTGAAACAACACAGACTTAGATGGTATTACACTTAGTGAAATAGGTCAGAGAAAGACAAATATTCTGTTATCATTTATATATGGAATCTGAAAAATAAAACTAAGTGTACATAACAAAACAGAAACAGACTCACAGATATAGAGAACAAACCAGTGGTTACCAGTGGGGAGACGGAAGTGGGGAAGGATAAGGTAGGGGTAAGGGATTAAGAGGTACAAAGTACTATGTATGAAATAAATAAGCTACAAGAATATATTGTACATCATAGAGAATACAGACATTATTTTGTAATAACTTTAAATGGAGTATAATCAATAAAAATATCAAATCACTGTGCTGTGCCTGAAACACATATAATATTGTAAATTAACTATACTTCAATAAAAAGGATAAGCACAATAAATAAATAAATAAAAATTTTAATTAAATAAATAAAATTTAAAAACTACTCTATAGAGAGGAACTTCTACATGAACTTCATGTAAAGGGAGAAATATTCTGGAAATTTAGCTGTAAATTCTGGGAATTTGTCAGTAAAGAATGTAGATGCCATTTGATCCTATCTTACTCTTTTACAAATAGAATAACCGAGACCCAAAAGAGTCACGTCCTTTTAACAAGACGCATAGATAATAATAACAGGGCCAGAACTAGACTTCAAGTATTTTGATTCCAAATCTGATGCTGGTCTTTTCACCACATCATATGGTCTTGCAAAGCAAATATATCACAGTAGACTACTCCGTTTCAATATTGACAGGTAGGGAAATAAAAGATAATCTGCAGAAAGGAAAGGCCACTCTCCCAAGGTCTCTGGTAGGGGGAATGAGGGCAAGAGAAATCTTCTTATGTTCTTGTGGAGAATCAGACAAACTTTGAATGGGACAGGGTACAGCAAGTCCATAATAAATGTCATTCTATTAAAAAATAAATATAACAATATAAACTTAAAAAGCTATATTTGATATAAAAATTTGACCTTCATTATCAAAATTCTAAATTAAGCTATTAGTCATTCAAGTTAGCATTTTCAAAAAAACCACTAGATTCTGCCCTGTACTGAAGGATCCAAATTCTCTACATTTTCTCTAAAATGTAGTTTATTTCAAAGAACTTTCAAAGAAGAGATCAAGATGGAAGCGTAGGAGAATGCAGAAGTCACCTTCCCACAAGAACACAGCAAAAACACATCTACATGTGGAACAATTCTCACTGAAAACTAACTGGAGGCTGGCAGAAAGACTCCTGTACAACCAAAACTGTAAGAAAGATACACATGGAATCAGGTGGGAAGAGGAGAGAAGTGATCAGGTCAGAACCTGTGTCCCTGGGAGGAGACTCAGAAGAAAAGGGAGATTCCATATGTGGAGATCCTCCCTGGGGAGTGAGTGGTTTGAACCACACATTGGGTGTCCCAGCCCTGGGGTCTGCCACAGGGAAAATGAGCTTCCTTGGCTGGTTGGAGGGCCAGTGGGACCAACAGGAAGGCTGTGGGGATCCTGGACACTGCTCATGAGGAGAGCATGAGCACTTGCTTTCTCCTGGAGCAGGGCAGACAGGGTGGGTTGAAAACTGCATGGGTGGCTGGTTGGTTTCCCATGACCACCCTGGTACATCCCCCAGCCTGAGCCAAGTGGATACTCCAGCCCCACTTGCGAGCTTGGCTGTGAGACACAGAGGTGGCTCAGACCACAAGTGGCATCTAAGCAGGGCAGGGAAAGCCATTATTGGGGCTTACACAGGCAGAAGAAGCCCCAATCTCTGTTTATGACCAGACTATCACAGGCTGTGCCCTGACCCACACTGAGGGACCACACAGGCTCCATCTTCCCTGTAACGCAGCTCCACAACAGAAGCTGAAGGGAGAGTCCAGCTATGAGAAAAAAAGGAGGCACAGACCTAAAGTGGCATCTCAGCAAGGTGAGGACAACCACTGCTGACACTTATGCTGGCAATGCATCAGAAGTGTTCTGTATCTCTAAGCCTGGCCAGACCAATATAGCCCATGCCCTGACCTAGACCAAGTGCCCACACAAGGCCCTCTTACTCCAGCACTACTCCTCTCTGGGGCAAGAGTGCCAGTACTAGTCATGGAAGAGCACACACTTAGAGGGACTGGAGTAAGCTCAGACCAAACCTCAGGGCATCTCTCCAGCAACCTGGGACCCCACTCTGCCACCAATAGCGTGCTGATGGTTGCCAAACAGAGAAGCCCTGGCTCACACCTGGATCCAGCCTTAGCCCCTCCATCTCTAGCCCCACCTCCCACCAAGGTGATAGTTGTCAGCCTGAGGAAAGACATGACTTGTGTGCACATCAAATCCAGCTCTCCCAGCAAATTCACTGGGCACACACTGACTGTATAGGGACACTCTCACACAAGGACATCCCTTTAGGCCATGTTAGGTAACTGTGTCACTTAATTTCGAAGAGATAAAGTTATGCAAAATGAGAAAGTAGAGGAACATGTTTTAATTGAAGAACAAGAGAAAAACCCTTGGGGGAGGGCAGAAAGACTCATGAAACAGAAAAAAAAAAGATAAAGAATTCAAAGCATTATTAATAAGAATGCTAACTGAATTAGGGAAAAGAGTAGATAAAACAGTGAGAATTTTAACAAGAAACTAGAAAATATAAAAAGTAACAAATCATAATTGAAGAATACAATAACTGAAATGAAAAATACACAGGAAAGAATTAATAGGAGTCTAAATGATACAGTAGAAGGTATAGATGATCTGGAAGATAGAATAGTGGAAATCACCCAATCAGAACAGCAAAATGAAAAACAAATAAAAAATAAGAACAGTTTAAGGAATCTATGGGACAACATCAAGCATACCAACATTCGTATTATAGGGATCAAAGGAGAAGAGAGAGAAAAGAATGTTAAAATGTATTTGATAAAATAATAGCTGAAAAATTCTAAAACCTGGTGTAGAAAACAGATATCTAGGTATAGAAAGCACAGAGGATCCCAAACAAGATGACCCCAAACAGACAGACACCAAGATATATCATAAAGAAAATGGCAAAATTAAAGAGAATTCTAAAGGCAGCAAGAGAAAAACAGAGTTATATACAAGGAAACCCCCATAAGACTATCAGCTGATTTTTCTGCAAAAATTTACAGCCAGAACCCTGCAACCTAGGATGTTCTACAAAGCAAAATTGTCATTTATAATTCAAGGAGAGGTAAAGAGCTTCTCAGACAAGCAAAAACTAAAAGTTCATCAATACTAAACCTGCCATAAAAGAACTGTAAAAGGGTCTTCTCTAAGTGGAAAAGAAAAGGCTATAACAAGAAGTAAGAATCTATAGAAAGGGAAAAATGCCACTAGTAAGGCAAATATATAGTAAACACTGAGGATCAGCCACTTAAATAAGCTAGTATAAAGATTCTAAGACAAAAAATCATAAAATCAATGATAACTAAAATAATCAGTAAAGGTATAAACATGAAGATGTGAAATATGACATCAAAATACAAAATGTGGGGGGGGGGGGGAAGGGAGTAAAAATGTTGATCATTAACAATATGTTTGAACTTAAAGGACTACATATACTAATAGGTCAATATATATAAACCATGGTAACCACAAATCAAAAACCTTCAATAGATAAACAAAAATTGCAGAGGAAGGAACACAAGCACACCAGTAAATTATCAAACCACAAGGCAAGAAACAAAAAAGATAAGAAAAGAACAGAGGAGAACTATAAAAACAACTGGAAATCAAGTAATAAAAGGGCAATAAGCACATACATATCAATAATTACTTTAAATATAAATGGACTAAGTACTCTAATCCAAAGACATAGGGTGGCTGATTGGATTAAAAAACAAGACCCATCTATATGCTGCTTACAAAAGACTCACTTTGGAGCTAAAGACACACATAGACTGAAAGTGAGGGGGTGGAAAATTATACTTCAAGCAAATGGAAATGATAAGAAAGTGAAGATAGCAATACTCACATGAGACAAAACACATCTTAAAACAAAATCTATAACAAAACACAAAAAGGGTGTTATATAATGATATAGGATAAATACAAGATGAGGATTTTACACTTGTTAACATATATGCACCCACTACAAGAGAATGTAAATATATAAAGCAAATATTAACATATTAGCATAAAGGGAGAAATTGACAATTATACAATAACACTCCAGTTACATGAATGGGCAAATGATCCAAACAGAATATCAATAAGGCAACAGAGGTCTTAAGTGACACAATAGACTATTTGGACTTAATAGATAGCTACAGGACATTCCATCCAGAAACAGCAGAATACACATTCCTTTCAAGTGCACATGGACAAAACAAGTGTCAACAAATTAAGAGGGAAGAAATTATCAAGAAATTTTTAGACCACAACGATATGAAACTAGAAATCAATTAGAGGGGAAAAAAAGGGAAAAGAAAAACATGTGGAGACTAAACAACATGCTACTAAAACAAACAAACAAACAAACCAAAAACAAAGAAAACAAAAAACAGTGGGTCAATGAAATCAAGGAGGAGTTGAAAAATAACTCAAGACAAATTAAAATGGAAACACACCTTTCCAAAATCTATGGGATGTAGCAAAAGCAGTTCTAAGAGGAAAAGTTATAACAATACATGCCTATCCAAGAAACAAGAAAAATTTTATATAAACAACAGACCTACCATCTAAAGGAATTCAGTAAAGAAGAACAAACAAAACCCAAAATCAGCAGAAGGAAGGAAATAATAAAGCTCAGAGGGGAAACAAATAAAATAGAGAATAAGAAAACAATAGAAAAGATGAAACTAAGAGCTGTTCTTTTTTGAAAGGTAAACAAAATTGATAATCCTTTAGCCAGGCTCATCAAGAAAAGAGAGAAGACTCAGATAAACAAATAAGAAATTCAGAAGGAGAAATAACAACCAATACTATAGAGACTAAAAAAAATCATAGTGGAATACTATGAAAAGTTACATGCCAACAAATTGAACAACCTAGAATAAATGAACAAATTTCTAGAAACATACAACCCGCCAACTGAATCAGGAAGAAATAGTCTGAATAGATTTATCAATAGTACTGAAATTGAATTTTTAATTAAAAAATGCTCATCAAACAAAACTTCAGGACTGGATGGCTTCACAGGTAAATTCTACCAAATATAAAGAGGAGCTAATACCTATACTTCTCAACATATTCCAAAAAATGGAAGAGGATGAAATACTCCCAAATTCATTCTATGAGGCCACAATTACTCTGATACCAAAACCAGACAAAGACACTCAAAAAAAGAAAATCATAGGCCAATGTCTTTGATGAATATAGATGTAAAAGTCCTCAACAAAATATTAGCAAACAAAATCCAGCAATATATAAAAAGAATCATATACCATGATCCAGTAGGATTTATTCCAGGGATGTAAGGATGTTTCTATATTTGAAAAATAATTAGTGTGATAACCCACAATAACAAAAGGAAGGATAAAAATTATATGATCATCTCAATAGATGCAGGAAAAGCATTTGACAATTTCAACATCAATTCATGATAAAAACCTTCATCAAAGTTGTTATAGAAGGAAGCTACCTCAACATAATAAAGGTCATTTATGACAAACCCACAGCTAACATCATACTCAGTGGTGAAAAGGTGAAAGCTTGTCCCCTAAAATTAGGAACAACACAACAATGCCTACCCTCACCACTTCTATTTGACATAGTATAGTAAGTCCTAGCCACAACAATTAGAGAATAAAAATAAAGAAATAAAAGGCATCCAAATTGTAAGTGAGGAAGTGGAACTCTCACTATTTGCAGAGGACATGATACTGTGTATAGAGAACCCTAAAATCTCCACCAAAAATCTGTTAGAACTATTAAATGATATCAGTAAAATTGCAGGAGACAAGATTAATATACAAAAATCTGTTGTTTTTCTATACACTAACAATAAACTATCAGAAAAAGAAAGCAAGAAACAAATCCTGTTTAGAATCACACCAGAAAGAATAAAATACAGAGGAATAAACTTAAAGCATTGAAAGACATACACTCCGAAAACTTTAAAACACTAATGAAGGAATTTGAATAATTATGCAAATAAATAGAAAGATATCCCATTTTCTTGTATTGGCAGAATTATTATTGTTAAAATGCCCATCCTAGTCAAAGAAATCTACAGATTTAATGCAATCTCTATCAAAATTGCCATATTTTTCACTGAACTAGAACAAATGATTCTAAAATTTATATGGAACCACAAAAGACCCGTAAATGTCAAAGGAAGCTTGAGAAAAAAAGAATATAGCTGAAGGTATCAATCTCCTTGACTTCAGGTTACACTATAATGCTACAGTAATCAAAACAGCTTGGTACTGGCACAAAAACAGACAGATTGAGCAATAAAACAGAATAGAGAGCCTAGGAAGACCTATGCACTACTGGTCAATTAATCTACAACAAAGGAGCTAAAGGGTATTATGCTTAGTGAAATAAGTCAGACAGAGAAAGACAAATACTCTATGTTGTCACTTACATGTGAAATCTAAAAAATAAAACCAACAAATGTATATAACAGAAACAGAAACAGGCTCACAGATATAGAGAACAAACTAGTGGTTCCCAGTGAAGAGAGGGAAAGAGGAGGGGCAATGTAGGAGTAGGGGATTAAGTGATACAAGCTACTATGTATAAAATAGCTAAGTAACAAGGATATATTGTAACAGAATAGAGAAATATAGCCATTATTTTGTAATAACTTTAAATGAAGTATAATGTATAAAATATTAAATCACTATGTTATAAACCTGAAACTAATATAATATTGTAAAACAACTATATTTCAAGTTAGATAAAGAATTTTCATTTTTAATAAATGCTGACAGCTTGATTTTCTCATTTTGAAAATTTTGGTACAACTTTGCTTATACTCTGTGCTTTTATTCCTGGTTTTGATGGAGATGATAGATAGATGATAGATGATAGATGATAGATAGATGATAGATAGATAGATAGATAGATAGATAGATAGATAGATAGATAGATAGATAAGATATACATCCTGTGCAAAGTATTTAATTTCTTAAATAAGTAATTAATTATTTACTTAATAAAAGCGGCCAAAATGATACTCACATTCCATACCTGACTTCTTGATAACAGGTTGAGACCATTTCAATCTCAAGACAACAAGTAATATTTCCTTTACCAAATAAAACTGTAAGCTTCAAATGAGTCCTACAGATATTCTGATACTTCTGAGGGAACCAGTTACTAGACGGTTCAATTGATCTTTCTCCCATATAATGAAGTGAAACAATTAATTTGTATGTCAGAATTAATATAGATCTACACAGGAAACTCCTCTGGCCTCACTGTGACCATGCACAACTTGCCATCTTTTGGGCCCTAACTCTTGTGCTTCACCTCCACCTCAAGGTGTGCTCACGTGGCTAGCAATGTCTCAGGATTTCAGGTTAGACAGCGATCCTCACCCACCCTTCACCTTTATTGCACCAGAGGCTTCTTAATAGCGCTTGCTCATCTCTCAGGACTGACTGATTCCTTTTCAACTGCTGTTCACATGGAACTTGGCTTCATTTTAGCCTTCAAACTCCTCTTTTGGGTATTTGCTCCACCACCAAGAACTGTTACCAACACCAGTGATGGCTCCACTACTACAGTCCTCCTACTTGTAGAGGCTTGGGGAGCAGAGGCATTGCTCCTGCTGCCATTCTTCCAGGGTGTCCACTGCCTCAAAGGCCAGGTATGGGCCCATCCATTCTCAGAAACACACTTGTCCTTCCACATTGCCCAAATTAATTTATCTTCTCTCTCATTAAACAAATATATATTGAATGCTACTATGTATATCATTGCTTATGCTAAGAACATGATGCCCCATAACCAATGTAGCCCCCCCAAACCCATTTACATACTTTTCATCTTGAAACACCTGGACCTAGATGAGGGAAGTGTGGGGGAGATGACTTGGAGCCCACTGGGAGGCTCCTCCTTCAAACTACCAGGTGACAAATCAATCCTATGGCTGGGATATGTGAGGATATGGATATGAAATAAAAAAACATGAGGTTAGATTTTTAAATTGGACCTTTTAACCAAAGTTATCAGAAAAATTTGAGGTCTCCTCAAGTAGTCTTTGTGAGTTGAGAAAGAGGTATTTGGCATAGCATGTTGGGAAGTACTGACTGGAAGAAAGAGTAGTTTTATATTTAATATTTATGTCACACTGATTTGAGAATCTTCCAAAAAATCTGTGTCTTTTTTCCCCACCACTCCTTGAAGGGAAGTGTTGTAAATCATTTATCATTTATCTCAACATTAAGTATAAAGTAGATGCTCAACATGAAGTTTAAATGTGGAGCAAGGAAACTAGTAAAATAACATGAAATCCAAAATCTCCATATCCAAAAACTTTCATATTAAAATAATTATCCTTTGTATGCATATTATCTATATTTATTCAAGTTCAAAAATGATATGTGTATATTATAGAAAGAGAAAATTCTAGTCATGGCTTTAAAGATAGGTCTAAGTGGGTAGAATAAATATTGGGTAGAAGATGAGTAGGAACAATCTTTTTTCATGAATCCTTTGTGTTTATTTTTCAATATGAGAATACTCACATAACTGAATAATATCGTCTACCCACTTTCTTAATTTTTTATGCAATCATGTGACTGGACTAGGATTTAGGAAGAGGCATTTGATATACATAGATATATCTGTCATGATAGATAGTGTAGACTTAAACAAATGAGGGAAAAAGATGGTGACAGAAGTGAAATTTCATGCAAAAGCCAATGAGTGTTGCTAAATGTTTGCCTTAAAATACATGACCTATCTGATAATGTATTGTTTTTGACTGGAATAGTCACTTTTTAGAAGGTAGGATAGGCTGCACCTCAAGTTTAAACTGGCACAATGGGAAATGATCTTATCAACATGTTATAATATAGATTATAGCATGAGAGGCCCCCAGAGAAATGACTTCTAACAATTCTAGAAAAACTAAAGCTGCAGATAAAGGTCTTCATGGAAGGTCATATACAGTATGCCAAGTAGCTTGATATTTACACTACAGGAAATAGGGATCACCCAGAAGAATTTAAAGTGGAGTTGCATTTTCAGAGTTTTGTTTTAGATTAACCCCTTCAGTAGCTCTGAGAGAGTTAGAATCTAGAAGCATAGTCTCAATTAAGGAACTGTTGCAATATTAAAAAACCAAAGACTAAAACAAAAACATAATGAGTCTAGACTAGACTTAGTAAGGATTAAAAATTAGAGACTGATTCAAACTGTTTGACTAGGTGGATGAAAATAAAGTGGCCTGGGTTACAGTACAGAAGAAACATGGCATTTGGGAGGAAGATGATAACAGAGCATACTTTGGCAAAAGTTTTGACTTTAATGAGACATGAGGCAACAATTCAAAGTGAAGAAGCTGTCCAGTTTTCCCAGCACCACTTATTGAAGAGACTGTCTCTTCTCCATTGTATATTCTTGCCTCCTTTGTCAGAAATTAATTGACCATAAATGTATGGGTTTATTTCTGGGCTTTCTATCTCATTCCATTGATCTATATTTCTGTTTTTGTGCCAGAGCCATACTGTTTCGATGGATGTAGTTTGTAGTATAGTCTGAAGTCAGGGAGCCTATTTTTTCCTCCAGCTCTATTTTTCTTTCTCAAGATTGCTTTGGCTCTTTGGGGTCTTTTGTGTTTCCATATAAATTTTAAAATGTTTTGTTCTAGTTCTGTGAAAAATGTCATTGGTAATGAGAGGGATTACACTGAATCTGTAGATTGCCTTGGGTAGTATAGTCCTTTTGACAATGTTGTTTTGTCCAATCCAAGGACACGATATATCATTCCATTTTTTCTGTCATCTCTCATTTCTTTCATTAGCATCTTACAGTTTTTAAACTACAGGTATTTTGCCTCCTTAGGTAGGTTTATTCCTAGGTATTTTATTCTTTCTGATGCAATGGTAAAAGGGATTGTTTCCTTAATTTCTCTTTCAGAAATTTCATTGTTAGTGTATAATAATGTAAGATTTCTGTGTATTCATTTTGTATCCTGAAACTTTAACAAATTTATTGATGAGCTCTGGTAGTTTTCTGGTAACATCTTTAGGGTTTTCTATGTATAGTATCATGATATCTGCAAACAGTGACAGTTTTACATTTTCTTTTCCAATTTGGATTACTTTCATTTCTTTTTCTTCTCTGATTGCTATGGCTAAGACTTCCAATACTATGTTGAATAAATTGGTGATAGTAGGCATCCTTGTCTTTTTCCTGACCTTAGAGGAAATGCTTTCAGCTTTTCACCATTGCATATAATGTTATCTGTGGGTTTGTCATATATGGCCTTTATTATGTTGAAGTAGTTTCTCTCTATGCCCACTTTCTGGAGAGTTTTTATAATAAATGGATGTTGAATTTTATCAAAACCTTCTTCTGCATCTATTGAGATGATCATATGGTTTATATTCTTCAATCTGTTAATGCAGTGTATCTCACCAATTGATTTGCAGATTTTGAACAATCCTTGCATCCCCAGGATATATCCCCTCGATCATGGTGTATGATCCTTTTAATGTGTTTTTGGATTCTGTTTGCTAGTATTTTGTTGAGGATTTTTGCATCATTGTTCATTCGTGATATTGGCCTGTAATTTCCTTTTTTTGGTATTTTTGTCTGGTTTTGGTATCAGGGTGATGGTGGCTTCATAGAATGAGTTTGAAAGTGTTCCTTCCTGTGCAATTTTTTGAAATAGTTTGAGAAGGATAGATGCTAACTCTTCTCTAAATGTTTGATAGAATTCACCTGTGAAGCTATCTGATTCTGGACTTTTGTTAGTTGGGAGTTTTTAATCACACATTCAATTTCAGTTCCTGTAATTGGTCTGTTAATATTTTTTATTTATTCCCAGTTTAGTGTTGGAAGATTGTACCTTTCTAGGAATTTGTCCATTTCTTCTAGTTTGTCCAGTTTATTGGCATATAGTAGCTTGTAGTAGGCTCTTATGGTCCTTTGTATTTCTGTAGTGTCATGTGTAACTTCTTTTTCATTTCTAATTTTATTGATTTGGGCCATATCCCTTTTATTCTCTATGAGCCTTGCTAGGTTTATCACTATTGTTTACCTTTTCAAAGAACCAGCTTTTAGTTTCATTGATCTTTTCTATTGTTTTATTAGTCTCTATTTCATTTATTTCTGCCTTGATTTTCATGATTTCTTTTCTAGTACTAACTTTGGGTTTGTTTAGTCTTTTTTCTCTAGTTGCTTTAGGTGTTATGTTAGCTTGTTTATTTGAGATGTTTCTTGTTCCTGAGGTAAGTTTTTATCGCTATAAACGTCCCTTGTTGGACTGCTTTTGCTGCATCCTATAGTTTTTGGATCATTGTGTTTTTGTTTTCATTTGTCTCTAGGTATTTTTTTCATTTCCTCTTTGATTTCTTCAGTGATCCATTGGTTGTTTAGTAGCCTATTGTTTAGCCTCCACGTGTTTGTATATTTTTTTGTAGTTGATTTCTAATCTCATAGTGTTTTGCTCAGAAAAGATGCTTGATAAAATTTCAATTTTCTTAAATTTACCAAGGCTTGTTTTATGGCCCAGCATGTGATCTACCTGGAGAATATTCCATGTGCATTTGAAAAGAATGTATATTCTACTGCTTTGGGATAGAGTGCTCTGTAAATATCAAAACTATCTGCTGTAATACATCTTTCAAGGCCAGTGTTTACAGATTGATTTTCTGCCTAGATGATCTATTCATTGATGCAAGTGGGATGTTACAGTCTCACACTATTCTTGTGTTACTGTCAATTTCTCCTTTTATGTTTGTTAACATTTGCCTTATGTATTGAGGTGCTCCTATGTTGGGTGCATAAATATTTACAATTGTTATATCTTCTTTTTGGGTTGATGCCTTGATCATTATGCATTGTCCTTCCTTGTCTCTTGTAATAGTCTTTATTTTAAAGTCTATTTTATTTGTTATGAATATTGCTACTCCAGCTTTCTTTTGATTTCCATTTGCATAGAATAACTTTTCCCATCCCCTCACTTTCAGGCTGTATGTGTCTCTAGATCTGAAGCTGATCTATTTTAGACAGCATATATACAGGTCTTGTTTTTGTATGCATTCATCCAGTCTATGCCTTTTGGTTGGAGCATTTAATCCATTTACATTTAAGGTAATTATCATTATACATGTTCTTATTGCCATTCTGTTAATTGTTTTGGATTTGTTTTTGCAGGTCTTTTTTCATCCTTTCCTCTTTTGTTCTCTTCTCTTGCGATTTGATGACTTTCTTTAGTGTTGTGTTTGGATTCCTTTTTCTTACTCGTGTGTATATATATTATATAAATTTTGATTTGCAGTTATCATGAGGTTTTGATAAAGCAGTCTATATATGTGTATGTATGTGTGTGTGTATATATATATATGTATATATATATATATATACATATATATATATATATATATACACACACATGATTGTTTTATGTTGCAGATTTCTTAATTTCAAATGCACTTGTACTCTCTTCCTCTCACAATTATTGGTTTAGATATCATATTTGTGTATGGATGATTTCCTACCTTTACTGTACATTTGCCTTTACCTGTGAGCTTTCCCATTCTTAAATTTCTTGTTTCTAGTTGTGGTCTTTTCTTTTCTGCCTAGAGAAGTGCATTTAGCATTTTTTTTAAAGCTGGTTTGATGGTGCTGAATTCTTTTAGCTTTTGCTTGTCTATAAAGCTTTTGATTTTTCCATCAAATCTGAATGAGAGCCTTTCTGGGTAAAGTATTCTTGGCTGTAGGTTTTTCCATTTCATCACTTTAAATGTATTGTGCCACTCCCTTCTGGCTTGCAGATTTTCTGTTGAAAAATCAGCTGACAACCTTATGGTGGTTCCCTTGTATCTTTTTTTTGCTTTTCCCTCATTGCTTTTAATATTTTCTCTTTGTGTTTAATTTTTGTCAATTTTATTACTGTCTCAATTTGTTCCTTCTTGGGTTGATCCTGTATGGTACTCTCTGTGCTTCTTGGACTTGGGTGACCTTTTCCTTTCCCATGTTAGAGAAGTTTTCAGCTATTATTTCTTCATATACCTCCTCAGGCTCTTTCTCTCTCTCTTCTGCTTCTGGGATCCTTATAATGTGAATGTTGGTGCATTTGACATTGTCCCAGAGGTCTCTTAAACTGTACTCATTTCTTTTCATTCTTTTTTCTTTATTCTGTTCCACAATGGTGATTTCTATCTCTCATCCATTCTTCTGCCTCATTTATTCTGCTATTGATTCCTTCTAGTGTATTTTTCACTTCAGTTATTGTATTCTTGAATTCTGTTTGGTAGCCCTTTATTTTTTCCAATTCTTTGTTAAAAATCTCATGTAAGTTCCTTCTCTGTGCCTCCATTCTTTTCCTGGATTCTTGAGTCATCTTCATAATCATTGCTCTGAACTCTTTCTTGGGTAGATTGCCTATCTCCACTTCACTGCCAGCATGCAAAAGACCATTGTTCTTTTGGAGTGTTTATCTTGTACCTTCATCTAGAACATATTTCTCTGCCTTCTCATTTTGTCTAGAGTATTATTTATATTTTTATGTATGGGGAAGGTTAGTTTTGTTTCTCAATATTGGAGAAGTGGCCCTCTGTAAGTGATGTCCTATGTGTTCCAGCAGTACACTCCCCTCTCATCACCTAATGACCAGGGACCAACTGGTCTCAGGGTAGGTTCTGATCTGTGTTTTTGGACTCAGGTCTGCAGGCTGTGGGACTGTATATTTCTTGCTTCTGGTGTCTGCTCCCTGGTGGGTGAGGCTGGTATAAAGTCTTGTCAAGGCAGGTGCCTTCTCACTTGTGGGTGGAATTTGGTCTTGACCCTCTGGTGGGCAGGGCCATGTCCAAATATAACTTTGCATCTAAAAAATTAAACATAAAGAAATTTAGTCTGCATATGAATCAAAAAGTTAGAGAGAAATATATCTTGTAAGCTGACCCATGCTGAATTTCTTACAAGGGGCCCACTTATATAATTTCTGGGAAACAGTGCTTCACAAGATGGTCTGATGACCCACAGTGGATCTTGAAAATGTTTGAATAACACCTCAAAGCTCTTTTTAAAAGCTCTATAGGTTGCCAAGCATATTATGAGGATTTTAAAGCTTGTTTTCTCTGAAGCAAGAAATGAATATGTGCCACAAGTACAGAGGATTTAATAAAACTACAACAAATGGAATCCACTCGAAAGCAGACTGTGTGATTTTTTTCCTTTTCAGGATTCAGGAAAATAAAGAATCAAATAAATACTATAGAACCAACTTGAGAGACTTTCACATTGTTCTATGACATCTTGTAGAGCTTATTTTATTTGGGAGAAATTACACTGATGTGTGGCTACTTACCATGTTTCTTCTTGAGTCTTACAAGGTATTACTAGTAGAAAAAGATCTAACAGTTCCTAACCCAACAAGCTGTACCAGAAATGAAATAAAGCAAATGTGTCCCAGACTTTATCTCTGCTATACTAATAATTTTATGAATCTTCTTCTGTTGATAAATGGTAGTTTTTTCTGGTTATTGGGCAATCAAATACAACTTTGCATCTAAAAAATTAGATAACCAAGTTAATTTGCTTAGTACTTGAAATTTTGAAATATCCGTAATTGCTTACTATTGAAATCTGCCAGCATGCATGACCATGGTATTAGAGAATGGGTCCTGCTCTGGATTAAAACCAAGTCTCTAACTCCAAGGGAAGAAAAGTATACCAAACCCATTTTAAACACACATGCAATATAATGCTGAATTGGATTTGTAATAACTTTGCACATAGATTTATGAGCCAGCTAACTGATGGAAATAACATTTCAAATACTTTAAAGTATTCAGTTGTCTCACATATTAATACAATAGCAAACTATATATATGTAGTACAGATATGTGTATATGTATAAAACTATGCTTTGTCAAGCAACTATCTCAAAATATTCTTTAAAACTTGAACCCTAAACAGTATTATTTTAACATGTACTTATTTAAAACTATGTGTAGCTCTGTGCCAATATTCTCAAGCAGATTCAGAGAGAAATACCCAGCCTAGCCCTGCCTGCCATCCATTGTCTCTTTCTAGACTGCATGATTTCCCTTTTTTCCTTAGTGTTTTTCTTTACTGTCTTCTCTTGAACTATAGCCTAGAATCTGACTTCAGGATTTTGGATAATAAGCTTCCATCTTTTGGGAATGCCTCCCTTTAACTTAAGAACCTATTGAGTTCCTTTTCATGATTAAAAATATTGCTCAAACCCCATGACCACCCAAGTCTGGGAAAATTATTCCTTTCTCTTCATTCTTAAATATTTTATTATCTATGCACCAGACAGGGACAGTTATCCTATACTACCTATTGTTAATGTCTCTTTTGTTGTATACAATCCATTTTATCATCTTCTATTTTTAATATTTCCATTGCATTTCATAAGCTCCTTGAGCATGATCTTTGTGTCTTTAATTTCATTAAGTCCTCTATACTATGTTGCACAGGACCTTGAAGATAATATTTTCCCCATAAATATCTGTTTCTTTGCCTTGAATGACAACATATTTCTGCTAAAATTTTGAACCTGATGTTTTTATACATAAATTGAAACCAAACAACTACTTTGACCAAAATGTCAACAAATCTGATATTTGTTTTGGTAATCATTGCTTCTTTGATGCCAACCAAGAAAATGTGTCATATTTACACAATAATAATCTATTTGTGTGATATATTAGTTTTTTGAAGCATTTTTTGAAATATTTGTGCCTCATTTTAGGAAAATCATTTTGGGAGATAAAACTTGTAAGAACATCCAGGTAGATTGGGTAAGAATAGAGTCATAATATTAGAACTCACACTAAAAGAAAAAATCTCCAAATGTTTTAAATCTTAAAAGATTGATAGTAACAAAATTTAGTGGCCAAGATATGTGTGGGGAAGAGAGGAAAATGTACTACTTACCCAGTTTTTAAGAGTTGCAATTTAATTCTTAATGGACAAGGACAAGCAAGTACAGAAAACAGCTACATGATAATTTTTAGGCAGCATCAATTGTACAGGAAAAAATTTAATTCTGCTGTCTATAATAGCAACAATGATAGTTTATATTTATGTATAAATAAGGCCAAAATTAATTCAGATATTTTATGTATTATTAATAATGTCAATACTTACAATTACTGAAGTTTCAGTATGCCCCAAATACTTTGCTTCAGATTTCATGCAAAGTATTCATTTTATTTTTCTAAATTATGAAAAAAAGTTGCAATCATTAGTCCTTTATAAATAACAGAACTGAAACTTAAGAAGTGGAATGGATTGAACTGCAGATTGTCTGACTCTAAAATATTTAGCCCAATCACCAAGCTCTATGCAAGACTGACAATATTTTCCTCCTAAGAGTTAAGAAAATTATGAATGTTATAAAGTTATTCAGGACCTGAAATTAAAGTGAGTGCATCCATATTATATAATAGTTTTTTTTTTATTGTTTTAGCTGCTTAATATATTTCCATCCAATTAAAACAGTTCTATATTTACTTACAACATCTTACCAAATGAGATGGATTGTGATGATAATGAAATGTTTCACTTTTAGAATTAATCCTTGTTGTAGTCTTTATGGTTTTGCATTGGTCAAGAAACTTATTTAATTTTACTGATGAAGCATAATCTACATCTGTTCTCATGGAATTACATAAAACAGTTGCTAACAGACAGGAAAACTGGGGGAAAATATCTGAGTGGCACCTTCAATATTGGTGGAAAAGGTGAGTTTTAAGTTTGAAACATTTTTGAGAAATAAATATGAAAGGGGGATCTGAAAGAGAGATGGGCCACACACACTCACACACAGTCTACATTAGTTTTATACTGCATCAAAGTCGATAGGAATTAAGTTACTCTCCCCCCATGTAGAACAAAAACAGATATAGTGCCGAGCTTTTAAAATTAAACTTTAAGAAACTCAAACCCTTATAAAAGAGATATGTTGAAATCTATTAAAATTTAATTTTATTAGTAACAATTGCAATAACAATAGCAATCGTGATATTGGGTTAGACTTTCCTTGTTCACATGAGAGATCTTATAAACTTCAGATCCAACAAGAGAAAGCTAGAACTGAATTTCATTAGACTCTTCTAAGGTCAAAATAATACATTGGTCTTCCATTTGCAAAATCATTTTTCCTTGTCAGTCTCTTGGTCTACAGTCACTCTTTGCATATGAAATGGGTCAAGAGGCTTACATTTTGGAAAATGGTCCAATGTTAAAGAAGTGTTCTTACCACAATATTAATAATAGGTAGAATTGTGTAAGCAAAGCAGACATATTCTTTTCTTTTCTCTCCTACTCACTATGGATCATTTATTATTATTATTATTGGAGTACAATTGCTTTACAATATTGTGTTAGTTTCTGTTGTACACCAAAGTGAATCAGCTATATGTATACATTTATCCTCTCCCTCTTGAACCTCCCTCACAGCTGCTCTATCTCACTGATCTAGGTCATCACAGAGCACCGAGCTGAGCTCCCTGTGCTATCAGCAGGTTCCCACTAGCTATCTATTTTACACAATAGTGTATATATGTCAATCATAATCTCCTAATTCATCCCACCCTCCCCTTCCCCGCCTGTGTCCACATGTCCATTCTCTATGTCTGCATCTCTATTCCTGCCGTACAAATTTGTTCATCTGTACCATTTTTTTATATTCACATATATGTGTTAATATACAATATTTGTTTTTCTCTTTTTGGCTTGCTTCACTCTGTATGACAGTCTCTAGGTCCATCCATGCCTGTACAAATGACCTAATTTTGTTCCTTTTTATGGCTGAGTAATATTCCATTGTATAAATGTACCACATCTTCTTTCTCCATTCATCTGTCGATGGACATTTGGGTTGCTTCCATGTACTGGTGTTTGTAATGAACATTGGGGTAATGTGTTTTTTGAAATATGTTTTTCTCAGGGTATATACCCAATAGTGGGATTGCTCGGTCATATCGTAGCTCTATTTTTAAAAATTTTTTAAGGAACCTCCATAATGTTCTCCATAGTGGCCGTATCAATTTACATTCCCACCAACAGTGCAAGAGGATTCCATTTTCTCCACACCCTCTCTTGCATTTATTGTTTGTAGATTTTTTGATAATGGCCATTCTGACCAGTGTGAGGTGATACCTCATTGTAGTTTTGATCTGCATTTCTCTAATAATTAGTGACGTTGAGCATCTTTTCATGTGCCATTTGGCCATTGGTATGTCTTCTTTGGAGAAATGTCTATTTAGATCTGCCCAATTTTTGATTGGCCTGTTTTTTTTTTGATATTGAGCTGCATGAGCTGTTTGTATATTTTGAGGATTAATCCCTTGTCAGTTGCTTCATTGTCAATGAAGGTTTCTCCCATTCTGAGGGTTGTCTTTTCATCTTGTTATGGTTTCCTTTGCTGTGCAAACCCTCTTAAATTTAATTAGGTTCCTTTTGTTTATATTTGTTTTTATTTTCACTACTCTAAGAGGTGGGTCAAAAAAGATCTTGCTGCAGTTTATGTCAAAGTGTGTTCTTCCTATGTTTTCCTCTAAGAGTTTTATAGTGTCTGGTCTTACATTTAGGTCTTTAATCCATTTTGCGTTTATTTTTGTGTATGGTGTTAAGGAGTGTTCTAATTTCATTCTTTTACATGTAGCTGTCCAGGTTTCCCAGCACCACTTATTGAAGAGACTGTCTTTTCTCCTTTGTATATTCTTGTATATTCTTATATTCTCCTTTATATATTCTTGTATTCTTGTATATTCTTGCCTCCTTTGTCATAGATTAGGTGACCATAGGTGCATATCTCTGGGCTTTCTATCCTGTACCATTGACTAATATTTCTGTATTTGTGCCAGTACCATACTGTCTTGATTACTGTTTTGTAGTATAGTCTGGAGTCAGGGAGCCTGATTCCTCCAGCTCCGTTTTTCTTTCTCAATATTGCTTTGGATGTTTGGGGTCTTTTGTGCTTCCATACAAATTGTAAATTTTTTGTTCTAGTTCTGTGAAAAATGCCATTGGTAATTTGAAAGAGATTGCATTGAATCTGTAGATTGCTTTGAGTAATATAGCCATTTTCACAATATTGATTCTTCCAATCCAAGAACATGGTATATCTCTCTATCTGTTTGTGTCATCTATGATTTCTTTCATCACTGTTTTATAGTTTTCTGAGTACAGGTCTTTTGCCTCCTTAGGAAGGTTTATTTCTAAGTAATTTATACTTTTTGCTGCAATGGTAAATGGGAGTGTTTCCTTAATTTCTCTTTCTGAACTTTTGTTTGGTGTATAGGAATGCAAAATATTTCTGTGCATTAATTTTGTATCCTGCAACTTTACCAAATTCATTGATTAGCTCTAGTATTTTTTTGGTGGCATCTTTAAGATTTTCTATGTATAGTATCATGTCATCTACAAACAATGACCATTTTACTTCTTTTCCAATTTGTATTCCTTTTATTTCTTTTTCTTCTCTGATTCCTGTGGCTAGGACTTCCAAAACTATGTTGAATAATAGTGGTGAGAGTGGACATCCTTGTCTTGTTCCTGATCTTAGAGGAAATACTTTCAGTTTTTCACCATTGAAAATGATGTTTGCTGTGGGTTTGTTGTATATAATCTTTATTTTGTTGAGGAAGGTTCCCTCTATGCCCACTTTCTGGAGAGTTTTCATTGTAAATGGGTGTTCAGTTTGTCAAAAGACTTTCTGCATCTATTGAGAGGATCATATGGTTTTCATTCTTTAATTTGTTAATATTGTGTATCACATTGATTTGTGTATTTTGAAGAATGCTTGCATCCCTGGGATAAATCCCACTTGATCATGGTGTATGATCCTTTTAATGTGTTGTTGGATTCTGTTTGCTAGTAGTTTAAGGATTTTTGCATGTATGTTCATCAGTGATATAGGTCTGTAATTTTCTTTTTTTGTGATATCTTTGTCTGGTTTTGCTATCAAGGTGATGGTGGTCTTTTAGAATGAGTTTGGGAGTGTTGCTCCCTTTTGCAATTTTTTGTAAGAGTTTGAGAAGGATAGGTGCTAACTCTTCATAAAATGTTTGGTAGAATTCTCCTGTGACACCATCTGGTCCTGGACTTTTGTTTGTTGGAAGATTTTAAATTACAGTTTCAATTTGATTACTTGTGATTGGTCTGTTTATATTTTCTATTTCTTCATGGTTTTGTCTTGGAAGGTTGTACCTTTCTAAGAATTTGTCCATTTCTTCCAGGTTGTCCATTTTATCGGCATACAGTTGCTTGTAGTAATCTCTTATATTTCTTTGTGCTTCTGTGGTGACAGTTGTAATTTCTCCTTTCTCTTTTCTAATTTTATAGATTGGAATCCTCTCCCTTTTTTATTGATGAGTCTGGCTAAAGGTTTATGAATTTTGTTTACCTTCCCAAAGAACCAACTTTTAGTTTTTTTAATATTTGTTATTGTTTTCTTTGTTTCGGTTTCATTTTTTTTTATTAAATACTTAAAAAATTTTTTCAGTAAATATTTTATGTTATGTCCAATATGGGATGGCCATAATTTTTGCCGTAACATCTTTATGCTTTTTTTTTAAAACATCTTTATTGGAGTATAATTGCTTTCCAATGGTGTGTTAGTTTCTGCTTTGTAACAAAGTGAATCAGCTATACGTATACATATATCCCCATATCTCTTCCCTCTTGCATCTCCCTTGCTCCCACCTTCCCTATCCCACCCCTCTAGGTGGTCACAAAGCACTGAGCTGATCTTCCTGTGCTATGTGGCTGCTTCCCACTAGCTATCGGGTTTACATTTGGGTAGTGTATATATGTCCATGCCACTCTCTCACTTTGTCCCAGCTTACCTTTCCCCCTCCCCATGTCCTCAAGTCCATTCTCTAGTAGGTCTGCGTCTTTATTCCCTTCCTGCCCCTAGGTTCTTCATGACCACTTTTTTTTTTTTTTAGTTTCCTTATATATGTATTAGCATACGGTATTTGTTTTTCTCTTTCTGACTTACTTCACTCTGTATGACAGACTCTAGGTCCATCCACCTCAGTACATGTAACTCAATTTCGTTTCTTTTTATGGCTGAGTAATATTCCATTGTATATATGTGCCACATCTTCTTTATCCATTCATCTGTCTGTTTCATTTATTTCTGCTCTGATTTTTATGATTTCTTTCCTTCTACTAACTTTGTGTTTTTTCTTTGTTCTCTAGTTGCTTTATGTGTAAGCTTTGATTGTTTATTTGAGATTTTTCTTGTTTCTTGAGGTGAGAATTAATTGTTATAAACTTCCCTCTTAGAACTGCTTTTGCTGCATCCCATAGGTTTTGAGTCATCTTGTTTTCATTGTCATTTTTTCTATGTATTTTTTGATTTTCTCTTTGATTTCTTCTGTTGTCTCTTGGTTATTTAGTAATGTATTGTTTAGCTTCCATGGGTTTGTGTTTTTTATAGTTTTTTTTCCTGTAGTTGATTTGTAATGTTAGAGCATTGTGGTCAGAAAATATGCTTAATATGATTTCAATTTTTAAATTTACTGAAGCTTGATTTGTGACCCAAGATGTGATCTATCCTGGATAATGTTCAGTGTGCACTTGAGAAAGAAGTGTATTCTGCCACTTTCGGGTGAATGTCCTATAAATATCAATTTAATCTATTTGGTCTATTGTGTCATTTAATGCTTGTGTTTCCTTATTTATTTTCTGTCTGGATGATCTGTCCATTGGTGTAAGTGGGGTGTTAATGTTCCCCAGTATTTTTGTGTTACTGTCAATTTCTTCTTTTATGGCTGTTAGCATTTGCCTTATGTATCGGGGTCCTCCTACGTTGGGTGCATAAATATTTACAATTATTATATCTTCTTCTTGGAATGATCCCTTGATCATTATGCAGTGTCCTTACTTGTCTCTTGTAACAGTCTTTACTTAAGTCTATTTTGCCTGATATGAGTATTTCTACCCCAGATTTCTTTTTATTTCCATTTGCATGGAATATCTTTTTCCATCTCCTCACTTTCAGCCTGTATGTGTCCCTATGTCTGAAGTGGATCTCTTGTAGACAGTATATATCCATTCAGCCAGTCTGTGTCTTTTGGTTGGAGCATTTAATCCATTTACATTTAAGGTGATTATTGATATGTATGTTCCTACTACCATTTTCTTATTTGTTTAGGGTTTGTTTTGGTAGGCCTTTTCCTTCTCTTATGTTTCCCACCTAGAGAAGTTCCTTTAGAATTTGTTGTAAAGCTGGTTTCGTGGTGCTGAATTCTCTTAGCCTTTGCTTGTCTGGAAAGCTTTTGATTTCTCCATCGAATCTGAATAGGATCCTTGCTTGGTAGAGTAATCCTTGTAGGTTTTCCCCTTTCATCACTTTAAATATATCCTGCCACTCCCTTCTGGCCTGCAGAGTCTGTGCTGAAAAATCAGCTGATAACCTTATGTGCATACCCTTGTATGTTATTTGTTGCTTTTCCTTTTCTGCTTTTAATATTTTTTCTTTGAATTTAATTTTTGTTAGTTTGATTAATATGTATCTTGGCATGTTTTTCTTTGGGTTTATCTTGCCTGGGACTCTCTGCATTTCCTGGACTTGGGTTACTATTTCCTTTCCCATGTTAGGGAAGTTTTCATCTATAATCTCTTCAAATACTATCTCAGACACTTTCTCTTTCTCTTCTTCTTCTGGGATCCCTATAATTCGAAAGTTGGTGCATTTAATATTGTCGCAGAAGTCTCTGAGATCATCCTCATTTCTTTTCATTCTTTTTTCTTTACTCTGCCCCTTGGCTATTATTTCCACCATTCTATCTTCCTGCTCACTTATTCATTCTTCTGCATCAGTTATTCTGTAATTGATTCTTTGTAGTATATTTTTCATTTCAGTTATTGTGTTGTTCATCACTGTTTGTTTTTCCGTTACTTCTTCTAGTTCCTTGTTAAACATTCTTGTATTTTCTTGGTGTGTGCCTCCCTTCTATTTCTGAGATTGTGGATCATCTTTACTATCAATTCTCTGAATTCTTTTTCAGGTAGGTTGCCTATCTCCTCTTCATTTATTTGGTCTTGTAGGTTTTTACCTTGTTCCTTCACCTCTACCACATTTTTTAATAATCTTATTATTATTACTTTTTTTGATGTGTGGGACTGTGTTCTTTGTTGCTCGTTGTTTGGCCTGAGGCATCCAGCACTGGAGTTTGCAGGCAGTTGGGTGGAGCTGGGTCTTGGTGCCATGTTGAGGCCCTCTGGGAGAGCTCACAGTGATTAATATTTCCTGGGGTCTTAGGTTCTCTGTTAGTCTAGTGGTTTGTACTTGTTGCTCCACCACAGGAGCTCAGGCCCAACCCCCTGTCTGGGAAGGAAGACCCTGCAAGCCACAAGACCCTGCAAAAAAAAAAAAAAAGAAAAGCCAGAAAATTCCTTGGTGTGGGTGGTGAATCTCAGACCTGGGACCCTCATGGTTGGAAGAGGCCCTGGGGGGTGGCTTAGGCCCAGGATCTGCATGGCTGGAGGGTGCCTGGGATGGCTGAGGATCAGGCCCATGACCCCAACTGGTTTGCTGGGCCTGAGTGGGTGGGGGAGATGCTTGCTGAGTTCCCCTCCAATCCCCTGATCCCCTGAAGGTCCCTTCCTGTCCCCACTGATCCCCACAATATGGGTGGGCCCTTCCGAGTGTGGAAACCCCTCCCCTCCCCCTGCTGCCCCTTAGGGACACCAGTCCCAACCCCCCTCCACTTTTCCTCTCCCTCTCCTTCCCCCACAGCTTACCCAGTCGCATAGGGATTCCTTCCATCCCCTTAGGTGTCTGAGGTCCCTCACTAGCACCGTGTTGGTGACCTACTTGTGAGGAGATTCAAACTCTACATCCTTGTACTCCACCATCTTGACTCTGCCCCTCCTCACTATGGATCTTAACTGAATGGTAAAGAAATGTAGACACGGAATTGAAGCAGATTCCAGGAAATTGATTGTGTAAACAAGGCCTTAATAATAGGTTCTGAAATTTGGCAGAATTTTCAAAAGACTTCAGATGAGCCATGGCTTTTTTAATTCAGAAGATATATAATTATGGCATGTACACACAAACACTAATGAGAAAGTGAGAAGCTGATATTTATAGAATTGAAATCCCTTTATGCTTTAATATTGAAAGGAAACACTCAAATAGAAGGATCTTGTTTGAAATATTTTGAAATGATTGAAATACTATATGCTGCAATACCTTAATATTTCAGAAAGCCAATAAAGCCAAAAACTAAAATAGCAGAGTGGGAAGAACCTTAAATTGAGAGCTATGGGACCTTGGTCAAGTCACTTAGAAACATAAATTGTCTCTTCTTTTCTCTAAAACCAAGTGACTGAACTGAGTTAACTGTGAGGTGCCATCAATCTCTAAAATAGCATAATTTTAAGAAGAAATACAATTCTGAAGAAAATGTTCAGAAAATATAAGCACCTTTGCAACAAAAGGCTTTATTTTATAAATTCTGAGAGGTGACAGACAGGAACAATAATAGGAAAATGAAGCTTTGAATAGGGGAAATAGTTACTTAAATATAAGGAAGGTAGTAAATAGAAATAATCAAAATAAAAGCTGACTTCTTGAAAGATTTAGTGATAAATCTTATCAGTTTTGAGATGATCACCTCTTAATAAGAAGAATTGTACTGTTAAGAGTGAAGTACCTAAAATACCATTCAGTCAACAAGTATTGATTGAACACCTACTTTGTTCTAAGATAGGTTCTAGGCCACTGCTGAAGGTGCTATGAAAATAACAGTTAGAAGATAAAAATCCCTGGTCTCATGAATCTCATATTTCATAAGGATAGTTCAAAATTTGAACACTGACTCTGTTAAGAGCACTGTGTCAATATTAAATATTCTGAATGGTATAATTTTGCTCTGATAATTATAGGAGAATGTCTTTGTCCCGAATACACATACATGTATACACAGCTAAATACATTGGATCATATGTTAATGTGATTTCTTCTCAATATAAATATTAATATTTCATGGTGATGTGCAGATGTATTTCTTTTTTCACATTTTAAAAATCATTTTTTGATTGAGCTAGTTTACAATATTATATAAGTTTCAGGTGTACAACATAGTGATTCACAGTTTTTAAAAGTTATGCTCCATTTATAGTTATGATTAAATATTGGCAATTTTCCCTGTGCTGTACAATATATCCTCATAGCTTATTTATTTTATACATAATAGTTCATAATTCCTACCCATATCTTGTCCCTTCCATCTTCCATTTCCCCAAATCACTAATATGTTTTCTTTATCTGTCAGTCTGTTTGCTGGTGGTGATCCTTCCAGCCACCACTTAAATTAGCTACTATTGTTATCCTCATTGTAAAAATGAGGAAACAAAGGGATAGAAGTAGCTGATAAATGAGTGAAGCAGTCACCTAACGAAAATCATTTTAGCACTTAAAGAATCACTTCACTGAGCTCAGTGTTACAACCATTAGTTCATGTACACTTCAACTTTAGCAAGTGCTATTGAGCAATTGCTGAGGATTTATCTATTATATCATATATTTTATTTATTAGTAAGTGATTCATTATTCTTTTATTGAAGTGTAGTTGACTTAAATATTGTGTTAGTTTCAAGTATAATTCAGATTTTTATATATATATTTCAGATTTTAACCCTGGTATGTGATCTATCTTGTTGAATGCTCCATGTGCACTTGAAATGTGTATTCTGCTGTTTTTGGATGGCATGTCCTGTAGATATCTATTAAGTCTAACTGGTTTTTCATGTCATTTAAGACCTCTGTTGCCTTATTGATTTTCTGCCTGGATCATCTGTCCATTCATGTAACTGTAGTGTTAAAGTCCCTTGCTATTACTGTATTACCGTCACTTTCTCCCTTTATATCTATTAGTATTTGTTTTATCTGTTTAGGTGCTCCTATGTTGGGTGCTTACATGTTGTTGAGTGTAATATTCTTTTCTCATATTGATTCTTTTATCACCATATACTGTTCTTCTTTATCTTTATTTATGGTCTTTATTGTCTATTTTGCCTGATATGAGTATTGCTACCCCTGATTTCTTGTTGTTTCCATTTACATGAAATATCTTCTTACATCCCCTCACTTTCAAGCAGTGTGTATCTTTCACCCTGAAGTTGTCTTTTGTAGGCAGGATATTGTAGGTTCTTGTTTTTTCATCCAATCTGCAACTCTATGCCTTTTGATTGGAACACTTATTCCGTTGATATTTAAAGTAATTATTGATAGGTATGTACTTATTGCCGTTTCATAACTTGTTTTCCATTTGATTTTGTAGTTATTCTTTGTTCATCTTTTTTGTTGTTTTTATTTTTGTAGTTTGATGATTTTCTTGTGTATTAGGCTTGAGTTCCATTCTTTTTGGTTTTTGTGAATCTATTGTATATTTTTGATTTGTGGTTCCCCTGGTTTTCAAGTATGTTGACCCATAACTGTATCTATCTGTTTTAGACTGTTAGTCTTATAAGTTCAAACATGTTCTAAAAGATCTACATTTCCCCCTCCCCCATATTTTGTTTTTGATATCCTATTTTACATCTTCATGTTTATCCTTTTACTGTTAATTATAGTTATAATCACTTTTACAAATTTTTGTGAGTGTTTTTTAATTTATATACTTGTCTTATTTAAATGATCTTCAATCCTTTTATATATTTGCCTTTCCAATTGTGTTTTTCTCTTCCCTATAGATTCTTTCTTATTTTTCATTTAGAGAAGACCTTTCAATATTTCTTTTAGGGTAGGTTTAGTATTCCTTTAATTTTTTGCTTGTCTGAGAAATTCTTTACCTCTCCCTCTATTCTAAATGATAATCTTGCTGAGTAGAGCATCCTAGGTTGCAGGTTTTTCCATTTCAGGACTTTGCATATATTCTTCCACTTACTCTGGACTGCAAAATTTCTGCAGAGAAATCAGCTGATAGCCTTATGGGTGTTCCCTTGTAACTGAATATTTTTTTTCTTCTACAGCCTTTAGAATTCTCTCTTTATCTTTAATTTTTCCCATTTTGATTATGATATATCTTGGTGTGTGTCTGTTTCTGTTTCTCTTGTTTGGGACCCTCTGTGCTTCCTATGCCTGGATATCTGTTTCCTTCCTAAGGTTTGGGAAGTTTTCAGCCATGATGTCTTCATATGCATTTTTCTTAATATTTATTTTTTTATTGAGGTATAGTTGCTTTACAATGTTGTGGTAGCTCCTGCTGCACAGTGAAGTGAACCAGCCATACGTATATACATATCATCTCCCTTTTGAATTTCACTCCCATCCAGGTCACCACAGAGCACCGAGTAGAGTTCCCCATGCTAGTGGCGTATAAATGTCAATCCCAATCTCCCAATTCGTTCCACCCCTCCCTCACCCCCGGGCGTCCACAACTATTTTCTCTATATCAATATCTCTATTTCTGTTATGCAAATAGGCTCATCTGTATGATACTTCTAGATATCACACATATGCATTAATACACAATATTTGTTTTTCTCTTTCTGGCTTCACTCTGTACGACAGTCTCTAGGTACATTAACGTCTCTACAAATGACCCAGTTTCATTCCTTTATATGGCTGAGTAATATTTCATTGTATAAATGTACCACATCTTCTTTATCCATTCATTTGTTGATGGACAGGTTGCTTCCATGTCCTGGTGTTTGTAAATAGTGCTGCAATGAACATTGGGGTCATGTGTATTATTGAATTACGTTTTTCTCAAGGTATATACCCAGTAGTGGGATTGCTGGGTCATATGGTAGTTCTATTTTTAATTTTAAAGGAACCTCCATACTGTTCTCCATAGTGGCTGTATCAATTTACATTCCCACCAACAGTGCAAGAGGGTTCCCTTTTCTCCACACCCTCTCAAGCATTTATTGGTTGTAGATTTTTTGATGATGGCCATTCTGACCAGTGTGAAGTGATACCTCATTGTAGTTTTGATCTGCATTTCTCTAATAATTAGTGATGTTGAGCATCTTTTCATGTGTCATTTGGCCATTGGTGTGTCTTCTTTGGAGAAATGTCTATTTAGATCTGCCCATTTTTTGATTGGCTTGTTTGTTTTTTTGATATTGAGCTGCATGAGCTGTTTGTATATTTTGAGGATTAATCTTTTGTCAGTTGCTTCATTGTCAATATTTTCTCCCATTCTGAGGGTTGTCTTTTCATCTTGTTATGGTTTCCTTTGCTGTGCAAACACTTTTAAGTTTAATTAGCTTCCATTTGTTTATATTTGTTTTTATTTTCACTACTCTAAGAGGTGGATCAAAAAGGATCTTGCTGCAGTTTATGTCAAAGTGTGTTCTTCCTATGTTTTCCTCTAAGAGTTTTATAGTGTCTGGTCTTACATTTAGGTCTTTAATCCATTTTGAGTTTATTTTTGTGTATGGTGTTAGGGAGTGTTCTAATTTCATTCTTTTACATGTAGCTGTCCAGTTTTCCCAGTACCATTTATTGAAGTAACTCTCTTTTCTCCATTGTATATTCTTGCCTCCTTTGTAATAGATTAGGTAACCATAGGTGCATGGGTTTATCTGTGGGCTTTCAATCCTGTTCCACTGATTTATAGTTTTGTTTTTGTGCCAGTACCATACTGTCTTAATTACTGTAGCTTTGAAGTATAGTCTTGAGTCAGGGAGCCTGATTCCTCCAGCTCAGTTTTTCTTTCTCAAGATTGCTTGGGCTATGCAGGGTCTTTTGTGTTTCCATACAAATTGTAAAATTTTTTGCTCTAATTCTGTGAAAAATGTAATTGGTAATTTTATAGGGATTGCATTGAATCTGTAGATTGCTTTGGGTAGTATAGTCATTTTCACAATATTGATTCTTCCAATCCAAGAACATGGTATATCTCTCCATCTCTTTGCATCATCTTTGATTTCTTTCATCAGTATCATATGGTTTTCTGAGTAGAGCTGTCTTTTGCCCCCTTAGGTAGGTTTATTCTTTTTGGGATTGTTTTCTTAATTTCTCTTCCTGATCTTTCATTGTTAATGTACAGGAATGCAAGAGATTTCTCTGCCTTAATTTTCTATCCTGCAGCTTTACCAAACTCATTGATGAGTTCTAGGAGTTTTCTGGTGGCATCTTTAGGATTTTCTATGTATAGGATCATGTCATCTGCAAACAGTGACAGTTTCACTTCTTTTCCAATTTGCATTCCTTTTATTTATTTTTCTTCTCTGATTGCTGGGGCAAGGACCTCCAAATCTATGTTGAATAATAGTGGCGAGAGTGGACATCCTTTTCTTGTTGCTGATCTTAGGGGAAATACTTTTAGTTCTTCACAATTGAGAATAATGTTTGCTGTGGGTTTGTTGTATATGGCCTTTATTATACTGAGGTAGGTTGACTCTATGCCCACTTTCTGGAGAGTTTTATCATGAATGGGAGTTGAATTTTGTCAAAAGCTTGTTCTGCAACGATTGAGATGATCATATGGTTTTTATTCTTCAATTTGTTAATATGACATATCACATTGATTGATTTGTGTATATTGAAGAATCCTTGCATCTCTCGGATAAATCCCACTTGATCATGGTGTATGATCCTTTTAATGTGTTGTTGGATTCTGTTTGCTAGTATTTTGCTGAGGATTTTTGTGTTTGTGTTCATCAGTGATATTGGTCTGTAATTTTCCTTTCTTACGATATCTTTGTCTGGTTTTGGTATCAAGGTGTTGGTGGCCTCATAGAATGAGCTCAGGGGTGTTCCACCCTCTGCAATTTTTTGCAAGAGTTTTGGAAGGATAGGTGTTAGCTCTTCTCTAAATGTTTAATAGAATTTGCCCGTGAAGCCATCTGGTCCTGGGCTTTTGTTTAATGGAGGGTTTTTAATCACAGTTTCAATTTCATTAATTGTGATTGCTCTGTTCATATTTTCTATTTCTTCCCAGTTCAGTCTTGGTAGGTTGTACATTTCTAAGAATTTGTCCATTTCTTCCAGGTTGTCCATTTTATTGGCATATAGTTGCTTGTGGTAGTCTCTTATGATCCTTTGTATTTCTGCGGTTTCAGTTGTAACATCTCCTTTTTCATTCCTAATTTTATTGATTTGAGTCCTCTCCCTTTTTTTCTTGATGAGTCTGGCTAAAGTTTTGTCAATTTTATTTATCTTCTCAAGGAACCAACTTTTAGTTTTATTGTTCTTTGCTATGGTTTTCTTCATTTCTATTTCTTTTATTTCTGCTCTGATTTTATGATTTCTTTCCTTCTAATAACTTTGGGTTTTGTTTGGTCTTCTTTCTCTATTTGTTTCATGTGTAAGTTTAAGTTGTTGTTTGAGATTTTTCTTATTTCTTGAGGTGGGATTGTATTGCTATAAACTTCCCTCTTAGAACTGCTTTTGCTGCATCCCATAGGTTTTGGGTCATCATGTTTTCGTTATCATTTTTTTTCTATGTATTTTTTTATTTCCTCTTTGATTTCTTCAGTTATCTCTTGGTTATTTAGTAGTGTATTGTTTAGACTCCATGAGTTTATTTTATAGTTTTTTTCCCTGTAATTGATTTCTAATCTCATAGCATTGTGGTTGGAAAAGATGCTTGATACAATTTCAATTTTCTAAAATTTACTGAGGCTTGATTTTTGACCCAAGATGTGATCTATCCTGGAGAATGTTTGTGTGCACTTGGGAAGAAAGTGTATTCTGCTGCTTTCAGATGGAATGTCCTATAAATATCAATTAAGTCTATCAGGTTAGACTTAAAAGTATGTCTAAGTATAATTTTAGATATCATTAAAATGATATCTAAAAGTACAATTTTACTTGTGTTTCCTTATTTATTTTCTGTCTAGATGATCTGTCCATTGGTGTAAGTAAGGGGTTAAAGTCCCACAGTATTATTGTGTTACTGCCAATTTCTTCTTTTATGGCTGTTATCATCTGCCTTATGTATTACTGTGAATTCTTTTTCAGGTAGGTTGCCTATTTCCTCTTAATTTATTTGGTCTTGTGGGTTTTTACTTTGCTCCTTCTTCTGCACCATATTTCTCTGTCATTTCATTTTTTTAACTTACTGTGTTTGAGGTCTCCTTTCTGCTGGCTGCAGGTTTGTAGTTCCTCTTGCTTCTGGTGTCTGCCCTCTGGTGGGTAAGGTTGGTACAGGGGCTTGTGTAGGCTTCCTAGTGGGATAGAATGGTTCCTGCTCTGTAGTTGGTCGAGTTGAGTCTTATTCCTCTGAAGGGCAGCGCTGCATCAGGTGGTGTGTTTTGGGGTGTCTGTGAGCTTAGTATGATTTTAGACAGCCAATCGTTGATGGGTGGGGTTCTGTTCCTGTCTTGCTAGTTGTTTGGAGTGAGGCATCCAGCATTGGAGCCTGCAGACAGTTGAGTGGGGCCCAGTCTTTGTGTCAAGATGGGGACCTCGAGGAGAGCTCTCACCAATTAATATTCCCTGGAGTTGGGGATTCTCTGGTGGTCCTATGTCCTGGACTTGGTGATCCCACTCCTGAGGCTCAGGCCTGACCCCTGGCAGGTGAACCAAGACCCCACAAGCCACCTGGCATAGAGAAAAAGAAAAGAAGTGGTGGGGAAGAAAACGAAGAAACAAAATCCAAGAGAAATAGCAAAGACCCAAACAAACAAATTGCAGCAACAACAATAAAAACAAAGGAAAAGAAAACAAACAGAGAAAGAAAACCTAAGACAAATGTTAAAAGCAAAACCAAACAAATCAAAACCAAAACAAACACAAACAGAAAAAAAAGCAAAAAGGAAAGAAACAAAAACAAAGAAAACAAAAAACAAGAGAACTACCAAGCCAACAAAAAACCCAAAACCAAAACAAACAATAAAAACAAAAGTAATAAAATCAAAAAACAAAATGATGGCAGAAAGCAAAATTAAAAATGAAAAGAAAACATAAAACAAACGCACAAAAATTATAAAAAGAAGAAAAAAAGGTAAAAACAAAAAAGAGAAAAAAACAAGGGAAAAACTTTAATCAGTGAAAAAGTAAAATAAAAATGAAAAATAGAGAATATATGAAAAATTTATTAAAATAAAAGAAAAAATAAATAATAAAAAACAACAACCACAGAACAAAACAAAACAAAAATAAATTAGTAATAATAATATTTTCCTGTGGCCTCAGCCTTCAGTGCCCTTGCCCCCACAGTAAGACTCAGCCAACCCCGGCCTCCCCTGGAGGCCATCCAATACCTCTAGGTAGGGCTCTGGACCTGCTTGTGCCCTGTGGGAGCAGTTCACACTCTGACCTGAGTCAACTCACGTGTGTACTTGCCCCCAAAGTCCACAGCTGTTAAGGTTAGACAGGTGTCAGTTATGGGAATGCTTATTGTCCATTCAGATATTCCACAGATGCAAGGTTTACCAGGCTGATCACGGGGATTTAATCTGCAGCTTTAGCAGCTGCAAGAAGAGATTTCCATTCCTCTCCCTTAGTCGCACCTCCCCTGGGGCTCAGGTTTGGTTTTGGTCCCGCCTCTCCTTGTGAAACATCTTCAGGTGTCTGTTCCCCACCCAGGTGAGTGGGGGCTAAGGCAGCAGCTGATGTCCAGAATTGGGATGTGCATGATGTGCCTGTGGCTGCAGAGGACGGTATGAAGTTGTAACAGCCTGGGGTGCATCGTGCACTCTCTTGGAGAAGTTGGCCCTGGATTGAGGGACCCTTGGCAGAGGCAGGCAGTGCAGGCTTCCAGGAAGGTGTATGCAGTGACCTGCACTCGCTCGCCAGAACCTTGGTGGCAGTGGCAGCAGCAGTAACAGTCTGTGCCCACCTCTGGGGTTTGAGATAGCAGCCATGGCCTGCACCTGCCCCTGGAGCTTGTGTAGGTGGTGCCCTTCCCCTTGTGAGTTCACAAGGAAGCTCCTATGGCAGGCTACCCCTCTTCTCACTCACCCCCCAACAATGGTCCCTTGTCTCTCTGGCGGGCCCAGGCTTCTCCCCAGACTCCTCAGCTGTAGTGCACAAACCCTGGTCTCCTCTGGCTGTCTTCACGCAGCCAAGCCCAGTCCTCTCCACGGGGTCTGACCTCAGCAGCCTGAGCCTCAGCATCCAGCCCCTACCTGCACCGGCAGGTGAGCGGGCAAGCGTCTCAGGCTGGTGAGTGCTGGTGAACACCAATCCTCTGTGTATATCTCTCTCTGCTTTTCCCTCCACACCTCCAAAGTTCACCCCTGCCAGTGAGGGGACTTCCAAGTGTATGGAAAACCTCACCTGGTTTTCCTCAGTGTATGGAAAAATTTCCTCCTTCACTGCTCCCTCCCAAGAGACCCAGGTCTCATCCTGATTTCTTTCTCTCACTCTCTCTCTCTCTTTTTTTTCTTTTTCCCTACCCAGTTATGTGGAGATTTTCTTGGTCTTTTGGAAATCTGAGGTCTTCTGCCAGCATTCAATAAATGTTCTTTGAGAGTCATTCCACATGTAGATGTATTTTTGATGTATCTGTGGGGAGAAAGTGAGCTCCACTTCCTACTCCTCTGCCAGCTTGATCCTGCATCTTCATATGCATTATTAATCCCCTTCTCTCTCTCTTCTCCTTCTGGAATCCCTATTCTGCATAGGTTTACACCATTTATATTATCCCATAGATCTTGTATGTTGCTTTCATTTTTTAAAATTTGTCTTTCTACCGTAATTCAAAAAGACACATGCACCCGAATGTTCATTGCAGCACTATTTACAATAGCCAGGTCATGGAAGCAACCTAAATGCCCATCAACAGATGAATGGATAAAGAAGTTGTGGTACATATATACAATGGAATATTACTCAGCCATAAAAAGGAACGAAATTGAGTCATTTGTTGAGACGTGGATGGATCTAGAGACTGTCATACAGAGTGAAGTAAGTCAGAAAGAGAAAAACAAATATCGTATATTAACGCATGTATGTGGAACCTAGAAAAATGGTACAGATGAGCCGGTCTGCAGGGCAGAAGTTGAGACACAGATGTAGAGAACAGACATATGGACACCAAGGGGGGAAAACTGCGGTGGGGTGGAGATGGTGGTGTGCTGAATTGGGCGATTGGGATTGACATGTATACACTGATGTGTATAAAATTGATGCCTAATAAGAACCTGCAGTATAAAAACACAAACAAAACAACTAATACTAAACTTTCATTGGGTTATTTGTATGGAAATATGTTAATATAAATGTTTCAGACATTACATGAAATTTCTAAAAATCTTATATGTTCTGGTATAATGTTATAAGTCATAATCTTAGTTATTACTTTAAAATGTATATCTCAGAAATAACTAATTTTCTTGTCAACTGCATTATTATGAACTTTCATCAAATCTTTACCTGTGGTCATTTTTAAGTCTTTTGTCATTTACAGACAGTTCTGGGTGTACTCTGATGCTTTTGCAAATATGTTCCTACAAAAGGGTTTCACCTTCAAGAAATTCATGGAAAAGACTCTGACAAGTACAGGTTTCTGGTAACTGACTGTACTGCTGAACTGAATGAATAAGCATTTTCAGAACTCTAATGAAAAACTGATGAACTCATAAAGGTGCTAACAAAAGATCAAGATAAAAAAATTAATTACATGGGACTGAGTGAACTGATGAGGATGAGTATAATTTTTATGACTTTGTTTGAATTAAAAAAAAATTGTGTATCTCTCGTAAAAAAAAAATTTGTCTTTCTGCCTGCTGTTCTGATTGGTTGATTTCCATTAATCTATTTTCCAGATCACTTGTTTGTCCTTCATTATTTAGTCAGCTATTCATTGCTTCTAGATTGACTTTTATTATGGCAATTGAGTTGTTTAATTCTGAATGCTTCCTCTTTATAATTTCCAGTTACTTGTTACAGTTATTCACATTTCTATTGATAATTTTTCTTAATTCTTTTAGCATTTTTATTATCTCCTTTTAAACTCAGGGTCTAGTAGACTGGAAGTCTGTTTCATTATTTGTTCTTTCAGTGGATTTTCTTATTCTTTTAATTGGGAGTATTTCCTCTGCCATTTCATTTTACTTAATTTTCTCTGTCTCTATGAATTTAGGATAAACATTTATCAATTGTGGTTTTGAAGAGGTGTTTTGATGTGGAAGTGTCCTTATGTTCACTGTATGAATCCAGTATTTTTGGTGAGAGAGCTGTTTTTGTATGGATACCGGCCATGTTTTTCCTCAGAGTGTGCTGGCTGTTATCCCCTTGATAGTGGGTGTGATTGGTGTTGTGGTGTCCAGAGCTTGCACTGGATGTTGGATGGGCAGGGCCTCCTCTTTTCTCTGTGGCTCTCACAGCCCTCTTGGGGGTGGGATCTGCTCTCTGGTTTTTCAGTAGAAGCTCTGAGTCCTGTTTGGTAAGGCTCCATTGCCCTTGAGTGCATACTCTGTCCCAAAGGAGGCTCACTGAAGATAGTAAGTCCTGTGCGGTCACAGCAAACCTATGCATTACCCATACAGGTGTCTGCAGTTCTGCCCAGAAACAGCCCAAAGTCCTGTCCTTTTCTTTGTTGTGTTCATCCCAGATTTAGTTCTAGGCTGGTGCTGGGGTGGGGTTTTTTGCTGCAGAAATTGAAGTGGTTGTGTTGTCACCTGAGACTGGGCCTGCCTCTGTGGCTGACCTCTCCCAGGACCTGTCTGCCCAGATTAGGCTCCAAGTTGCAGTGTAGGGTGGGCAGAACTGGAGCACTCCCACTGGGAAGAGAACCTCTGTGTACTTCTCCTTAGGGGCTATCCACCCAAGATCTGCATTTCTGTGGTGCCACCCAATATGTGTGCCAACAAAGTCCACTGTGGCCTCTCCCATAACTGCCCTATGAACACAACAATGAGCTCCAATGCCAGTGTTGTGCCCTCTTGTGCATGTGCTGACAATTGACTCTGATACTGGACCTAAACCCACAGTGTGTGGGCTGACAATGGCTCTGAGATTCAGCCCAGACCACACCCTAGGCTTTTGGGGGTGTCTCCATGCAGCTAGAATGAGTTCTTTCCCAGGGCCCATCTTCCTGAGATTCAGCACCTAGCTGCTGTGTGTACCAGCAGCCACTGCCCCCCCACCCCAAACAAGCATTTCGCATTGGGAAGTGTGGTGATCTGGCAGCTGGTGGTGCTGGTCTGTCTGTGTCCTGATTGCTAGCAAGCCAGCTCACACACTCTCCCTGTGAGCAGAGTCCAGGCCCATCCAGCCCTTTTATCTGCCCCAGCAGAACTCCCAGCAGGTGAGGGGGCTACCCAGGGCAAGAGCCTGCCCCTGTGGACATTCCCTCCTTCACATATCTCTCCCAGGGAGGCTGGACTCATCATGATGCCTTTTGTTGTTGTTGTACCCAGTTATGTGGAGATCTTTCTTGTAGTTTTTGTTGTATAAAAGATCTTCTGCCAGTTCCAGTTGGTTTTCTGTGAAAATGTTCCACATATAGATGTATTTTTGATATGTTTGTTGGGGGGAGGTGAGCTCCACATCCTGCTCTGCCATCTTGTTCCTCTCCTTGTATTTTTAATATTAAAGGACTCATTATTGAAGAGCTTTGTCATGAATGAGAAAATCATTTTTGGAAACATGCTGTCTATACCATTAATGTTTTTGAATAATACTTAACATGATAAAAAATGCAAATTAAAAATGAGAAGATAATTTAATTTTTGTTTTTTCCAATGAAAATAATAAAATAATAAAATATGACATAAAAAATAGGTGAAGAATGCAATCACACGAATCAAGGACATAAGATGCTGTTGATAGCATTTAAGGTAGCTCCCAATTATTCCTACCTGTGTGATCCCTTCCTCTTTACTGTGAGCTGGACCTATGACTAACTTTTAATAATGAAGTATAGCAAAAGTGATGGAATTTCACTTCTGGGATTAGGTTATAAAAAGGCTATAATTTATGTCTTGATTGTGTTCTCTCCCTCCCTTGTTCACTCTCAGAGAAGTCAGCCCACATGTTGTCCAGATACTTGTGGCTAAGAGCTGAGGGAGGGAGACCCAGGCCAACTCCAGTGAGTAACTGAATCCTACCAACAACCACATGAAAGTGGATTCTTCCCCAGTCAAGCTTACAGATGAGATCACAGGCCCAGGTGACGCAATGATCGGAGTCTTGTTAGAGACCTTGAGGCAGAGGCACCCAGATAACCTCACCTGATTCCTGACCCATTATGAATAACAAATATTTATTGTTTAAGCCATCTCATTTTATGTTACTTTGTTACACAGCAATAGATAACTAATACAGATACTAGCTGCAAGTATATTAGATGTGTTGGTAGGTGTTTAGCATCTATTCCCATAGTTTTTCATAAATTACTAAACTATCAGGGCTATAAAAATTTCAAACTATATTTATTAAGTTTCCTTGCAAGCTTGGGTTTTGAATTTAATTGCTTTGCTAATTAGAAACAATTGAGTAAATTTTGAAAGGCAAAAATGAAGTGGAAGCTATCTTTCTGCTACTGTTTTGAGCTCAGCAGCTTGGTCATGGCAGTTTGATGATTTTCTGCAGTACTTTTCTAGGGTCTAGTCTCCAGTTTCAGAGGGGTCAAGAGGTACTAGTGGCCATGGATGTCTCATCAGTAATGACCATGTTCTCTTGAACTCAAAAGCTCAATAGGCAGTTTCCTACCCTCTGTATCACAGCACAAAGAGCAGTTCCCTTGGCAGGTCAGTTTTGTGATATTCAGGGACATAATACTGGCAGCCCAGACAGGAGTCCATACCCCCACTCCTCACAATTACATATGTTCTTTTTCTACTTAAAATACCTAACACAGTTTTCACTTCCTGCAGTAAACCCAGACTCATGTTTGACCATATACTTATAAAAAGCAGGTATTACATCAGTTGTGGTTTTTGTCCAAACTCTATTTACTTTTATGATGGACTTGTGCATGGTCACTTTTATGTGATACCTTAATGCAGAGTTCATTCAGTTAATTTAACAAGACTTGCTTGCTCTCAAAAGTTGTATTGATTTCTTCCCTTCTATCATTAAGAATTTTTTCCTGTCATAGTTCTCCACCTCCAGATACTATTTCAATTCTTAGTCCTTTCTCTTCATTTTGAGCTCCCCCCATTGAGAACTCATTCACTACAATTCAATACAAATGAATAAATGTAATTCATAAATTTTATAACTACACCTATACATTTGTATTGAATTGAATTGTATTGAATTTGTATTGAATTGTATTGAATTTGTTTAGAACAAAGTAGTTTCAGGTTTGCTGAAGGTTAGGTTATGATAGGAATGGATTATCTATTCAGTTCAAACTTCCTACCTATTCAGATTTGCAAGATTCTGATCCATTCTTGCCAGCAATATTAAAAGAACGAAATATATCTTGTTTTGGGGAGAAAGTTAAGTGGAGGTAAAATATCAATATTTAAAAATTTAGGGCTTCCCTGGTGGCGCAGTGGCTGAGAGTCTGCCTGCCAGTGCAGGGGACACGGGTTCGAGCCCTGGCAACTGGGCCCGTGAGCCACACCTACTGAGCCTGTGCTCCGCAACGGGAGAGGCCGCAACAGTGAGAGGCCAGTGCACGGCGATGAAGAGTGGCCCCCGCTCGCCGCAACTGGAGAAAGCCCTCGCACAGAAACGAAGACCCAACACAGCCAAAAATAAATAAAATTTAAAAAAAAAATAAAATAAAAATAAAAATTTAGCTTCTTTATTAAACAAATCCTTTTGCATTCACTGATTAAATAGTGATTGACAATCTAGCCCTTTTTAAATGATAAAAAACATATCTTTTCAGTCACATAGATTAATGGCAGTTAAGAAAAATGTTTACTTAAAGATGGAAATGTAAATTTTCCTAATTATTATTAAAAATGAAATGTATTCACATTGCTATAAAATGTCTTATGCTAAATTTACTCTTTTATGGCCTAAAAAATGAGACAAATAACAAAAAGTAAAGGTCTCTTTTATTTTACAAAATTATTTTACAGTTTTGTATTGTATCTCAACATATTTATCAAGATAAAAGGATAACATTTTCCATGTTCATTATTAGAAGTGGCAAGTCCATTCCTGTATTAGTTATGTTATTTACTAATTTCATATCAGTGTTACTTATAAAATATCCTGGATTTTAAAGTACCAAATACTTTCTGAAAAGATAATTTTTAGTTTATCATGTAGTTAAACACAATTTAATACAGTCCCATTTCAAGTCAATTAAATTCAACCAATAAATATTGGAGGCCTTTACTCTGAAGTTTTTGTAGGTGCAGAAAAAACCCAATAATGAATAATATCTACATCCTGCTTTTAAGAATCACAAAACTTTGCACAGAAAAAAAGTCACTATAAGAATAAATGCAATCAGCATGACAAGTAATTTTGTGACACACAGAGACGTGCACTCAATATAATTTTTAAAGCCCCCAGTCCATGAACATGAGACATCTTTTCATTTATGTCTTCTTCAAATTATTTAATCAATGTATTGTACAGGTTTTTATATACTGGTCTTCCATCTCCCTGCTTAAATTTATTCTTTAGTATTTTATTCCTTTTGATGCTATTGTAAATAGGATTCTTTTCTTAATTTCTCTTTCTGATAGCTCATTATTGGTGTATAGAAATGCAACTTTAAAAAAAATTTGAGTTGGTATCCTGCAAATTTACTGAAATTGTTTATTAGTTGTAAGAGCTTTTGATGGACTCTTTAGAGTTCTCTGTACATATCATGTTATCTGCAAATAAAGACAATTTACTTCTTTTCCATTTAGATGCTTTATATTTCTTTTTCTTCTCTTATTGTTCTCAATAGGACACCCCATACTCTGTTGAAAAAAAGTGACAAGTGTAGTCATCCTTGTCCTGTTCCTGATCTTAGAGTAAAAGCTTTCAGAATTTCATTGTTAGTGTGATATTAGCTGTGGGCTTGCCATAGATGGTCTGTATTATGTTGAGGTACATCCCCCTTACACTTACTTTGTTGCGAGTTTCCATCATAAATGGATGTTGAATTTTATCAAATGACTTTTCTGCATCTATTGAGGTGATCATATGATTTTCATCCTTCAGTTTTGTAAGTTGGTGTATCACATTGATTGAATTGCAGATGTTGAACTATCTTTGTATCTCTGAAATAAATCCCATTTGAACAAGGTGTATGTTCCTTTTAAAGCATAGTTTAATTTTGTTTACTAATACTTTGCTGAGAATTTCTGCACCTAAATTCATTGGGATTATTGACCTTTTTTTTTCTTTTCTTGTAGTGTTCTTGTATGGCTTTGGTATCAGGCTAATGCTGGCCTTGTAAAATGAGTTTGAAAATGTTCTTTTCTTATCTATTTTTGGAAAAGTTTGAGAAGAATTGGTATAAATTCTTTTTAAAATGTTTGGTAGAATTCACTCATGAAGCCATCTGGTCCTGATATTGGTTCAAATTCCTTACTAGTAATTGGTCTGCTCATTTTTTTCATTTTTTCATGATTCAGTCTTCATGATTCAGTAGGTTATATGTTCTAAAAATGTATCCACTTCTTCTAGGTTGTCCAGTTTATTTTATTATATAATTACTTATAGAAGTCTCTTATAATCCTTTGTGTGTGTGTAGCATTTGTTGTAATAACTGCTCTTACACTTAAAATTTTATTATTTGAGTCCTCTCTTTTTTTCTTGGCAAGTCCAGCTAAAATTTTGTCAATTTTATTTTTTTTTCAGAGAAACAGCCCTTAGTTTCATTGATCTTTTCCAATGTCTTTTTAGTCTCTATTTCATTTATTTCCATTCTAATCATTCTTATTTTCTTCATTATGCTAACTTTTGGCTTATTTTGTTTTTTGTTTTTTAGTTCCTTAAGGTTTAAGTTAGATTGTTAGATTGTTTATTTGATATCTCTTTCTTCTTAATGTGTAAGAAAAAATTTCTTATAGTTTTCTGCATACAGGTCTCTTGCCTCCTTAGGAAGGTATATTCTTAGGTATTTTATTCTTTTTGTTGCAATGGTAAAGTGGAGTGTTTCCTTAATTTCTCTTTCATATTTTTTGTTGTTAGTGTATAAGAATGCAAGATATTTCTGTGCATTAATTTTGTATCTTTCTACTTTACCAAATTCATTGATTAGCTCTAAGAGTTTGCTGGTAGCATCTTTAGGATTCTCTATGTATAGTATCATGTCATCTGCAAACAATGACAGTTTTACTTCTTTTCCAATTTGGATTCCTTTTTCTTCTCTGATTGCTGTGGCTAAAAGATCCAAAACTATGTTGAATAATAGTGGTGAGAGTGGGCAACTTTGTCTTGTTCCTGATCTTAGAGGAAATGGTTTCAGTTTTTCACCATTGAGAATGATGTTGAGTGTGGATTTGTCATATATGGCCTTTATTATGTTGAGGTAGGTGCCCACTTTCTGGAGAGTTTTTATCATAAATCAGTGCTGAATTTTGTCAAAAGCTTTTTCTGCATCTATTGAGCTTATCATATGGTTTTTATCCTTCAGTTTGTTAATATGGTGTATCACATTGTTTGATTTGTGTATATTGAAGAATCCTTGCATTCCTGGGATAAACCCCACTTGATCATGGTGTATGATCCTTTTAATGTGCTGTTGGATTCTGTTTGCTAGTATTTTGTTGAGGATTTTTTTTTTCACACACACACACTGTATTTTATTTTTACAAGAGATAAATAGACTGACACCAAGCATTGTACATGGATGACCACAACAAAAGCAACAATGATTGCAATTACCAAACATGAAACACACTCATACTATGTCATAATATTGACATTCAGTCCAGTAATCCTCCACTGTAACGGCTCCTTTACTTTGCAGTGAAAATTGATTTGTATATTCTTTGCCTCTGAGTCCTTGTGGGATTTTTTTTTTAATTCAGACAGAAAGTCACAAAAATTATACTCATCCACATCAGTTCACTCAGTCCCATGTAATTAATTTTTTTTTCATCTTGATCTTTTGTTAGCACTTTTATGAGTTCATCAGTTTTTCATTAGAGTTCTGAAAATGCTTATTCATTCAGTTCAGCAGTACAGTCAGTTACCAGAAACCTGTACTTGTCAGAGTCTTTTCCATGAATTTCTTGAAGATGAAACCCTTTTATAGGAATATATTTGCAAAAGCATCAGAGTACACCCAGAACTGTCTGTAAATGACAAAAGACTTAAAAATGACCACAGTTAAAGATTTGATGAAAGTTCATAATAATGCAGTTGACAAGAAAATTAGTTATTTCTGAGATATACATTTTAAAGTAATAACTAGGATTATGACTCATAACATTATACCAGAACATATAAGATTTTTAGAAATTTCATGTAATGTCTGAAACATTTATATTAACATATTTCCATACAAATAACCCAATGAAAGTTTAGTATTAGTTGTTTTGTTTGTTTGTTTTTTTATACTGCAGGTTCTTATTAGGCATCAATTTTATACACATCAGTGTATACATGTCAATCCCAATCGCCCAATTCAGCACACCACCATCTCCACCCCACCGCAGTTTTCCCCCCTTGGTGTCCATATGTCCGTTCTCTACTTCTGTGTCTCAACTTCTGCCCTGCAAACTGGCTCATCTGTACCATTTTTCTAGGTTCCACATACATGCATTAATATACGATATTTTTTTTTCTCTTTCTGACTTACTTCACTCTGTATGACAGTCTCTAGATCCATCCACGTCTCAACAAATGACTCAATTTCATTCCTTTTTATGGCTGAGTAATATTCCATTGTATATATGTACCACAACTTCTTTATCCATTCATCTGTTGATGGGCATTTAGGATGCTTCCATGACCTGGCTATTGTAAATAGTGCTGCAATGAACATTCGGGTGCATGTGTCTTTCTGAATTATGGTTTTCTCTGGGTATATGCCCAGTAGTGGGATTGCTGGGTCATATGGCAATTCTATTTTTAGTTTTTTAAGGAACCTCCATATTGTTCTCCATAGTGGCTGTATCAATTTACATTCCCACCAACAGTGCAAGAGGGTTCCCTTTTCTCCACACCCTCTCCAGCATTTGTTGTTTGTAGATTTTCTGATGATGCCCATTCTAACTGGTGTGAGGTGATACCTCATTGTAGTTTTGATTTGTATTTCTCTAATAATTAGTGATGTTGAACATCTTTTCATGTGCTTCATGGCCGTCTGTATGTCTTCTTTGGAGAAATGTCTATTTAGGTCTTCTGCCCATTTTTGGATTGGGGTGTTTGTTTCTTTAATATTGAACTGAATGAGCTGTTTATATATTTTGGAGATTAATCCTTTGTCTGTTGATTCATTTGCAAATATTTTCTCCCATTCTGAGGGTTATCTTTTCGTCTTGTTTATGGTTTCCTTTGCTGTGCAAAAGCTTTGAAGTTTCATTAGGTCCCATTTGTTTATTTTTGTTTTTATTTCCATTACTCTAGGAGGTGGATCAAAAAAGATCTTGCTGTGATTTATGTCAAAGAGTGTTCTTCCTATGTTTTCCTCTAAGAGTTTTATAGTGTCCAGTCTTACATTTAGGTCTCTAATCCATTTTGAGGTTATTTTTGTGTATGGTGTTAGGGAGTGTTCTAATTTCATTCTTTTACATGTAGCTGTCCAGTTTTCCCAGCACCACTTATTGAAGAGACTGTCTTTTCTCCATTGTATATCTTTGCCTCCTTTGTCATAGATTAGTCGACCATAGATGTGTGGGTTTATCTCTGGGCTTTCTATCTTGTTCCATTGATCTATGTTTCTGTTTTTGTGCCAGTCCCATATTGTCTTGATTACTGTAGCTTTGTAGTATAGTCTGAAGTCAGGGAGTCTGATTCCTCCAGCTCCGTTTTTTCCCCTCAAGACTGCTTTGGCTATTCGGGGTCTTTTGTGTCTCCATACAAATTTTAGGATGATTTGTTCTAGCTCCGTAAAAAATGCCATTGGTAATTTGATAGGGATTGCATTGAATCTGTAGATTGCTTTGGGTAGTAGAGTCATTTTCACAATGTTGATTCTTCCAATCCAAGAACATGGTATATCTCTCCATCTGTTGGTATCATCTTTAATTTCTTTCATCAGTGCCTTATAGTTTCCTGCATACAGGTCTTGTGTCACCCTAGGTAGGTATATTCTTAGGTATTTTACTCTTTTTTTTGCAATGGTAAATGGGAGTGTTTCCATAATTTCTCTTTCAGATTTTTCATCATTAGTGTATAGGAATGCAAGAGATTTCTGTGCATTAATTTACCATATTCATTAATTAACTCTAGCAGTTTTCTAGTGGCAGTTGTAGGATTCTCTATGCATAGTATCATGTCATCTGCAAACAGTGACAGTTTTACTTCTTCTTTTCCAATTTGTATTCCTTTGATTTCTTTTTCTTCTCTGATTGTCGTGGCTAGGACTTCCAGAACTATGTTGAATAATAGTGGTGAGTGTGGACATCCTTGTCTCGTTCCTGATCTTAGAGGAAATGCTTTCAGTTTTTCACCATTGAGAATGATGTTTGCTGTGGGTTTGTCATATATGGCCTTTATTATGTTGAGGTAGGTTCCCGCTATGCCCACTTTCTGGAGAGTTTTTATCATAAATGGGTGTTGAATTTTGTCAAAAGCTTTTTCTGCATCAATTGAGATGATCATATGGTTTTTGTTCTTCAATTTGTTAATATGGTGTATTACATTGATTGATTTGCGTATATTGAAGAATCCTTGCATCCCTGGGATAAATCCCACTTGATCGTGGTGTATGATCCTTTTAATGTGTTGTTGGATTCTGTTTGCTAGTATTTTGTTGAGGATTTTTGCATCTATATTCATCAGTGATATTGGTCTGTAATTTTCTTTTTTTGTAGTGTCTTTGTCTGGTTTTGGTATCAGGGTGATGGTGGCCTCATAGAATGAGTTTGGGAGTGTTCCTTCCTCTGCAATTTTTTGGAAGAGTTTGAGAAGGATGTGTGTTAGCTCTTCTCTAAATGTTTGATAGAATTCACCTGTGAAGCCATCTGGTCCTGGACTTTTGTTTGTTGGAAGATTTTTAATCACAGTTTCAATTTCATTACTTGTGATTGGTCTGTTCATATTTTGATTCTTCCTGGTTCAGTCTTGGAAGGTTATACCTTTCTAAGAATTTGTCCATTTCTTCCAGGTTGTCCATTTTATTGGCATAAAGTTGCTTGTAGTAGTCTCTTAGGATGCTTTGTATTTCTGCAGTGTCTGTTGTAACTTCTCCTTTTTCATTTCTGATTTTATTGATTTGAGTCCTTTCCCTCTTCTTCTTGATGAGTCTGGCTAATGGCTTATCAATTTTGTTTATATTCTCAAAGAACCAGCGTTTAGTTTTATTGATCTTTGTTATTGTTTACTTTGTTTATGTTTCATCTATTTCCACTCTGATCTTTATGATTTCTTTCCTTCTACTAACTTTGGGTTTTGTTTGTTCTTCTTTCTCTAGTTTCTTTAGGTGTAAGGTTAGATTGTTTACTTGGATTTTTCTTGTTTCTTGAGGTAGGCTTGTATAGCTATAAACTTCCCTCTTAGAACTGCTTTTGCTGCATCCCATAGGTTTTGGGTCATCGTGTTTTCATTGTCATTTGTCTCTAGGTATTTTTTTATTTCCTCTTTGATTTCTTCAGTGATCTCTTGGTTATTTAGTAACGTATTGTTTAGCCTCCATGTGTTTGTCTTTTTTACGTTTTTTTCCCTGTAATTCATTTCTAATCTCATAGCGTTGTGGTCAGAAAAGATGCTTGATATGATTTCAATTTTCCTAAATTTACTGAGGCTTGATTTGTGACCCAAGATGTGATGTATCCTGGAGAATGTTCCGTGTGCACTTGAGAAGAACGTGTAATCTGCTGCTTTTGGATGGAATGTCATATAAATATCAATTAAATCTATCTGGTCTATTGTGTCATTTAAACTTCTGTTTCCTTATTTATTTTCATTTTGGATGATCTGTCCATTGGTGTGAGTGAGGTGTTAAAGTTCCCCACTATTATTGTGTTACTGTCAATTTCCTCTTTTATAGCTGTTAGCAGTTGCCTTATGTATTGAGGTGCTCCTATGTTGGGTGCATATATATATTTATAATTGTTATATCTTCTTCTTGGATTGATCCCTTGATCATTATGTAGTGTCCTTCCTTGTCTGTTGTAACATTCTTTATTTTAAAGTCTATTTTATCTGATATGAGTATAGCTACTCCAGCTTTCTTTTGATTTCCATTTGCATGGAATATCTTTTTCCATTTCCTCACTTTCAGTCTGTATGTGTCCCTAGGTCTAAAGTGGGTCTCTTGTAGACAGCATATATATGGGTCTTGTTTTTGTATCCATTCAGCAAGCCTGTGTCTTTTGGTTGGAGCATTTAATCCATTCACGTTTAAGGTAATTATCGATATGTATGTTCCTATGACCATTTTCTTAATTGTTTTGGGTTTGTTTTTGTAGGTCCTTTTCTTCTCTTGTGTTTCCCACTTAGAGAAGTTCCTTTAGCATTTGTTGTAGAGCTGGTTTGGTGGTGCTGAATTCTCTTAGCTTTTGCTTGTCTGTAAAGCTTTTGATTTCTCCATCAAATCTAAATGAGATCCTTGCCGGGTAGAGTAATCTTGGTTGTAGGTTCTTCCCTTTCATCACTTTAAGTATATCATGCCACTCCCTTCTGGCCTGTAGAGTTTCTGCTGAGGAATTAGCTGTTAACCTTTTGGGAGTTCCCTTGTATGTTATTTGTTGTTTTTCCCTTGCTGCTTTCAATAATTTTTCTTTGTCTTTAATTTTTGCCACTTTGATTACTATGTGTCTTGGCATGTTTCTCCTTGGGTTTAGCCTGTATGGGACTCTCTGCACTTCCTGGACTTGGGTGGCTATTTCCTTTCCCATGTTAGGGAAGTTTTCGACTATAATCTCTTCAAATATTTTCTCTGGTCCTTTCTCTCTCTCTTCTCCTTCTGGGACCCCTATAATGTGAATGTTGTCACGTTTAATGTTGTCCCAGAGGTCTCTTAGGCTGTCTTCATTTCTTTTCATTCTTTTTTCTTTAGTCTGTTCCACAGCAGTGAATTCCACCATTCTTCTTCCAGGTCACTTATCCGTTCTTCTGCCTCAGTTATTCTGCTATTGATTCCTTCTAGTGTAGTTTTCATTTCAGTTATTGTATTGGTCATCTCTGTTTGTTTGTTCTTTAATTCTTCTAGGTCTTTGTTAATCATTTCTTGCATCTTCTCAATCTTTGCCTCCATTCTTATTCCGAGGTCCTGGATCATCTTCACTATCATTATTCTGAATTCTTTTTCTGGAAAGTTGCCTATCTCCACTTCATTTAGTTGTTTTTCTGGGTTTTTTTCTTGTTCCTTCATCTGGTATATAGCCCTCTGCCTTTTCATCTTGTCTATCTTTCTGTAACTGTGGTTTTTGGTCCACAGGCTGCAGGATTGTAGTTTTTCTTGCTTCTGCTGTCTGCCCTCTGGTGGTCGAGGCTATCTAAGAGGCTTGATGGGAGGCTCTGGTGGTGGGTAGAGCTGACTGTTGCTGTGGCGGTCAGAGCTCCTTAAAACTTTAATCCACTTGACTGTTGATGGGTGGGGCTGGGTTCCCTCCCTGTTGGTTGTTTTGCCTGAGGCAACCCAACACTGGAGCCTACCTGGGCTCTTTGGTGGGGTTAATGGCAGACTCTGGGAGGGCTCACGCCAAGGAGCACTTCCCAGAACCTCCGCTGCGAGTGTCCTTGTCCCCATGGTGAAACAGAGCCACGCCCTGCCACTGCAGGAGACTCCCCAACACCAGCAGGTAGGTCTGGTTCAGTCTCCCCCAGGGTCACTGCTTCCCCTGGGTCCCGATGCGCAGACTACTTTGTGTGTGCCCTCCAAGAGTGGGGTCTCTATTTCCCCCAGTCCTGTTGAAGTCCTGCAATCAATTCCCACTAGGCTTCAAAGTCTGATTCTCTATGAATTCCTCATCCCATTGCCGGACCCCCAGGTTGGGAAGCCTGACGTGGGGCTCAGAACCTTCACTCCAGTTGGTGGACTTCTGTGGTATAAGTGTTCGCCAGTCTGTGAGTCACCCACCCAGCAGTTATGGGATTTGATTTTACTCTGATTGCACCCCTCCTACTGTCTCACTGTGGCTTCTCCTCTGTCCTTGGACGTGGGGTATCCTCCTTGGTGAAGTCCAGTGTCTTCCTGTCGATGATTGTCCAGCAGCCAGTTGTGATTCTGGTGCTCTTGCAAGAGGGAGTGAGAGCACGTCCTTTTACTCTGCCATCTTGGTTAATCCTCCTCCTTGTTGAGGATTTTTGCATCTATATTCATCAGTGATATTGGTCTGTAGTTTTCTTTCTTTGTGACACCTTTGTCTGGTTTTGGTATCAGGGTGATGGTGGCCTCATGGAATGAGTTTGGGAGTGTTCCTCCCTCTGCTATATTTTGGAAGATTTTGAGCAGGATATGTGTTAGCTCTGCTCTAAATGTCTGGTAGAATTCACCTGTGAAGCCATCTCATCCTTGGGCTTTTGTACAACCTTTCAAGATGGAACCAGGAAGAAATAGAAAATATGAACAGACCAATCACAAGCTCTGAAATTTTCTGTTGTTATTTGATGATTTTCTATAGAGGTATGCCTTGATTCTTTTCTTTTTACCTTTTGTATATTTACTATAGGCTTTTGCTTTGTGGTTAGCATGACGTTTCCATAAAGTATCTTACATTTAAAATTGTATTTAAGCTAATTATAATTTTCTTCAGATGCATGTTATCCCTTATATGTGGAAACTAAAAAGTCTTATTCTTAGAAACAGAGAGTAGATAGAGGTTGTCAGGGGCTGGGGGTAGGCAAATAGGGACAGATTGGTAGAAGGGTATAAACTTTCAATTATGACATTAATAAGGTCTGAGGAACCAATGTATAACATTATGACTATAGTTTATATCACTGTAGTATATTACTGAAATTTTCTAACGGAGAGATATTCTCACCAAAAAAGTAAATATGTGAGGTGATGAATATGGGGGTATTTCTTTCATAATTTATACATATATCAAAACACCACATTGTACATTGTATATCTTACAATTTTCTTTGTCAATTATACTTAAATAAAGCTGAAAAAATGTCACATTAATTTTCCCATTTGTTCTTATGGAGTATATTTGTTTGGAGGAAGCTTCTCCATCATAACTCAGAATAAAAGTCAATACAATTTAATCAAGCTATATAAAATTATTTGCTTAATGGGAAAGTCAGTGGCTTTTCTGTTTTTAAGCAAAACTTAGTTTCAAGTATATTAGTATTCAAAAATACAATATAATAAGCAAAACAGGTGTCTGAATTATGATTACTTTGTGTGTGTGTGTGTTTGTGTGTGTACACATTTAGTTTTATTGTAACAAAACAACGTGTACACTTTTAACCTTTAAAACTGAGCATTATCTTTCTTTTCCAGTGAAACAAATAAATAAATACATAAAAATAAACAGAAACAAAATTAAAATAGAGAATGTCAATTTCAAATATGATCCTATCGATTCTGCTGATTCTCGCATTGAGTGGCAGGGTTCAATCATCTTTAGGAGAGAATTTTATTTTAAAAGTGTTATCTTCAAGGATGTCAAATTACAATTTAAAATGTAATGTATATATCAACACTTTTTCAGATATATTTTATTATAGACATCATATGATCTTGTAAAATTGTAAATTCACAATCCCCATCTGCAAAATTGGAATAACATACTTATTGACTTATTGTGCTCTCTATATTAATGCTCTGAATTAATAAACTACATAAATGTACATCAGTTATGATATTTTATTTAAGAATCCATTGAAAACTTGTTTTTAATATTTTTACTAAATATTTTTATTGAAGTATAATTGACTTACAATATTATATTAGTTTTAGGTGTACAACATAGTGATTTAATATTTTATACATTACAAAATGAAGACCAGGATAAGTCTAGTTATCATCTGTCACCATGCAAGTTTGTTACAATATTGTTGACTATATTCCCATGCTGAACATTACATCTCCATGGCTTATTTATTTTATAACTGGAAACTTGTACCTCTTAATCTCCCTCACCTATTTCACTCATCCCTATACCCACCTCCCCTCTGGCAACCACCAGATTATTCTCTGTATCTATGGGTCAGTTTATGTTTTGTTTTGTTTATTTTATTTGTTTTTTAGATTCCACATATAAGTAAAATTATATGACATTTGTTATTCTCTGTCTGACTACCTTTTTACTTGCCCTCTAGGTTCATCATGTTTTTGCAAATAGCAAGGTTTCATTCATTTTTATGACTGAATAATATTCCATTATATATATATGCATCACACTTTCTTAACCCATTCATGTGTTGATGAACATTTAGGTTGCTTCCATATCTTGCTATTATAATTAATGCTGCAATGAACATAGGGGTGCATATATCATTTTGAGTTAGTGTTTTTGTTTTATTTGGATAAATACTTAAAAGTGGGATTGCTGAATTGTATGGTAGTTTTATTTTTAATTTTTTGAGGAACCGCCATACTGTTTTCCAGAGTGGCTGGACCAATTTACCCTCACACCCACAGTGCACAGTTCCCCTTTTCTCCACATCCATGCCAACATTTGTTATTTATTGACTTAATGGTAATAGACTATCTGACAGGTGTGAAGGTGTGATATCTCATTATGGTTTTGATTTGCATTTCCCTGATGATGAGTGATATTGAGCATCTTTTCATGTGCCTTTTGGCCATCTGTATGCCTTCTTTGGAAAAATGTCTATTCAGGCCCTCTGTCCGTTTTTTAATTTGGGTTGATTTATTTTTTGATGTTGGGTTGTATGAGTTCTTTGTATATTTGTGGTAATAACCCCTTATCAGATATATTGCTTTCAAATATCTTCTCTTATTCAGTAGGTGGTCTTTTCGTTTTGTTGATAGTTTCTGTCATTGTGCAAAAGCTTTTTGGTTTGATGTGGTCTTATTTGTTTATTTTGCTTTTCTTTCCCTTGCCTGAGGAGACATATCAAAAAAAATATTGCTAAGACTGATGTCAAAGAGAATACTACCTATGATTTCTCTTAACAGTTTTATGGTTTCAGGTCTTACATGTAAGTCTTTAATCCATTTTAAGTTTATTTAGTATATGGAGTGAGAAAATTTTCTAGTCTCATTCTTTTACATGTAGCTGTTCAGTTTTCCCAGCACCACTTATTGAAGAATCTGTCTATTCCCCATTGTATATTTCTGCCTCCTTTGCCATAGATAATTTGACCATATAAGTTTGGGTTTATTTCAGGGCATCTATTCCACTGATCAATGTGACTGTTTCTGTGCTAACCCCGTACGATTTTGAATACTATAGTCTTGAGTATGGTTTGAAATCAGGGTGTGTGATACCTCCAGCTTTGTTCTCCTTTCTCAAGGTTCCATTGTCTATATGGAGTCTTGTGTTTCCATACAAATTTTAGATTTCTTTGTCCTAGTTCTGTGAAAAAAGTCTTTGGCATTGTCTTAGGGATTGCATTGAATCTATAGATTGTCTTGGGGCGTATGGTCATTTTAACAGTATTAATTATTTCAATTAATAAGCACAGTATATTCTTCAATTTGTGTCATCTTCAATTTTTTTCTCAGTGTCTCATAATTTTCTAAGTACAGGTCTTTTATCTTCTTGGTTAGAGTCATTCCTAAGTATTTTATTCTTTTTGATGCAAGTGTAAGTGACATTGTTCTCTTAATTCCTCTTTTTGATAATTTGTTGTCAGTGTATACAGATTTCTATATATTAACTTTGTATCCTGCAACTTTACTGAATTCATGAGTTCTAAAACGTTTTTGGTAGCCTCTTCAGGATTTTCTGTATGTAGTATTATGTCATTTCTAAACAGTGACAGTTTAACTTCTTTCCCTATTTAGATTCCTTTTATTTCTTTTTGTCTCATTGTTGTGGCTAGGACTTCCAATACTATCTTGAATAAAAGTGGTGAGAGTGGGCATCCTTGTCTTGTCCCTGATCTTCGAGAAAATTCTTTCCATTTTTCATCACTGTATGAATTCAGCTTGCTTTTGTCATATATTGCTCTTATTATGTTGAGGTATGTTCTCTCTATGTCCACTTTCTGGAAAATTTTTATCATACATGGATGTTGAGTTTTATCAAAAGCTTTTCCTACATCTATTGAGATGATCATATGGTTTTTTGAAAACATATTTATTTATTTACTTATTTGGTTGCGCTGGGTCTTAGTTGCGGCATGCAGGATCTTCGTTGCAGCATGTGGGATCTTTAGTTGAGGATGTGGGATCTTTTTGTTGTGGCATGCAGGCTCTTAGTTGCAGCATGTGGGATTTAGTTCCCTGACCAGGGATCGAACCCAGGCCCTCTGCATTGGGAGTGCAGAGTCTTAATCACTGGACCACCAAGGAAGTCCTGATCATATGGTTTTTATTCTTCATTTTGTTAATGTGGTGTATCACATTGATTGATTTGTGGATATTGAATCATTCTTGCATTCCTGGTAGAAATCCCACTTAATCATGGTGTTTAATATATTGTTCAACTTGGATGTTGATATTTGTTAAGGATTTTTGCATCTATATTCTTCACTGATATTGGCTTATAATTTTTTTGTGTGTGTGATGTTTTTGTCTGGTTTTGGTATCAGGCTGATGTTGGCCTTGTAGAATTAGTTCAGAAGTATTCCTTCCTCTCCAATACTCTGGACTAGTTTGAGAAGGTTAGGTGTTACCTCTTCTTTAAATGTTTGGTAGACTTCACCTGTAAAACTCTCTAGTCCTGGACTTCTGCTTATTGGGTGGGAGATTTTTAATTACTGGTTCAATTTCATTACTGGTAGCTGGTCTGTTCATATTTTCTATTTCTTCCTGATTCAGTATTGGGAATCAGTATGATTCTCCTAGTTTGTCTGTTTTGTTGGCATATAATTGTATTAATCTCTTATGATAATTTGTATGTTTGTGGTGTTGGTTGTAACTTATCATCTTTCATTTCTGATTTTATTTATTTGGTCCCTCTCTCTTTCTTCCTTGATGAGTATGGCTAAAGGTTTTTAAATTTTTAAAAACTTTTCAGAGAACCAGCTCTTACTTTCATTGATATTTTCCAGTTTTTTTGGTCTCCATTTCATTTATTTCTTCTGTGATCTTTATGATTTATTTCCTTCTACTAACTTTAGATTTTGCTTGTTGTTTTTCTAGTTCCTTTAGGTGTAAGGTTAGCTTGTGTTTATTTGAGATATTTCTTGTTTCCAGAAGTAAGCTTGTATTGCTATAAACTTCCCTTTCATAACTGCTTGTGTTGCATCCAATAGATTTGGTTTGCAATGTTGTCATTTTAATTTATTTCTAGGTATTTTTTATTTCTTTTATTTCTTCATTGACCCATTTGTTGTTAGTAGCATATTGTTTAGCCTCCACATGTTTCCTTTTTTTTTTTCAGTTTTTCTCTAGTAGTTTATTTCTAGTCTCATATTTTTGTGTTTGGAAAAGATGCTTGATAAGATTTCAATCTTCTTCAAATTACTGAGATTTTTGGGGGGGCCTAGCATGTGATCTATCTTGGAGAATATTCCATGTGCAGTTTAAAAGAATGTGTATTCTGCTGCTTTTAGTAAGAATGTTCTGTGTATGTTTGTTAATTCCATCTGATCTAATGTGTCATTTAAGGTCAGTGTTACCTTATTTTTTGTCTGAATTATCTGTCCATTGATGTAAGTGACGTCTTGAAGTCCCCTGCTATTATCGTGTTGCTGTCAATTTCTGTCTTTATGTTTGTTAATATTTGCTTTATGTGTTTAGGTGCTCCTATGTTGGGTGTATATAAATATACAATTGTTATGTCTTCTGGTTGAATTGATCCCTGATTTTTAGGAACTGTCTTTCTTTGTCTCCTATTATAGTCTTTGTTTTAAAGTCTATTTTGTCTAATATAAATATTGCCACCCCAGCTTCCTTTCATTTCCGTTTGCATGGAATACCTATTTCCATCTCCTCACTTTCAGTCTATGTGTGTTTTTAGATCTGAAGTGAGTCTCTTATAGGCAGCATATATATGGATCTTTTAAAAAATCCATTCAGCCACTCTATGTCTTTTGACTGGAGCATTTAGTCCATTTACATTTAAAGTAATTAATTATAGGTATGTACTTGTTGCCATCTTGCTAATTGTTTTCAGGCTGTTTTTCTAATTTTTATTTGTTCCTTTCTTCTTCTTTTGCTCTCTTCCCTTGTGATTTGAGGACAATTTTTATTTAGTATTATGTTTGGATTCTCTTCACTTTTTTGCATGTGTATCTATTATAATTTGGATGTGGTTACCATGAGGTCATATATAAGCCCATATATATGATTATTTTAATATGATAATCTGTGTGTGATCTGGGGGTAGGGTGGGGCTTGTTGGTGAGCAGGGCTGGGTCCTTGGCCCTAATAAGCTAGAAGGAGGATTCCAATATTGTGCTTGCCAGTGCCAATGTTTTTCCGTTGGAATGAGCTCACAGTAATATCTGCTGCTAGTGTCTATATCATGAGCAAGCGTTCCATTTGCCTCCTACCCCTCTGGGAAGCTCTCCAAGATCAGGAAATGGGTCTGAAATTAAAGGCTTCTTTCAAACTACTGCCTCTGCACTGGGTCTTATAGCATGTGAGATTTTTGTGTGTGCCCCTTAAGAGTGGAGCTCTGTTTCCTATGGCCCTCTGGCTCTCCTGAACACAAGCCCCATTGATTTTCAAAAACAGATAATCTGGGGGATCATCTTCCTGGCACATGACCCGCAGGTGGGGTGGCCTGATGTGGGGTTTGGACTCCTTGCTCTTTGAGGACAACATCTACAGTTGTGATATTCTGTACATTTGTGGTTTGCTGACTGGTGGGTTGTGGGTCTGACTATGTCTTGTCTCTACCCCTCCAACTCTTCTCATTGTGGTTTCTTCCTTATGTCTTTGTGGAAAATCTTTTCTTTTCTACTAGTTTTCAGGTTGTTCTCACAGAGAGTTGCTCTGTGAGTAGTTGTAATTTTGATGTGTCCATGGGAGGAGGTGAAGTCAGGATTCTCCATCTAGGCCACCTCCCTAGGTAGTGCTTTTTATAAAATTACATTGTTTAGTTTCGTTTGTTAAATAACTACATAAATAAATATCAGAATTTTGATATGTTATCCCACTCCTATTGCTCATCATGAGAATAAATAATTTCATTTATAAGCTGAAAATATGTGATTGATGCAAAAATAAGTTATTTTATACAAAAGTTGAAATTTTAGAAAGCACAAATGTAAGTAAGAAGACAGTGGAAAATCAAGGATAAGGAAAGGATGCTTATGTTAATACTTGTCTCAAAATCCAAACCATGCTGTTTGGAAGAGTGCCCCCAAAATGGTAGTAAAATGCACATGCATTTTTTTTTTTTTGGCTGCACCACAGTGTCATGTGGGATCTTAGTTCCCTGATGAGGGATTGAACCTGTGCCCCCTGAAGTGGAAGCATGGAATCCTAACCACTGAACTGCCAGGGAATTCTGCACATGCATGTTTTATATTGCAATTATGCCTTTTTGTGATTTGCTTTTAATTAATATTAATATTTATCTCTCCCACTAAAATTTAACTTTCAAGAAAGAAAAGATTGTGATTGTTTTTCTTTTTAAAGTCTCATTAAATTCTTAACATCTAACATAGTGCTTAGCATATTATAGGCATTAAGCAAATATTTGTTGAATAAATGAATGTCTATGTCTTTTGGCTCAAAAATGACAAAAATTAATATGAAAGACTCTATTTCCATGAAATTCAAACACAACTAATAGTTGTACAATGGTGTAAAAATGACTTTAACAAATTTATTACATCCCTGTGGAAAATTTTTCTGCAATTTAATTTTTAATTATACCCCTCTATGGAATGTCCATTAAATATTGTTTTAGGATAGATTTACATACTTAAGCCTTATTATCTATAATCCTTTCACTTTATTTGTCCTTTCTGGGTGTTCTTCTGTTTAAATAATTTTAAGGGCATTCCTTGAAATGGACCTCTCCCTGCCACTTCAACCACCTCTGCTCTGGCAGCAAATGCAAGAGAAGACCCAGTTGTCAGGGCCTTCTATCTACATGTCTTACACTACATGTTGGTGCTTAGGTCTTCTCTTTTTATAGGCTTTAACCCAAGTAATATTTTACCTACAAGTCTTCTAAAGTTAGAAGTTGAGATTTATTGCACTGAATTTGTATTCAAAATATTGGACGAGAGGGAGATTATATATATGAGACATGCTCAGGGCCCTATACACTGTTTGGAATCACCTTGTGTCGACCTCTGCACCAGGTAAGTGTCATGGTATTGACTAGAATTACATGGTAAGCCTGAATTCAGTTTGAGTACACTGGTGGGGAGTGAAATGTAGGTAGGTTGAAAGCTGGACAATTTAAAAAGTACATGTCAAAAGAAAGTTTGGAGACTAATAATAATATTTCACATTGTGTAAGAGCCAGGCTTTCCATCATTTCCTAAGCTAATGACAAAATTTCTCAATTTTATAACAATAGCACTAAAAGACTAAAAGTTAAATGTTCATTGGTAACCATTTATTATGCACTGATGTAAAAATGCATCCATAGACCATCTTTTCTTTCTTTTTGATAAGCTCATATTACATATTTTTTCTAGTAAAACAGAAGGCATCACTGCAGCTCAAGTTATAGATCTTTATATGGTAATTATTTTTTCTGTTTTCTTTCTCCCATGCAGGATTTAATAAGTGGTATTAAGGTTTTCTTTATCTAAAATATTCTTGCTAAATAAAATTATTGTTAAATAAAATTTCCAAACATTTTGTTAATTGCTTTAAGAAAAGTTATTTTTAATGTCACACATGGTTATAGTTTTCTAAATCTAAACAAATATGTAATTTAATGTTTCTTTTAAAAAAAAATTTAGCCTTGTAAAGAGTAATTAGATGCTTTTAGAGATTTTCTATATGTGAGAATAAAATTTCATTATTTGAGGCTTACTATCAAAAATATAGTAATAGAAACCAAACAAAGGAGACTAAGATGTTTAAAAACAAAATTGAACAGAATTTGAATCTGATAACTGTGGTATACTAAAATTAATAGCAAAAATTCAGCCAATACAGGCAGGGGACATTTGGAGACTTTGGAAATAGAATTGCTGTTTCTCATATATTTCTTTAAAAATGTTGTTTTGTGCAGTTGTCACGGTTTCCTAAATAAACTAGATTAATATTCAAAATTGAATTTGAAAATAATTTAATAAAATCATATAAAGTGGGAGCAGTTTTTTTCTATGTATAGTTAGTGAGGATTGTATAGGAGTTAGAACTTTGGCAAATAGAGAGTAGAGGTTGAAAATAAATTTACAAAACTAATAAAATGCCTAGAACAGTAATTAGCAATTATTAACACAATAACAACGAAGCTGTTTGTGTTTGAATTTAACAACATACTTAAGCCAAAGTCGAATTAATATAAAAATAATATTCAGTGAGCTGATATCTGACATAAGGTACAATAAAAAATTAATGTTCCCATTGAAGACCTAAGTTATGACAACATCTCTGTGGTGTGCCTTCTAAATACTTTATTTCTCAGTTGTGTCAAAGGCAGCTCATTGTGGCCTAATAAGATGTCAGTCAGAATATCCACAATATTTCTTAAAGTAGAACACTGCATTTCTCCTACCACACCAGATAAAATAATTTAATATATTTATTTTAACAAAGGCCCATAGTTACTAACTCCAAACTATATAGTAGTTTTTTTTGTTTTTCACATTTCTAGTACTACCTGTGGTTCTTAAAGATATCTACAGTTGATATTTGAATTGTCATGCTATTACTGAAAGGAACAATGCTTATCCTGAAAGTTTTACTGTAATTCACCTCTAAAATTGACTTTATGTGGAGAAGTTTCATCATAAAATATATCTACTATTTATATAGGTCAAGATTGATTCTACTACATTTTGTAGAACAAACACAGATTTTTATATCAGACAACCTGGGTTTTAACATCTAACTTTACACTGTGACCCTGGGAATATTATATGCCTTCTTTGAGCCTCAGTTCCTAAACCACAAAATGAGAACATCACCACAGTTCTCAAAGGGTGGCATAAAGGTTAAAAAGAGCTAGTGTATGTGCCTAGTACTGGGCTGGGCACAGTGTAGTATATTAGGTGTTAAGGTTTTTTTTCTCCTTTAATTCCCATTCCCAATATTTTGGCTAACTGGAGATTAGTGAAAAAAAATATAGAAGAGTTACTGGAATAAATCAGCTCCACTAAAAAGCTCATTATATTGCAGGCGTTAGTTATACATTTCCAAAGTAACATTCAGTAAGATCAAAAGATTGGTTTTAAAAATGTATTTACATAATAAAGTTCATATGCAAGAAAAGATTTCCAAGGCAACAATGACAAAAAAAAAAAAAAAAAGCTAAATCTGTGTGTATAGCTTAATTTTGTAAAATGAAGGAAAATTCTCAATTTTATTAAATGTTGAATGTTCATGGACAGGTAACAGAACAAAAGCTGCTTCATATAGCAATCTATATCAACATCAAAAAATATGAAAATAGAGTTTCTCTGAAGGAAGGAGCTTTTTTAAAATGGGGTTGATAATAATTAGAAGTTCCCATTATTTGTCCATGAAACGCCCTATGAAAGGTGCTACTTTAAATAGGGTTTTAGTAGAACTTGGCACGTAAATTTAAACTTTTCAACCACCCACTACTATTCACCTCCTTGTAACTCCACTCATTCAGACAACCTCACATATACATACATTAATATTTTTTTAAAAACCTGCCTTTAAAGCGAAAATTCATTTTCTACAATAAAAGCAGGTCACCATATTTATACCCAATGCTCTCAGTCACAGAAATGGATTTTCCTCATAGAATTGCTAATTAACATACACTATTATGTTCAACTTCTCAAAAGTTGTATATCTTAGGAGGATCTGCTCGATCATATGAAAGAATTCTAAGGCAATATAAGCAGTTGTTCCACAGGACAAGTGTTGCCCTTGCAATGATATACTCTTGATACATTAAGTCTTTAGTGTTCAAGTGCTACCATCCAGACAGAGACGTTCATAGTCTACAGGTGGTTGGCTCAAAGGTCAAAAACTTTGTTTAAAAAAATGTTTATGGAATAGCACCATGGAAAGTCTTTCAGAAACAAATCCTGTTTTTTTCAACATTGCATTTTAAAAAACTGATTTCTAGGAAGAGAAAGAAAGAGATCTTTCAATTCTAACAAGGCCTACTTCCACTTCATTTCATTTCATTTTTTAAAAATAATACATTAACCATGACAACATCAACATTAACAACTACAACAGATCAACAACAAAAGAAAGACAATAGCAGCAGTGGAACTTGAGTATGAACCATCCAGGCAGTCACTTAGAAGAATCCTGTTCACACCTGTTGGGAGTTGTCTCATCAAGTTCATAAGACATCACAAGGCTTCTTGAATTTGGTGTGAAAAGACAGCACTTTCGCTGAAAGAACTGAGTTTACCAATCAACTGGGCATTTTCCAGCACTTAAATAAATGATATCTAGAGTTAACTGCAATGATAGACAGTATTGAAATTTCAAACTTGTCAGAATGTCACAAAAAGGAAGTGGTCTCGAGATCATTTATGTTTCAAAGAGGTAAATTTAGCCTGCAAGTGAAAATAATGAAGCTGAAATATTCCAGTTTCCAAGCATTTGTCATACCCACATTTAAAGTATAAACCACCCTCAAGAGACTCCCACTTCACAACAAATTATATGGGTCTGGTTTACACTGTCTTCAAGATGCAAAGTCAAAGCAATTATCCTAAGATACAAGGAGAGGGTGTTCCAGTTTATGACCTGCAAGGTCATTTTACTTTTCCCATATATTGAAAAATTGTCAAAAAGGACACTCTGCAGGGTCACAGACCCTGAATGGGACTGAATTGTGAAGCAGCTATGGTGAGCTGTGAACAAAGGATTGTGAAGTCTTCTTTGAAGCATGAGACGCCCTTTCACCAACTTTATTTATATTTATACTGTCAAGAATGAAGTTCAGATATCCTGGTAATGCTGATCAGGGTTAGCTGGAAACTTCTCTTTTAGTACAGAGATAATTCTGGTCTTGCAGTTTTCTTCTTCTCAAACTCATTATATAAAACTTTGTGCTAAAATCTTCATTTAAAAAAGAAATACATCTTCTTTCCATTATGCCCATTCCTTTATGTTTTGATGGAGGTTTTGGTGTTATTTTTTGGTATGCGTGGTATCTGGATATCTGATGCTTTTGTATCTTATATGAAATCCTTTCTTGCTGATTGTGTCATCAGTGTGAAAATGAATTAAAACTGTATCACCAATTGAATAGATCTCTTCTGGTGGCTGAAGACAAAAACAAACAAAACAAATAAACAAACAACAAGAATGAGTTATTTTTTCTTCAATGTAATTCATGTTTGGGATTTTTTTGGTATATAATTTAAACCTCCCAACAACATTGAAAAGTGGATAAGAGTGACTTTATTTTACAGATGAGAAAACTTGAGTTTCAGAGAACAGATGACATGCTCAAGATCACAAGGCTGATCAGTGATATAACTGAGCTTTGAACATAATTAAGTCTATTTCCAAATTCTGGAACTTGGTGTTTTTTCCCAAAATTTTAAGTCAATTTCCTTTGATTTACAAGTAATGAAAGTGAGGTTCACAGAGGATAAAGGGACATTAAATCTATTTCAGAAGGTGCTCTGAGGCAGAGCCACTTCCAGAATCCAAATCCATTCCTTCTTGTTTTAATAATCTAAGTACCAAGAATAATTTTTGTTTCATTTCAGTAGCTATTTGGACAGGATTTCAATATTATTTAAGAAATAGTCACTGGTAGACATTTGAAAAATGGGACTAATATCTTCAGAACAAAATATGTATTCAGAAGAACATTTGATATTAATGCAGTGAATCCTGGGGGAAAAGCATTGAGAAAACCTTAAGCTTTCCTGTTTCTTATTTCTCATGTAGACACCCTCTGACCTATGTTTGGTACTCCGTCCTGTGCCCACTGCAGTGGAGCAACATTCAACAGTACTGGCTAAACCCCCACACCAATGGTAGATACTGCCACTTATCAAATATATTGTTGAGAGAGGAATGCCAATGATGTGCATATTCTTTTTGCTTTATGATTTAATTTATGAAGCTTACAAAATTGTCAAAGGTGTGTGTTTAGGCATATTGCTTTTAGATAATTAAACATTTAAATATTTATTGCACAATAAAAACATGAATTAAAAAAGTTAAGATGTGGACAGTAACAAGAAGTTATAGCTATTGAATTCATCTGTCTTGTTCAATATTATTGAGCAAATTCATTAGAGATGGAGAAGTAAGGGAAGAAGAGGCATGTTATAACTTGTCAAGCCATTTTATAAAAGCACTGCTGATTTGCATATGTTACACATATCAATCACCAATTTATAGGCATTTTTATCATGTCTATGGTATCCTGCTGGTACTGTATTTACCCCTGATCCACAGAATCGACCAAGCCCCACCGCTGTTGAATCGAGACCATCAAAAAGCTCAACATAGTCATAGCCACAGTCAGCTTCTTCTTCCACTTCAAAAATCTGGAAGGATAACTCGAGTTGAGAGCCCCGTTCTGACACTAACAGCCATTCACAGTCAACTTGTCCTGGGTAGTTGTTATCACCAAACTGAGCATGTGAGTACAGATCTCTGGGTTTTGATTCCACTTTCAGTCTGCCACCACACTCTGCCCAGGAAAGAAAAATGAAATAAGTGAGCTCAATGAGCTTTAACAATTCAAATTTCTCTTTTAATATAGTCTAACCACTCTCTAACTTCTGTATTCATTTCCACCATCAGTTATGTTCCCCATATTTGAAGATTCAGATGGCATAGTGGGTACCGCTATAGGCCCTAAAGAGACTGCTGGGTTGGAATTTCAGCTCCATACCTACTAGCTCAGTGACTTTGGATAAGTGACATCACTTCTCTGATCCATAGGGTAAAGTGGTCAAGAGTAAAGTGCAGATGATAATAATAGTACCAATCTTAGTGGGTTTTGAGGATTTAATTAACACACAAAAATCACTTAAAACAGTACCTGCTATATAGTAACTCTCAATGCATTTTTTTATTGTTATATCTCATGTTGTTTTCAGTCTTAAATAATCGTTTTCATGGAAAAAAGGTCAGTGTCTTAATTTGAGTTTAATCTTAATAATTTAAGAACCCAGAATCCAAAGGAATAAGAAATAACTTAAAGATCAACAAAATATATAAAACTCCTATATGTGCATATGTGTCATATAGAACTCTCTGCATAGAATATACAGACCAGTATTACTTTATTTAGGTAGAAATATTTATCTAACTTGGTTGGGAAAAGCATACACACATCATTAATTGTAGTTATTTTTGTAGTTCCAGAACCTTGTCAGTTATATTTTGTGTTTTTAATAAACAAAGGAATTTTAAATGCTCTTTTTACGGCTTTTTCAGAGAGATATTAATAAATATTGGCTTTACCAGTTACTACTTTTGTCATTAGAGGTAAATATACCAAAGAAATATATAAGCCTGCATAAAATTTACATTTAGTGTTATTTAGAGAATAAAAGTTTTCAAAATTTTCTCAGGAACTCTTTGTAGTCTGAGCTCCCAGATTTTACAATGACTAAAGAATAAATTGTAGAGGAAGTCTACAATGTCTCCTCCAACCAAGTACACATACAAACATATGGTTGGGGGTAGGGAGAAAAAGAAAGGGATATGAAAAGTGTCAGGAGAAAGTAGAGTTTCTTTCTGCCCTTATTTGCCAATGACTGAGAGGTTCCTGGGAAACAGTAATTTCAGTACTAAAACCAGGAAAGTCCCAAGAAAACTGGTATGAGTTGGGAGGGAACAGAAACAAAAATCCAATGTGGAAAGATTTGGACAGCTAAGCCTCTGGTTATCAAAACACAATTGTAACCCTGGTGTGGTCACCTGTGACCAGATTGTCCTTGGCAGGACCCAGTGAACGTGAATTAGGACAGCTAAAATTCTTAGATTTTTCAGATTTGTATATGATTTACCCACATTGTGGTTTGGTGATTTTAAGTAACAAAATATTTCTGAATTCCCAGGATGGAACCCCATCTAGATGTGTCTGAATACAAGTAGGCTCAGCCAAAACTATGGGCATTGTCACAGACAACTGCACATTCAGAGACCTTTGTGCAACTAACATATGAAAGAACTTCCAACTAGGGTTTCAATCATGAGAATGGCTTCCCCATCATTAACATGATGTCCCTTTGTCTTCCAGATGGTAGGTGGGGTGTCTTGCACAATCTATTGATGTAGGTGCCATAATTACAAATGTAAACATGTGAAGAAACACATGTGCTTAGAACCACTCTGGAAAGCTGCAAATCTCATCAGTCTTGGGAATCATCTCTTAAGTGTCACAGACGGGAAGCCAAGCATCCTTCCTTTCCCACCACGGTGCTTCTCTTACCCCAGTAATTCCAAGAATTATTGTCCTCTCCCTGTGACAGAACTCCACAGCTAAATGGCCTGGGTACAAATCTGAACTCTATGCTTCATCAGCTGTGGGATTTTGTCCCCCACTTCATTCCTAAAGTGGGGATCATACATAGTACTCAAATGATAGGGTCTAGATGAAGAGTGATGGGCTAATATATGTAAAATCATTGAAGGATAACTTGCACATAGGAAAAGCCAGATAAGTATACACAATCATCATTTTGTTATTATTTTCTAGTCAGAATATCTAAATGCCATCATCTATACTCCTAGGGATCCACTCAGGCATGAAAAGAAAAGCCAGAAAAATTGAAAAACAATTTAAAGCACTATTAATCTGTTTTCAGAAAGGAAGGATTATATTTTTGAAGGCCAGTAAAATATTTTGTGAAAGTATTTCTGAATTCAATATATAAATGTATAAACCAGTGTAATCTCATTTACAGATATTTAAAAAATTCGACTTATTCTCAAAGTTTGATATAATTGAGTGCTTTGTTTTGTTTACAACTGTCGACACTTGTATTACTCTTATTCCGCAATCCAGGAAGGGGCAGACTGTGGGAGAGGCACTGGCTTCTGCATGCCTACTTCAGAGAAACAAAGTAGCAAAACAAATCAGGATCCAGAGGAGACAATTCTCTGTCAACCCCAGATCAGAACAGAAATCAAGAAGGAAATGAAGTATTTAAACAAAAAGAGATTTCACAAAGCCTTTGTGAATCTGAAATGTGAGGCATCATTATTTGATTTTATTGAAAACTTCTAGAAAATGACAATACTCAAAACAAATGACTTAAACTACAATTAAGAGTGACTTAAAATGTTTCAGAAAGAGTGGCCCTCATTTTAATTTGGAAAGACTTCTGTTCATTTCCTGGTAAAGTGTTAAATCCTTGTGAGGGCCTGTAATTTGAGCAATAAATGCTTTTAGTAGGCACTATAATTTAATTAAGTTCTATCAAAATAATTTCTAAGGAGCCTAATAATATATTATTTGATTTTTAAATTAGGATGATGCTTTCTGCTGCAGAATAAAGTCCTACCTGACATGCCATATTTTAAAATATTTTCTCTCCACACTCCCCCTCTTTTTCTGTATTATAGCCTTATCCTCTGAGAGAATATATAGGTTATTATTTTTTTACTGAAAGAATTTTTTTCTTCAATAATTTATCTAAGGCTGGCATAACACATTTGTTACCTGATTAAAATAAATTTGGACTTAGAATTTGGACCTACCTTTAGAGGAAAAAGGGACTTTTTCCAATAAAGTCCATTTCCCATTGATTTGGATAGTATTACTTGTAAAAAAAAAATAGCCATAAAGCAATATTAATATTTCTCTTCACCTAATTTCAAAATTCATAGTATTAGAAGCTTTCCTTGTGGATAAAATTAAAATTGTATATAGAAATATAAATTTACTCAAGCAAATTAAAATGTATACTTCAGGGCCCCTTAATAAAAGTTACATGTATTCTAGAAAACATTAAATAATGAATAAATGCTTTATACATTTAGCAGAAATTGACAAGTGTGGTACTGGACTTGGCTGTCTTGTTGGTAAAAACTGACTGAAAATCATAAGTATAACTTATCAGACTATAGCTGTCAAAAGGCAGGAATTCCTTCTGTTTTCTCATAAGTTCCCACAAAATTCCTAACTTTTTGCTATGAATTACTAATATTTTACAGTGTCTATTCAAAGCAGGTACCAAATAAATATTTCATGAAAGACTGTGGAATAAACTTGTTAAAGAGAAAGCTTTCAAAAGAAATAAATAGTAAGCAGTACATAAGAATATTTCAGCATGTGTGGCTACTTGAAAGTAACAGTGTAAATAAAATCTACCCAGAAAATTCAAAGACAGCTGGTTAAGTGAGAGCAAAAATTTACACGTGAAATAGACAAGCAAACAAACAAACAGGTAATGCCAAAAATTTTGACGAGCACAGCTGAGCAGGAGTTAGGAGGCTAGGACTCTAATTCTAACTGTTATTTTTTGTGCTACTTCGGTTTCATTTGAATCTTAGTCTCAAAATCCTCATTTCTGAGATGACAGGACCGAATCATGTTTTGCCTACAAAATATGATTGAGGCTGCTCACGTGGGTATTTGAATGGATTTGAACTGAACAGGGAGAAAAAATGAGCCTCTTCAGTTGGATAGTTGGAACAGAAGATTTGATTAAGACAAATAAGGAAGCATTCAGTCTCTACCTATTGTTTCAATTAACAGTGATCCAGTTTTGTATTGGTTTTCTTCCTAATCCAAAATGTTTATGTTAAGAGAAAATATACCATAGTAGAAAGTACATGAGCATTGGAAACAGAATTAGGATAAAATCCAGGCTTTGATATAATTTTAGAAGTCTTTGCAAATCAATTAATCCTTCCGATTTTAAATTTCTTTATCTGAAGATAAAGATAATAATTCATACTTCATATAGCTCTTTTGAGAACTCAATGTATGTAATTTATATTAAGTATATGTATGTGCCTGAAATATCAAGTGCATGCTATATATACAATTTGATTTCAATATATGATCTCTATGAGAAGATAATTAGGTCCTACCAGTGGATTCTAAATGGTAATACAAACACTGAAATAGAGTCCAGAGCAGAGGCTGTGCAAATTAAGGAGTCATGGAGTTATATAGCTGCAAGAAAACTTGAGATTTAAGGTAAAGGTAAAGATAAAAAGAGAAACTATAAAAGTAGGTTTTTATGAAACTAAGACAGAGGAATTTATAGGTAAGTAATTTAAAAATAGTGTATCAGCTATTTCAAGAATTTTGATAACATATTTTTACACTCCATTCTTGGAACCTGTGACAGCCAGGATTTTTTATTTATTTATTTATTTATTTATTTATTTATTTATTTATTTATTTATTTATTTATTTATGGCTGTGTTGGGTCTTTGTTTCTGTGCGAAGGCTTTCTCTAGTTGTGGCAAGTGGGGGCCACTCTTCATCGCGGTGCGCGGGCCTCTCATTATCGCGGCCTCTCTTGTTGCGGAGCACAGGCTCCAGACGCGCACGCTCTGTAATTGTGGCTCACGGGCCTAGTTGCTCCGCGGCATGTGGGATCTTCCCAGGCCAGGGCTTGAACCCGTGTCCCCCGCATTGGCAGGCAGATTCTCACCCACTGCGCCACCAGGGAAGCCCAGCCAGGATTATTTTAAAAATTGTGCCATTAACTCTGTGCTTCAGAAAAATATTGATCAAGTCATAGGATTCCAATTTTTCCATTCCTTCAATGTGTGACAAGTTATCAGGAAAATATTTAAAGAACAAACGTAAAGTGTATTAAAAAATCCTTCATTAGTATGAAATTTTTAATCCATGAAAGATTTTTCTCAAACCAGAATATTTATATTAATCATGAGAAATAATTACTTTGTATTATTTATGAGTCCAGTCATTACTAGCATGGATCAGACAATATCCACTTTCTCACAAATAGACTTCAATATAAATCTAATGCTCATAATAGAATATACTAGAGTGGAAAATAATATTGGACAATGGAATAAAGTTATGATTTCTAAAATGAAAGGAAAGTAAAAGGAGAAAACAATAATCAGGAAACCATGACAAAAATTACTGCACTAAAATTGTTTCATTGATGAATTTGTAGCCTATTATACTGCATTTTACACCAAGATAAATTTGTGTCTCAATAGTTTTGGCATTAGAACTGCCACTAGGTGTCACTATAAGCTAAATGATTTCAGTAAATATGGATTTTTTTTTTTTTTAACTGAATAAAAAAAAGATATTTACTGGACATTTATGGAATATATTATAAACTTGCTCCAAATTATAAAAAAGTTATTTGACATTTTTGCTTAAAATTTTCCATATTTTTCTAAATTATATTTTATTTCTTAAAGACTTCCATTAGAGCTGGAATCTGTAAGAGTCAAATTAGGGATTAGGATTAGGGAAAAGATTGTGTTGCCTACCAAATAAAAGGGAAAAAAATAAGGCTCTGTAAAACAGAGAGTTAAATTCCAAATTTGGCTTACAAAAATATATTAATGTGAAAGTTAGCTAAACAAGTAGGATTTTAGCAAAAACAAAATTTTTGAATTCCAAACTATAGATTTCTATCTGTTAAATATAACATATAAATCAAACTGCTAAAGTTAACATGGAATACACCATATAAATATTTAGAGATAGTTCTTCTTGATCATACCACACTGAACATGAATCAGATCAAACTATTGTGTTTCTTTTAATTAGTTCAACAGCTACAAAGATATTTAGTTAGGATGCTATGTAGTTCTCAAATATTTCACACAGTGCTTCAGTGAGACTTCTGATTCATTTATAATCCTGTTATAGATCCCCTGCACACACTAGAAGAGAAACTTGGATCTTACTCAGAAAAGAGAAGCATCCCCTAATTTACTGACCTGTAGAATGTGTGGCTTGAAAGCCTTTTCTTTGAACAGATGCATCAGAAACAAACCGAACAAACATTTTATTTCCAGTAGCCACAAGGGGCTCTGGTATCTTGTTCCCACACAGTCGTCCAAGAATTGGTGATTTTTCCGTTTCTCCATCAAATACTTCCAAGTGATCATAAGCACATTCTTGATGCTGCTCAATCTCAAACTCACTAAAGACCTATTAAAAAAGAAAGAAAGAAAGGGGAAAAAAATAAAAAAGCCACATATCACTCAAAATAGGTTCTTTTCTTTGGAGCAGAAATACAGAACAATAATATGTCCAGGCCATGCAAATGATTCAATCCATCTAGCACATCACTGAAAGGGGTGTGAAATCAATAGAATATAAAGTCTCTAGGAAGACTTTATAATGAGGAAAACAATGTAATAACTTCACATGAAATTCTATTATACTATTTGACTATTGCAACTAATTCTACTATTGCAATTAAGTCTACTCCAGAATTTAGACAGATATAATAACAAATGATATTTTATTCTGAATTTAATTCTGAATTTATTCTTAATGCATCAGAAAATTTTAAACAATTATATTTTGAAAATGATTCCTTCTGGTGTTAATGATCATAAACTACTGAACATCATCATAGCATTGAGCACTTAAACTAAAAAGAAAACCCCATAAAATAATTAAACAAGTAATTATTTTCACAAAAATTAAATGTAGTAAATCTTAATAGAATACATAACACAAAGGGATTTTTCATTATACATTTCTTTATTTAGATCTTACAACCCATATTATTAGAAAACACTAATATGACTTTAGGCTAGATTATTTTTAATTAACTTTTCAGAGAGATGGTACACTTATTTTAATATTTGGAGTCTTGCAAAGTTTAGTATGCTTTTTTATGTGTAGCAAATTCTTAAAATAAAAGTTTATTAAATATTTAACACATTAAATATAACAATGAAAGTTTAATTGAGACTGACTGAAAATAATAATTGTCCAAACTATTAATAATTCCAGGGATTCTAGGTTATTTGCCATTGCCAATTAAGGCTTTTTCCATTCCTCATAAAAACCATCATACATTCAAGAAATAAACCATCACTACTACTTAAGTCTATAGGGCAAAGCTAAAAAAAAATAAAATAAATTGGAGGAAATATAAAATATGCTTGAAAATGTATTAATTTTGCTACAATCCCTACAGCATAAAATATTTGTACATAAACTTTCTACATACATGTTTTCTTTAATGCAGTTTTGTGAAGTGATTATAATTCTCAATTTAAAGCATACATGTTGTATTTTTGAAAGAAAAAAGTGACTAAGACTGGTTCTCCTTCACTGTTGACCACATTTATCTATTCCAACCACACTACCATCTGCTCTCACTTCTGACTTTAGAGGAGTAAGGGAAGAAATGAAGGAAGCAATTTATATTAATTAGGGAGTAGGAGAAAAGAGTGAAGAGACAAAAGAAAAGGAAGTGGGCTGATCTCTCATGTCTCATTCCACTGTGCCCTACTTAAAAATATAAATTAAAATGTTATAACCAATAAGCATTAGTGAATCACTATTTGCTATAATTATTACGAGTAAAAAGGAATATTTACTTCATTCAACCAATGACTCTGGCTAGTTCAAAAAAGATTAAATACAGCACAAAGAATCTCACTGGAAACAAACACAGTGCAGAAAAATATAGTGAACAAGGAGACTTCAGCAGAGTTTATTTAATCTGAAGCACAACATTCAAAGTACACCATCACCAAAGGGTTTGTCACTTATTAATCTCTGTAATCTAGTGGCAGAGAATGAAGCAGAGTAGACACACGGTGCATGGACTATAGAAGACACTGAATGGATTGTTGGCTGGATGTCTGGATAAGTCTGTCCATTCATCTACCTAATTACTTAAACCCAGTTTATGGCCAATCCCATGAATGGAAACAACGTAGACATGGCAAACCAAAACTTCTGGTTATCTGCCTCTCATAAGATGGTACTCAGTCAGCTTCTATTATCTTTGTGTACACAGAAACAGTCTTAATATCAGTTTGTAACTGTTAAGAAAGCAATAAGAGAAAATCAGCTTAACTGCACCAAGAGTTTTTTTTTTTTAGCTAAATATGCAACAAAGCTTCTAAATAATAAGATAAATATTGCTTAAAAAGAAATATAACAATATCTGAAAACTGTTGCATGTTGAATAATTGTCTCTTTTGAATGGGCTTTAGAACCATTCATCTATAAATATAAAGAGCAGAGAAACCTACTGTGTACAAGAGAAAATTTTAAGAATGATGGGGGTAATAGCATTCTAAAGCTTATCCTTTAAGTAAAAGTTAAAAATGGGATCAGAATTTACAGACCACACATGTTCAGTCCATTGATTGGTCCACTGAAAACTAAGTGAATGAGATAACTAAGTGGCTACTTCATTCTCTAATGAAATAAATGCAGGATTTCTGGAGTAAATCATAACATATTTTACAGAGCAGAGCAATACAACACAAGGTGGCATTGAACTAGTGGGCTGGGGGCATGCTGACACCTGGTCTGGAGTCAGTTGGCTCCAGCTTTTTATCAGATTACTAATGGAATCAGACTGACTCTATAAGAGTCAGATTAGGCAAAGCTTTTGTAGCTGACACATTCTCAACGATGCAAATAACTCTCATTCATTAAAGTACTGTTGAATTTTCTTCTTGGAATAAGTAGCAGCTTGTTAGGTCAGCTGCAAAGATTGGGGGGTCCTTTTGGTCCTTTTCCAGAAGTCAGCTTAACCAAATGCTCCACCACACACAAGCAAAATGTGACAAATTCACATGCTGAGATCTCATAAATCGGCCTTGTAATATCATAGAGACATCCACGTAGAGACCCCTCCATATATAGTGACTTTGCCTTAATATAAAATATTTCTAGGCCATAGAATGGTATTATAGGAGTCCATGGGAAAATAGAAAATCTTTAAAAACGGTTTTTAGAGTCCCCAAAGATAATGTGAGATACACAATTTAGTACTTTATTCTATTACACATTCTGAGCCATGAGTCTCTATGTCTAAATGATGCAGAATGTGAAAATTTCCAGTCACCAGGAACCAATGGCACAGAAATGTCTCCCTAGAAGACACTTAGATTCCCAAAAAAGATTCCCCCAAAGTCCTTCAACTTTACAATGGAGACAGAACAGAAAAGCTGATGTGTGGAGCTGTAAGAAACTCTGATTTCTGCTGAAACACTGCCTTCTTTTTTGGGGACTTTTAAATATTTTTCTTAAGCGTGTATATTCAGACTTTACAGTTTGGTATTCAAACATTTAAACCTTATTCACTCCATGATTATATTTCTATGATTTTAAGGTTCATAATCCAGGTTTTAAAAAGACCAAAAAGAGTGAATAACAGTAAGTTCTAGTAAGAAATTCTAATGCATTTAAGGAGTTTCATTCAAAAGGAATAAAATTGAACTTTCATTTTAAGCTCTGGAAAGAATAACTGTTTGTTTCTGGAACATCCAAGCAAGCCTAATCTACCTTCCTGGCCACCAGCCAAGCTTCCATATGCAACCCCCTCATATGAACATCTGTAGAGGTACTTTTACTGAAAATACAGGCACTGGCTAAAGGATAAGGCCATTCAAAGTCACATTCACAAGGGACAAGATAATAAAATGATAATGCTTAATGTGGAAGTAAAATCTAGCTAAGATTTAAACTAAGAGAATTAAAGAGACTGATACAATGTGAGCAGTTGTGAGATGAAATTCAGAGCTCTCGAGTTCTAGCCATCCTTCGCCTTTTCCTCCCTTTGGTGAGAACTATCATTTGGTTTCCCACAAGATGTTGGAAGGATTAGAGGCCACTGGAAAAAAAAGGCACAGTGGAATATAAACCCCAGTCTTCTGATTCAAAAGACCTTTTCTTTCCCATGAATACTCTATAACAGTGATCAAATATACTTATAATGGATTGATGGTGGAGAATTATATAACACTTATGGGTGTTTTGTTTTCCAAATATCCCATATATGAAGCTGTAAATCACAACTATATAACTTAGCAAAGCTTTAGGATATGATAAATAAAATAAAAATGACATAAGCCTATTGTGTGCTCCTATGCCTAGAACTCTATTTCTGTTTCATTTGTTTTATTTTGTTTTTAATGAAGAGTAATTCAGAATATGAAAAAAGTACCAGAAATTTAATGATCAGTTGAGCCTCCCAGAACCAAGACAGGGTGAAGCCAGGAATGATAGAACTTTATCCCTTTATTCATTCAGAACTTTATCTCTCTTCTAGTAGGAAGACTTTTTCCAAGTATCTTTCAACCAAGGTTTCTTTTACTTTAAAACTGTTATCATGCATTTAGCATCTCATGATTAAACACACACACACACACAAATACACACTCTAAAAACAAGGCAAATATATTAGTTTCCTATTGCTGCTCTAGCAAATTAACACATACTTAGTGACTCAATACAACACACTTTTCTGGGGACTAGGACAAGGTCATCTTTGGGGAATGGGGAGCATTATTCGGCCTACCATAGAAAGTAAGGCCAAATATTTTCACCCTCTGATTCTCAGGGGAAATGAGGACAAACACTTATAACTGCATGATTTCAAACTCTTTTATCCATAACTTTATTAGCTTAGTCAAGAAACTAAGTCCCATACAGGAAATCTGGCTTGAAGCCTGCTTTTTTGTAATTAAACTTTTACTGGAACACAACCATGTCCATTCATTTGTGCATTGACTGGCCTCACCTAGCAGCAGACAGGCTGCCTAAGGACCTCCTGAGCCCACAGCCCTCTGGACACAGCCCTATCCAGCAGATGGCCAGGACCCAGCTCTACCCACCAGTGAGAAGGCACCAGCTTCAGAATCCCCTGGGCCCTGGTGCTGCCCTTCAGGAAGCCTGGCCTAGCCTCTGGATCAGCCTCACCCACCAGGGAGCAGAAAACAGATGCAAGAAAACCACAATCCCGTAACCTGTGGACCTAACCTGCCTACAGCAGGCCAGACCCTGCCCTGGGACCAGCTGGGCCCTGACCCTGCCCAGTAGCAGGCCAACACAAACTCCAGAACACCCCAGACCCAGTACCCACCTGTGTTTCAGGAACTGCCCCCACTCCCCCATTAGTGATCTTATATCAGCTCTGGGACTCCTGGGCCCTGTAACCAGACCCCAGAACCTGATTCTGCCTGCCAGTAGTCCAGCACTAACACCAGGACCTGGTTTCACCCACCAGTGTGTGGGCAACAGCCCCGGAGTCTTATGGACCCTAACTCTTCCCATTAGTGAGCCAGCACTAGCCTTGGGGCCCCCCGGGGTTCTGCACCTAGCTGCCTTGTGACCAGGCCCCACCAACCAGCAGCTGGCAGCCTCCACACAAGGCAGGTCCAAGCAACCAACCAGACCAGGGGCCAACCAAGCCTAACAGTCCACCCACATAGTCAGCCTGCCACAATGGAAGAACCCATGCAGGCCTAATAGGGAGAACTCCTAGAGCATATAGCTTGGGTGACAAGAAGGGAGCACACTGCTGGGACACATAGGACATCTGCAAAAGGCCCCTTCTCCAAGACGAGGAAGCATAACCAACCTACTAGATACATAAAAATAAAAATAAAAACAGCAACTTAGGCAAAATGAAGTGGCAGAGGAACATGTTCCAGATGAAGTAACAAAATAAAAACCCCAGAAGAACTAAATGAAGTGGAGCTAGGCAATCTACCTGAGAAAGGTTCAAGGTAGTGATTGTAAAGATAATCAAAGAACTTGGGAGGAGAATGATGCACAAAATGAGAAGTTAGCAGGTTTAAACAAGGAGTTAGAACAACCAAACAGAGATGAAAAATATTATAACTGAGATGAAAAATACACTAGAAGGAATCAAGTGTAGGCTAAATAATAGAGAAACAGATCAGCAAGCTGGAAGACAGTGTAGTGGAAATCACTGATGATGGACAGAGAAAAGAAAAAAAGAATGAAAAGAAATGAGGACAGTTTAAGGGACCACTGGAACAACATCAAGTGCACTAATATTTGCATTAGAGTCCCAGAAGGAGAAGAGAAAGGGGCTGATAATGAATTTTAAGACATAATAGCTGAAAACTTCCCTAACATAGGAAACTTAACAGTCATCCAAGTCCAGGAAGTGCAGAGTCACATATAGGATTAACCCAAGGAGGAACACACCAAACACTCCAAAACACATTGTAATTAAAATGACAGAAAGGGGGTCTTGAGAAGATGGCAGAAGAGTAAGACGTGGAGATCACCTTCCTCCCCACAAGATACATCCGAAATATATCTACACATGGAACTGCTCTTATAGAACACCTACTGAACGCTGGCAGAAGACCTCAGACCTCCCAAAAGGCAAGAAACTCCCCACGTACCTGGGTAGGGCAAAAGAAAAAAGAAAAAACAGAGACAAAAGAATAGGGGCAGGACCTGCACCAGTGGGAGGGAGCCGTGAAGGAGGAAAAGTTTCCACACACTAGGAAGCCCTTTCACGGGTGGAGACTGTGGGTGGCAGAGGGGGGAGCTTCGTGACCGTGGAGGAGAGCGCAGCAACAGGGGTGCGGAGGGCAAGGCGGAGAGATTCCCACACGGAGGATGGGTGCTGACCAGCACTCACCAGCCCGATAGGCTTGTCTGCTCACCTGCTGGGGTGGGCAGGGGCTGGGAGCTGAGGCTCCGGCTTTGGTTGGATTGCAGGGAGAGGACTGGGGTTGGCTGCGTGAACACAGCCTGAAGGGGGCTAGTGCGCCACGGCTAGCCAGGAGGGAGTCCGGGAAAAGCCTGGAGCTGCTGAAGAGACAAGAGACTTTTTCTTCCCTCTTTGTTTCCTGGTGCGCGAGGAGAGGGGATTCAGAGCGCTGCTTAAAGGAGCTCCAGAGATGGGCGTGAGCCGTGGTTATCAGCGTGGACCCCAGAGACGGGCATGAGATGCTAAGGCTGATGCTGCCACCACCAAGAAGCCTGTGTGCGAGCACAGGTCACTACCACACCTCCCCTCCCGGGAGCCTGTGCAGCCCGCCACTGCCAGGGTCCTGTGATCCAAGGACAACTTCCCCAGGAGAATGCATATTGCGCCTCAGCCTGGTGCAACGTCACGCCGGCCTCTGCTGCTGCAGGCTCGTCCCACATCTGTACCCCTCCCTCCCCCCGGCCTGAGTGAGCCAGAGCCCCTGAATCAGCTGCTCCTTTAACCTCATCCTGTCTGAGTGAAGAACAGACGCCCTCAGGTGACCTACAGGCAGAGGCGGGTCCAAATCCAAAGCTGAGCCCCGGGAGCTGTGCGAACAAAGAAGAGAAAGGGAAATCTCTCCCAGCAGCCTCAGAAGCAGCGGATTAAAGCTCCACAATCAACTTGATATACCTGCATCTGTGGAATACCTGAATAGACAACGAATCATCCCAAATTGAGGAGGTGGACTTTGGGAGCAAGATAAATTATTTTTTCCCCTTTTCCTCTTTTTGTGAGTGTGTATGTGTATGCTTCTGTGTGAGATTTTGTCTGTATAGCTTTGCTTTCACTATTTGTCCTAGGATTCTGTCTGTCTGTTCTTTTTTCTTTTCTTTTTTTTTTACTTTTTAAAATTTTTTTCATAATTATTCTTTATTTTTTATTTTAATAACTTTATTTTATTTTATCTCACTTTATTTTATTTTATCCTCTTTCTTTCTTTCTTTCTATTTTTTCTCCCTTTTATTCTGAGCCTTGTGGATGAAAGGCTCTTGGTGCTCAAGCCAGGAGTCAGCTTCTGAGGTGGGAGAACCAACTTCAGGACACTGGTCCACAAGAGACCTCCCAGATCCACATAATATCAAATGGCGAAACTCTCCTAGGGATCTCTATCTCAACACAAAGGCCCAGCTTCACTCAACGACCAGCAAGCTACAGTGCTGGACACCCTATGCCAAACAACTAGCAATACAGGAACACAGCCCCATCCATTAGCAGAGAGGCTGCCTAAAATCATAATAAGGCCAGAGACACCTCAAAACACACCACCAGACGTGGACCTGCCCACCAGAAAGACAAGATCCAGCCTCATCCACCAGAACACAAGCACTAGTCCCCTCCACCAGGAAGCCTACACAACCCACTGAACCAAACTTAGCCACTGGGGACAGACACCAAAAACAACAGGAACTATGAACATGCAGCCTGTGAAAAGGAGACCCCAAACACAGTAAGATAGGCAAAATGAGAAGACAGAGAAACACAGAGCAGATGAAGGAGCAAGGTAAAAACCCATCAGACCTAACAAATGAAGAGGAAATAGGCAGTCTACCTGAAAAAGAATTCAGAATAATGATAGTAAAGATGATACAAAATCTTGGAAATAGAAAAGAGAAAATGCAAGAAACATTTAACAAGGACCTAGAAGAACTAAAGAGGAAACAAGCAATGATGAACAACACAATAAATGAAATTAAAAATACTCTAGACGGGATCAATAGCAGAATAACTGAGGCAGAAGAACGGATAAGTGACCTGGAAGATAAAATAGTGGAAATAATTACTGCAGAGCAGAATAAAGAAAAAAGAATGAAAAGAACTGAGGACAGTCTCAGAGACTTCTGGGACAACATTAAACGCACCAACATTCGAATTATAGGGGTCCCAGAAGAAGAAGAGAAAAAGAAAGGGACTGAGAAAATATTTGAAGAGGTTATAGTTGAAAACTTCCCTAATATGGGAAAGGAAATAGTTAATCAAGTCCTGGAAGCACAGAGAGTCCCATACAGGATAAATCCAAAGAGAAACACGCCAAGACACATATTAATCAAACTATCAAAAATTAAATACAAAGAAAACACATTAAAAGCAGCAAGGAAAAAACAACAAATAACACACAAGGGAATGCCCATAAGGTTAACAGCTGATCTTTCAGCAGAAACTCTGCCAGCCAGAAGGGAATGACAGGACATATTTAAAGTGATGAATGAGAAAAACCTACAACCAAGATTACTCTACCCAGCAAGGATCTCATTCAGATTTGATGGAGAAATTAAAACCTTTACAGACAAGCAAAAGCTGAGAGAGTTCAGCACCACCAAACCAGCTTTACAACAAATGCTAAAGGAACTTCTCTAGGCAAGAAACAAAAAAGAAGGAAAAGACCTACAATAACAAACACAAAACATTTAAGAAAATGGGAATAGGAACTTACATATCGATAATTACCTTAAATGTAAATGGATTAAATGCTCCCACCAAAAAACACAGACTGACTGAATGGATACAAAAACAAGACCCGTATATATGCTGTCTACAAGAGACCCACTTCAGACGTAGGGACACATACAGACTGAAAGTGAGGGGATGGAAAAAGATATTCTGTGCAAATAGAAATCAAAAGAAAGCTGGAGTAGCAATTCTCATATCAGACAAAATAGACTTTAAAATAAAGACTATTACAAGAGACAAAGAAGGACACTACATAATGATCAAGGGATCAATCTAAGAAGAAGATATAACAATTGTAAATATTTATGCACCCAACATAGGAGCACCTCAATACATAGGCAAATACTAACAGCCATAAAAGGGGAAATTGACAGTAACACAATCATAGTAAGGGACTTTAACACCCCACTTTCACCAATGGACAGATCATCCAAAATGAAAATAAACAGGGAAACACAGGCTTTAAATGATACATTAAACAAGATGGACTTAATGGATATTTATAGGACATTCCACCCAAAAACAACAGAATACACATTTTTCTCAAGTGCTCATGGAACATTCTCCAGGATAGATCATATCTTGGGTCACAAATCAAGCCTTGGTAAATTTAAGAAAATTGAAATCATATCAAGTATCTTTTCCTACCACAACGCTATGAGACTAGATATCAATTACAGGAAAAAAATCTGTAAGAAATACAAACACATGGAGGCTAAACAATACACTACTTAATAACGAAGTGATCACTGAAGAAATCAAAGAGGAAATCAAAAAATACATAGAAACAAATAGCAATGAAAACATGACGACCCAAAACCTATGGGATGCAGCAAAAGCAGTTCTAAGAGGGAAGTTTATTGCAATACACTCCTACCTTAGGAAACAGGAAACATCTCAAATAAAAAACCTAACCTTGCACCTAAAGCAATTAGAGAAAGAACAAAAAAAAAACCCCCAAAGTTAGCAGAAGGAAAGAAATCATAAAGATCAGATCAGAAATAAATGAAAAAGAAATGAAGGAAACGAAAGCAAAGATCAATAAAACTAAAACCTGGTTCTTTGAGAAGATAAACAAAATTGATAAACCATTAACCAGACTCATCAAGAAAAAAAGGGAGAAGACTCAAATCAATAGAATTAGACATGAAAAAGGAGAAGTAACAACTGATACTGCAGAAATACAAACGATCATGAGAGATTACTACAAGCAACTGTATGCCAATAAATTGGACAACCTGGAAGAAATGGACAAATTCTTAGAAATGCACAAACTGCCGAGACTGAACCAGGAAGAAATAGAAAATATGAACAGACCAATCACAAGCACTGAAATTGAAACTGTGATTAAAAATCTTCCAACAAACAAAAGCCCAGGACCAGATGGCTTCACAGGCGAATTCTATCAAACATTCAGAGAAGAGCTAAAACGTATCATTCTCAAAGTCTTCCAAAATATAGCAGAGGGAGGAACACTCCCAAACTCATTCTACAAGGCCACCATCACCCTGATACCAAAACCAGACAAAGATGTCACAAAGAAAGAAAACTACAGGTCAATATCACTGATGAACATAGATGCAAAAAACCTCAACAAAATACTAGCAAACAGAATCCAACAGCACATTAAAAGGATCATACACCATGATCAAGTGGGGTTTATACCAGGAATGCAAGGATTCTTCAATACACGCAAATCAATCAATGTGATACATCATATTAACAAATTGAAGGAGAAAAACCATATGATCATCTCAATAGATGCAGGGAAAGCTTTTGACAAAATTCAACACCCATTTATGATAAAAACCCTGCAGAAAGTATACATAGAGGGAACTTTCCTCAACATAATAAAGGCCATATATGACAAATCCACAGCCAACATCGTCCTCAATGGTGAAAAACTGAAACCATTTCCACTACGATCAGGAACAAGACAAGGTTGCCCACTCTCACCACTATTATTCAACATAGTTTTGGAAGTTTTAGCCACAGCAATCAGAGAAGAAAAAGAAATGAAAGGAATCAAAATCGGAAAAGAAGAAGTAAAGCTGTCACTGTTTGCAGATGACATGATACTATACATAGAGAAACCTAAAGATGCTACCAGACAACTACTAGAGCTAATCAATGAATTTGGTAAAGTAGAAGGATACAAAATTAATGCACAGAAATCTCTGGCATTCCTATACACTAATGATGAAAAATCTGAAAGTGAAATTAAGAAAACACTCCAATTTACCATTGCAACAAAAAGAATAAAATATCTAGGAATAAACATACCTAAGGAGACAAAAGACCTGTATGTGGAAAATTATAAGACACTGATGAAAGAAATTAAAGATGATACAAATAGATGGAGAGATATACCATGTTCTTGGATTGGAAGAATCAACATTGTGAAAATGACTCTACTACCCAGAGCAATTTACAGATTCAATGCAATCCCTATCAAACTACCACTGGCATTTTTCACAGAACTAGAACAAAAAAGTTCACAATTTGTATGAAAACACAAAAGACCCCGAATAGCCAAAGCAATCTTGAGAACGAAAAATGGAGCTGGAGGAATCAGGCTCCCTGACTTCAGACTATACTACTAAGCTACAGTAATCAAGACAGTATGGTACTGGCACAAAAACAGAAACATAGATCAATGGAACAGGATAGAAAGCCCAGAGATAAAACCATGCACATATGGTGACCTTATCTTTGATAAAGGAGGCAAGCACATACAGTGGAGAAAAGACAGCCTCTTCAATAAGTGGTGCTGGGAAAACTGGACAGGTACATGTAAAAGAATGAAATTAGAACACTCCCTAACATCATACACAAAAATAAACTCAAAATGGATTAAAGACCTAAATGTAAGGCCAGACACTTTAAAACTCTTAGAGGAAAACATAGGCAGAACACTCTATGACATAAATCACAGCAAGCTCCTTTTTGACCCACCTCCTAGAGAAATGGGAAGAAAAACAAAAATAAACATTTGGGACCTATTGAAACTTCAAAGCTTTTGCACAGCAAAGGAAACCATAAACAAGACCAAAAGACAACCCTCAGAATGGGAGAAAATATTTGCAAATGAAGCAACTGACAAAGGATTAATGTCCAAAATTTACAAGCAGCTCATGCAGCTCAATAACAAAAAAACAAACAACCCAATCCAAAAATGGGCAGAAGACCTAAATAGACATTTCTCCAAAGAAGATATACAGATTGCCAACAAACACATGAAAGAATGCTCAACATCATTAATCATTAGAGAAATGCAAATCAAAACTACAATGAGATATCATCTCACACCAGTCAGAATGGCCATCGTCAAAAAATCTAGAAACAATAAATGCTGGAGAGGGTGTGGGGAAAAGGGAACCCTCTTGCACTGTTGGTGGGAATATAAATTGATACAGTCACTATGGAGAATAGTATGGATGTTCCTTAAAAAACTAAAAATAGAATTACCTTACGACCCAGCAATCCCACTACTGGGCATATACCCTGAGAAAACCATAATTCAAAAAGAGTCATGTACCAAAATATTCATTGCAGCTGTATTTAGAATACCCAGGACATGGAAGCAACCTAAGCGTCCATCAACAGATGAATGGATAAAGAAGATGTAGCACATATATTCAATGGAATATTACCCAGCCATAAAAAGAAACGAAATTGAGTTATTTGTCGTGAGGTGGATGGACCTAGAGCCTGTCATACAGAGTGAAGTAAGTCAGAAAGAGAAAAACAAATACAGTATGCTAACACATATATATGGAATCTAAGAAAAAAAAAAAAGGTCATGAAGACCTAGGGGTAAGATGGGAATAAAGACACAGACTTACTAGAGAATGGACTTGAGGATATGGGGAGGGGGAAGAGTAAGCTGTGACAAAGTGAGAGAGTGGCTTGGACATATATACACTACCAAATGTAATGTAGATAGCCAGTGCGAAGCAGCCTCATAGCACAGGGAGATCAGATTGGTGGTTTGTGACCACCTAGAGGTGGGGGATAGGGAGGGTGGGAGGGAGGGAGACGTAAGAAGGAAGAGATATGGGAACATATGTATATGTATAACTGATTCACTTTGTTATCAATCAGAAACTAACACACCATTGTAAAGCAATTATACTCCAGTAAAGATGTTAAACAAAAAGAAATGATAAAAAGGTAAAGAGAGAATATTAAAAGTAGCAAGGGAAAAGCAACAAATAACATACAAGGGAACTTCCATAAGACTATCAGCTGATTTTTTTCAGCAGAAACTCTGCAGGCCAGAAGGGAGTGGCACAATATATTTAAAATGATGAAAGAGAAAAATTTCCACCCAAGAATACTCTACCCAGCAAGGTTCTTGTTCAGATTTGATGGAAAAATCAAAAACTTTACAAACAAGCAAAAGCTAAAAGAATTCAGCACCACCAAACCAGCTTTACAACAAATGTTAAAGGAACCTGTCTAGGCAAAAAAGAAAAGGCCACAATTAGAGACAAGAAAATTACAAAATGAAAAAGTTTGCCAGTAAAGGCAAACATACAGCAAAGGTAGGAAATCATACACATACAAGTTAGTAAGGAGGTTAAAAGACAAAACTAGTAAAATCATCTGTATTCAGAGTAAGCAGTTAAGGGATACACAAAAGAATTAGATGTAAAATATGATACCCAAAACAGTAATCATGATAGGAGGAGAGTACAAATGCAGGGATTTTAAAATGCATTTGAAATGAAGAGATCAGCAAATTAAAATAATCACATATATACATAGACTGCTATAAAAAAAAACCTGTGGTAATTTCAAACCAAAAATCTATAATAAATATGCACACAAAAAAGGAAAAGGAATCTAAAGACATAATACTAAACACAGTCATCAAATCACAAGAGAAGGGAAAAAAGAAGAAGAAAGGAAAAAAAATGACCTACAAAAACAACCCCAAAACCATTAACAAAGTGGCAACAAAACATGCATATCAATAATTACCTTAAATGTAAATGGACTAATTGCTCCAGCCAAAAGACACAGGGTCACTGAATGGATACAAAAACAGGACCCATATATTTGCTGCCTACAAGAGACTCACTTCAGATCTAAAGACACCCATAGACTGGGAATTCCCTGGTCGTCCAATGGCTAGGACTCTGTGCTTCCACTGAAGGGAGCCTTGGTTGGAGAATTAAGATCCTGAGAGCCATGAGGCATGGCCAAAAAAAAAAAAAGGCACACATAGACTGAAAGTGAGGGGATGGAAAAAAGTATTCCATGCAAATAGAAATCAAAAGAAAGCTGGAGTAGCAATACTTATAGCAGACAAAATAGACTTTAAGATAAAGACTGTTACAAGAGACAAAGACACTACATAATGATGAAGGGATCAATCCAAGAAGAAGATATAACAATTGTGAATATCTATGCACCCAGCATAGGAGCACCTAAATATTGAATATATAAAGCAAATATGAACAGACATAAAGGGAGAAATTGACAGTAACCCAATAATAGTAGGGGACTTTAACACCTCACTTACATCAACGGACAGATCATCCAGATAGAAAATGAATCTGGAAACGCTGGCCTTAAATGACCCATTAGACCAGATGGACTTAATAGATATGTAGAGAACACTCCATCTGAAAGCCACAGAACACATTCTTTTCAAGTGCACATGGAACATTCTCCAGGATAGGTCACATGCTAGCCTACAAAACAAGTCTCAGTAAATTTAAGAAAACTGAAATCATATCAAGCATCTTTTCAGATCACAACACTTTGAGACTAGAAATCAATTATAAGAAAAAAACTACAAAAAACAGAAACACATGGAGGCTACACAATATGCTACTAAACAATCAGTGGATCACTGAGGATTGTATTTCAAATTGATAAGGCTACAAAAAACTTGATCATGGTTGAATTTTCAATAAAAATAAAAAATTTTTAGATTAATATCATAATTATGATTATTATTATGATCTCATACAGCAGCATTTATTGGCACTTAATAAAGCACTGTGCCAAATACGTTTTATACAAGTTCATTTTGTATACACACAAAATTCGTAAACAGCAGCTTCAATTTCCAGATGAAGAGATCAAGGTTTTAAAATGATAAGTATCTTCCCAAGATAACACAACTAGTAAGTAGAAGCGCTAGGATCTAGACACAAGTCTGTGCTGTATATTTGTTTAATCATTTATTTAATCATTGTAATTTTGTTAGGATGTTATCCTAACAAATGTTCCTAATCATATTAGGAAATATGATTATTTTCCATTTAAATTATTGCATAAATGTACACAGCAATTATGGATCTCTTTCTTCTCTGATGCAGGATGCTATAAGGAAGAATAAGATTTTTCTGTAGAGACAGAATGCTTGGGCTTGAAGGTACTTAGACTCCTACTACCTTTATAAACTTTCCAAGTCATCTAAACTGCCTGGGACTGCTTCCTTATCTATAAGTGTCATTTATGACATCAACTTCAGGTAATATACAAGATACCACTTTGAAACCATTGGGAACTATACACACAGTCTTAGCCTAAGTACAGTTTTAAGAGATACAAATGTGCCCAAGCTACATTTTACAATTTGGAGAGCATTTTCAAGAAATGGAAAACTTAAAAACATTCATATTTTTATTTGAAGAATTTCATATGAGAGAGTGACTATTTTAGAATTTTCAAAAATGACACTCCCAGGGTCTCTGGATCCCAGCTCCCTAGCTTACTGCATTTATATGAAGATAATATTCCAGGGTCTTATAAAGATAAGAGAAGGTATATACAAGAATACAAAAAATCCTCAAGAACCGCTATATTGACTCATACACACAATTCTACTTGATTTTCATATTTTGCTTTATAATAGGGAATTCATGACTTAAAGACAAAAATTAATGAGTATGTTCATTATGTAGAGACATAATTTATGTTATTATTGTATTCAAATTGCTATTTTATATTACTGGATAGAATTTAGTATTGAATTAGAAAAAAATTACCTTTAAATATTTCCTGTTTGTATACTAGGTGGTATACTAGAACCTAACAGTATTCTGACTGCACATTCTGGACTTTGCCTAGAGAAAACTACTCAGGAGAGTATAGGTAGTAACTCATTTGTGTCATCTTTACTTTCCCGAATATATGCTGTCTCATACACTTAAATGCATGTGTGGGATTAAAGATGGCTACACATTCTTTGCTACTTCTCCCATTGAATCATGAAGTCTAATATTCTTCCCCTTCAATACTGGTTAGCTTTTCTGATTTGCTTTACCATAGAATGCATAGAGGTAATGTTCAGGAGCTACTTAGGTATTCCCCTGGGCCTCTTGGAACACTCTTTTTGGGGATCCAGAACTTCCATGTAAAGGGTATGGTTCCCCTGAGACCACCATGCTAGAATGGTCATGTGTAGGTGCTCTGGTTGTCCCAGCTAAGTCAGCCTTCTAGCCCTCCCTACCAAGGTGACAGACATAAAGGTAAAGCCAACTTGACCCTCCCAACCAGACCATGCCCCAGGTGAATATTACTTACTGACTTCAATCAATGCCATGGGCAACCGAAGAATTGCCAGTAAAGCATTACTCAAATCATGATCTCGTCCCCACAAAACCATGGGATATTATAAAATGGTTCTTGTTTTAAGTCATGAAGTTTTGGGTTAGCTTATTATGAAGCAGTAGATAACTAGAACAGTGCATAAAAGGTAATAATTGCATATTAATGCCAGAACTCTTAAATTTCCATAAATCAGTAATAAACTACCACTACTGATAGTTCAGTCCTTACACATAATTACTGTACACTAGATATAGATAACCACACTATGGTAAATAAATACTATGCACAAGAATGTTTGTATCTCACAAAGGGCACTGAATTTTATTGTAATTCCTCTTATATTCCATAATGGCAAGATTATCTAAATAACCTAAATAATATTAATTTGTAGTCTTACAAATAAACCAAATTAACTAAAATAATGGTTATCTCAGATGCAGTGAAAGAGGCTTGCTTATGCCCATAAGCCACTACTTGCACGTCACTCAATTCAACTCTATGTTAAGTTAAAGGAATATCTGGGTTAGAAAGAACAGTAAGACTCTCAAAATTCATAAACAAGGTGTTTTAAAAAATATGTCATGGAATTGTCTTCAGGGACAATTTCCTTTCTTTGCTTCTGTATGAATAGGTAAAATATTTAGAAATGTTTTCTTATTTTTCCACACAGCCTAAGGTAAGAGGAGTAAATATGAGTTGTAAAGAAAGCTCCATGGTGCACACAGGGACACCAAATCTTTTCTTTGCCTTTTCTTTTTTGCCTTGGCCTATAAAGAAACTAGCTTGGAACCAAGTATCTATCAGCAGTTCTTGACCTAACAGGATTAATAGATTTCAGAATTTTCCAAGTTTCCTTGGAATCTATTTTCCAAATTTAGTTTGGGTTCAAGTTCCTCCATGAAAATTAAGGACCCTAAAGAAAACAAACAAAATGCATTTATTTTAAACAATATATCTTTTTGATCAAATCTCCTGTATAATAAATGTCAAAACATATAGGTAGGTAATTGAATGGTTTGAATATTACAAACAATGCTGGTCAAATGTCCATTGGCTGAGATCCATAACAGATAGTGGTTTCAGTTTTAAAGTAGATAAGATTCATTAACAGTTATATTACAAGCAGGGAGACAAAAATAGTAAACGTAAGCAACAATAATGTCAAAATGGTAAGAGTTAAAAAGTATAGAACTAAAATATCACTTGAAGTTGGTAGCTAATCTGTTACAACACACTTTCTACTGATCCTGATTGTTAGAGTGATATTGTGAGTCAGGCTTTATATAAACATGATTAATGAAATAAGAGAGTGGAATCAATATTACGCTCTGATTCAGAAAACTTGGAGTGGCAAAAATGTGTTTTAACAAGTCTTCCAGGCTAATTCTGATGCATGTTAAGATTCTGGCTTAGACTGTAACTACTTCTACAAAGATCACAAAGTCAAATACTTAAAACAAAGATCAATAGTTGCATTAAAGCTCCTTTCCTTCTAAAAATTATCTTCTTAGGATACTAGCATGTATGGCCATTGTTGAACAGACTCTCCTGATCTTCAAGTGGAATATTTGCCTGTAATTTGTAAAGAAGCAGACTGTCCTAGAGTTGAAAGGGATGCTCAATAAGCTGAAAGGTATATAATTGAGAAAAAATAAATTATTGACATTTTTTCAAGTTGAGGTATATTAGGAGTTCTATTTCCCCTTGGATATAGAAAGCTGGGACTAGTGTTCCTTCTACCGTAGCAAGAAAACCCATGTAAAGTAAAAAAATCACAACTTTGCTGAACACATCAAAGAGCCAAAGTCACTAGTCAACCAAGTAGTATCAAATCCACTGACTCTCAGCCCCTGCCAAGGAGAGATGAGACACGAGCATGTCACCAGTGACAGACTACAGTTAGAGGAGATGCTGGGTGCCATATAACTAGGTTAGATGCATTCAGCTACAATTGTAATGTATTGTAAAGGTCAGCTGTGGACTAGAGTATAGCACCCTAGGAGCTGTAGACACAGGAGTTTGCACCCACTTGCAGGCTCTTCTCCACGGACTTCAATCTCCTGCTCATGAGAAAGACTGTGGGAAGAGCAGGAGTTAGGCAAGTGCCTTTCTTGGTGTTGCAGGCTTGGAGGGGGAAGTGGTCACTGCTGGGAGAAAAGCATGAAGTCCTGTTGCAACCCTTCTCTGGAAAAGAAAATAAGCCTCTGGGGGAGGAGCAGAAAACCTGTCACCACCAGGGCAAACATGCAGACCCACTGTAGCCACAGGAAAGCTTAAACAAACAAACAAACAAATAACACTTCCAACCCTGGGGAAGTCTTGGACTCAGGAGCCTACACCAATAATATCAGAGACCTGCTACAACTGGGAGAGGGAGAAGAAACTCTACCATGGAAGACCAACCAGAGATAGATGGAGTTTGGCTGCCAGGAAGAGAAGAGGCAGGACCACTGAGAAAGGCTATTTCTAAGACCTAGAAACACAGATCCTGTCTAAGGTAGAGAACCCCTTGTCCTCACCACAAGACTACCAAGCACCAAGCAGTGTGTAACTGCGGTCTATCACTGGTTGAGGGAAAAAAGTGTGAAGAGGGATACAGTTTGTGGTAGAAATGAAAGCGGAAGCTAAAGGTAAAGGAGAAACATTGAGAAAATGCATCTGAAATTCCAGCCTTCAATCTAAGAGAAAGGAATTAAAAGCCAATGATTCACTGAAGGTAATCATAGGAACAAGACAACCCAAACTCAGCTAATTACTGACTATATTCACTCAACAACATCCCTTCCCACATACACACATTCACTAACAGCCTAACAGAAGAGATGTACCCATTTCCAGATATAAAGTCTCTACTGTTAAACACAAAATATCTGATGTTTAATCAAAAATCACATGACACACAAAAAGGCAAGAAGAAAAGCACAGTGTTAAGAGAGAAAATAATCAACAGAGCAGACTCAAACATGACCCCTATGTTTAATCTATCAAATGAGAAATTTCAGCAGAGATGGTGTTATGAACTGAATTGTGCATCCTGGCCAAACTCATGCATTGAAGCCCTAAACCCAATGTGACTGCATTAGGGGACAGGTCCTTTAGGGAGGTAATCAAGGTTAAATGAGGTCATAAGGGTGAGGCCAGATCCCACAGGGCTAATGTCCTTATAAGAATATGAAGAGACACCAGAGCATGTACTCTCTCTCTCTCTGTCTCTCTCTCTTCATATGTACACACAGAGGAAAGGCCAAGTGAGGACACAGTGATAAAGCAGCCATCTACAAGTCAGGAAAAGAGGCCTCACCAGACACCAGTCCCCACGGCTCCTTGACCTTGAACATCTAGCCTCCAGATCTGTGAGAAAATACGTTTTTGTTGTTTTAGCCACTCCATGTGTGGTATTTTGTTATGGCCACCTAAGCAGACTAATACACATGAAAAATCAAATGGAAATTCAAGAAATAAAAAAAACATGATAAGGGAGATAAAGAATACCTCTGTCAAACTCATAAGTACACTCAAGACAGCTGAATAGACAATCATTGAACTTGAAGATCAGTCCATAGAAATAACCCAAGCTTAAAACCAAAAAGAGTGGCAAAAAAATAACAGAATTCAAGAGTTATGGGATAATATGAAACAATCTCACATATGTGTAATTTGAATCCCAGAAGAAGAGAGACAATAATGCAGGAGAATTTTGTCAAAAATAATGGTCAAAAGTTTTCAAAAATTCATGGCAGACATCACAACATAGATGCAAGAAATTCAGAGACTTCTCAGAAGGATAAATTACTAAACAGATAGACAGACAGACGGACACACACACACACACACACACACTCCCAGATACATTATATTCAAAGTGCTGATAAAAAAATGTTGAAGGCAGCCATCAGAGAAAAGAATCATTATTTCCACAGGAATAAAATTAAGATTTACCACAGACATTAAAAACCATGAAGGACAGAAAATAGTGGAGTCAGGTATTTAAAGTGCAGCTGGGAAAATAAAATTGCTATCTTAGAATTTTATACCCAATGAAAATATCTTTAAAAAGTGAAACTGCACAGACATACTCTACACACAATATAAAAAGAAATTCTTCAGGGAGAAGGAATATGATACCAGATGAAACTTGGATGTACACACACACACACAAAAGTCTTCAGGAAAATCCATTTTCCCAACTCCCTTAGCTATTGCACTGCTGAAAAGAATGCAGCCTTTTCATCTCAGCGCATAAGCTTCAGAGAGTGATCATCTCAGTCAGGGTCTTCAACAGGACTGGAAAGCAATCAAATCCTACAGTGCTGTTATCTTAGCACCTAGCATCCTTCCAAAGAGTGGCTGAAATGAATTGATGTCTCTGTTCAAAAAGTCATTTACTGATATCTTACAAATACGGTGATTGGAAGGAACTCCATAATAGGAATATGAATATCTCAGTGACAGTCTCTAATAACATTATTATTATGTTGCATATGAATAAGATGTCTTTATTGGCCAAAAAAACCCACTGAAGGAAAGGGTTCAAACAGACTTTCAAAATTAACTGGACTGGTCCAGTAAGCTACAGTGGACTGGTAGCCTCATTCTCAAGACAATTTCTTGTCCTTTATTATGGTTCTTCTTAGACTGTCCTGAACTTTGCTAGTTGGCATTCCTTCCTGCTTTTGACAACAGCCTACTTCAGAAAATTGTTAAAATTTCTATATTCCTATGATTCTATTTCTTTAAATTATATTCTTCAAGTATGTACTGTCAGATGACCAGGACAGAATGCAAGACTCATAGAATACAGGAGAGAGGACATATATTACATTCATATTTGAATTTGGAAGAAGTCTAACAATAATGGTACTCATCTAAAGAGGGCAACTACATTATGCAAAAATAATATTCCATAAACCATAAGACAAACTTAGTTTTATTATAAAAATACATATGCTTTGTATATGAGTCATATAGAATTGACACAACCGATAGAATTTACTATGCTGCATTGAAGTGAATACTTATTGCTTTCTTGCTGAATATCTGATATTTTTGTTCCTTCATTTATATCTCCATTTGGAAACATTATTTCAATAATATATTAGGAAGTAGAACATACTGTTTTGTAGTAATTTTGGTAATGCCTTTTAAAGCATCCCATCCAGGATAAGAAGACTGTACAAGAACTACATGGCTACCATTACTATCACCTTGATCTAGGAAATCAGGAATTTATTTAGTGTTAGTAGGAAAACATAAGAAAGAAAGTCTTTCCCATCTGCCTACTAATTCAATTCAATTCAATAAACATTCATTTTATTTATTTTATTTCCATGCACTAGCTGTGCAAGACACGGGCAGGCAGCTTAACAGAAAAAAGAACAACGCGCTCACTTACTAATTTGATTCGATGACCAGGAGTTGCACTGATTTCCCATGTGCATTCTTTCCTGCTTGGGTACTTGTCTGGCCAGTTGGGACTAGTGATGAAGCCACTTGGACTGTGAATCTTCTGTTCACACTCAGCTGTGCCAATAATGATAAAATCAATTAGTGTGGAAATCCAGCCCAGGATTGGGCCAGCAAGGAAGTAGCCTGTTTACACACTATCCTGATGAAAGATTTTCCTCAATAACTAATCATCACTCTAGTCTCCAGTATCATATTCATCCGCTTTGGTAAACCTGTTGCATAATCATAATCATAATCAGAAAATGTTTGTTTTTGGGTTCACATGAAATTGTGTTTACAATGAATTAGATAAATGCCTCCAAGAAAATGAACTATTTTTAACTGCTGGATCTGTAAGTTTAGATTTTAACAGAGCAACATTATTGACAATCAAAGGTATCAACTCTTGGTATGTGCAAAATATTTAATGCAATGCCACAACAAAAATGACTATGTCATTTTCAGTTATTTTTTTCCTATTAACAGCAACATCATTTATAGCTAATTAGTATCACTAAGCCACTTTATGAAACATGTCTTTACATTTTCTCTCTCTCTTTGTTAAATTATACACTTGAATACTTAAACCATCATTTTAGCTGCTAAAGTAAATTATCTGTCATTTCATCACAGTGAAATGAAGCACTAAGGGGAAAAATATGTAAACAACTACTAGCTTCTGAATTAATTTTTAAAAATGTCATTCAATTAACATGAAATTTCTTTTAGGTCTTACAATTTAAACAACTTCATCTTGGAGGGGACCATCCAATATTGTTAATTTCAAACTTCAAAAACATGTAATATCCTCAGACTGTATTCTATCTATATAATTTATGAAGTGTCACCCTGCACATTCTGGCATAGGCTGGAAATTATTTGTTATGTATTGTGTAATCCATTCTAAAATACAATTAATTCTGTGAAATTTTCCAAGAAATCTCTGGGGAAATACTTTACTATATGGAAAAAACACTTGTTGCACTACAGGGCTGCACAGTAAGGATAAAATGACTGACATTACTGTGCTGTTGGCACATGCTTTCCGACTAGACCTTTGCTTCAGCTGTGCCGGGTTTCCATAAGGAGATTTGGATTCTTAATCAAGGAACACAAAAAAAGGGTGAAATTCAGCTCCTTTCAAACAATATAGGGTCATGCAGCAAGACAGTAGTCTTAAAGTCTGGATCCTGTCTTGACAAGGTTTCCTAAATCCCATTATCCCTGTCCTTGCCTTGGTCATATGAAGTGTGGAATCTCCCAGATCTGGCAAATAGTTTAGTTTATAAGACAAAGCCAAGAGGCTCACTGCTAAACTGTATAAGGCACCTGTACTATAGCAGTGGTGAAAGAAAATCCAGCCCCTTTACTAACAGTAAAGATGAACTTTATTAGGGGTGCCTGGATACAGTTCCATTTAAAAAGAGTCCTTTCTTGAAAATATTTACTGTAATGAAGAGAGACTTTGGATATCTAAATTTATTTGTTACCTGTGAGTCACAGGCTACATGCATACTCTGAAAAGCTGTCTCTCTTTTTTCTGAATTACCTTCCATATTTCAAAATAACTGGGCCTATTTCCCAGCCTATTGATTTAACAGAATACTTTACCAGGTTACACATATCATAATCTCATTGGTTTATGCTCATACATGAAAGTAAAAAGAGAAAAAATCCTACTTGCATATGATTCTGGGCAATGTCATTAACTCTGTGAAATAAAGAGGAAAAAAATGTGACATATGACCATATTTGAATGGAACTGAATGGAACAAGGGTCAATTCAGGGTATTCTGTACTATTCAAATGTGCATACAAAGAAGTGCTATCTACCTGTGGTTCTAGTCAGGCACCCACCACTCTACATGTGCTAATGACTAGTTATGAAACCTGCCTTAGTAATAAATCCAAGTTAAATGGAAAATTCAGGAGCAGACCCACAAAGGAAGAAGTAAGACCTGAATAACTATTTCTTGTTCCCATGTAGTTCATATTGGCTAATATGATAATAAGATAATTATCTTTATAAAACCTTGGAATATGGTAAGACTTTAGGACCAAAAACTGGTAGGCTAATATTGAGTTACTAGGATGCTTTTGTGTGTGTGTGTGCTGGGGAGGGGGCAAAACCATGACTTAAAACTCTAAATGGCACAGTATTTTCAAATGTCTTTCTTCTGGTAAGCATTTGAATTTGATACTCCTGGTATTTAAAGTGACATCACTCATGTAGCACATATATGAGATATTTTGGGGAGGGAAATTGAACCAAATGTAAGACATTTAGCAGAAGTTAAGTTTAAATATGGAGATAGTTATAAGGTCTGGTCTGTGAAGACTGAGGGATAATGTAGTGCTTTTCTGGCTGCCAGATGGCATCACAGCAGCTTCTATGTCTGTTATACAAAGTTATTCTAATGCCAACCATATATGAAGTGCAGTACCTTTAGGTAATACAAGGTTTCCAATAGTATGACTTGGATCTTTGAACACTGCATGTATTTTTATTTTTGACATTTGAACAGTTAACATTTATCACTCATTGATATGATTAACTCTACCTGGAAGAACTGCTTTACCCAAACTGCATGAAATTCTAGATGTTGTCAAAAAAAGAACACTTCTTTCATACCTTCCTTGCAATCATGTTTATTTTCATGCAGAACAAATCCATTACGGCACTGACACATGTAGCTTCCCATTGTGTTGACACACTCATGATGGCACCCGCCATTATCCTTAGAACACTCATCTTTGTCTAGCAAAGAGATAACCCCATAGATTAGTAAGTAACTTTAAAAACAAAGGATATCAAAGGAGAGTCATTTAGTTGTGGTTAACACTGGCAAAGGGTAAACTAAGTCACAGCTTTCTGTGTTCCCAACATAAAACAAAAAAAAATCAAAAAATTTATAGTGTCTTAGTTCTACCCACTCCTTGTTTAGCTTGGAGCCTTGTGCCATGAATTGTTTCCAAGATCATTTGCACTAGGGTGACAACATGTAGTCCTCTTTCATTCCTATGCTGGAGAAGTTTTGAGTAGGGCAAAGGAAATGAAAGAATCTTTTTCCAACTAATCCTAAACATTTATAGCCAATTTTTAAAATAAATTAAAAATTGTGAGTAGTTTGATTAAATGCAAATAATGGCATTTAAGTGGAGGGAAATCCTTCACTGTATTAACCATGTTGTATAGGCAGAGGCTAAACACATTTCCAAGATTTGTGTGTAATCGTTTTTTAAAAATCACTCAGTATAATTACTGTAGTTGATTTTTTTCATTAACTTTGCAGTTATGCTTAGCATTAATAAATATGAACATTTTATAATATTTCAAGACAGAATAAGGCATCATTAGACTATCCTAAAGAAGAAACAATTTATATATTTTAAATTAATCTCCTCTAGCAGACCAGTTTATTAAGAAGTAATTCTGTAAAAGGGCTTTTAGTGTGCTAGAAGTAAAGGTTAGAATAGGAAATATGAACTTTAAGAAATAGCCAACAAATTCACTACAGGGAAAAAATCCCAACTATATTAGCAGGCAGTCAATTCAGTGAGAGGCATCAGCCACCATATTATGCTGCTTAGCTGTCATTCCATGATTGGCTTGTCCTTTGAAGTAAAAACCTGGCCTCTGCTCCTGACACATACATATGATGACACATCACTCAGACCTTCCCCACTCCCATAGCACAGAGAACAAAAAGGACACACGGCAGTCACATCAAAGGTCAGGCTGAATTCAAAATTTACACTGTCAACTGATTTTTCTAGTGAGAATTTGTGAGCTCATGGTGGCATACAAATAGCAAATTTTTTTTTGCTTTTGTAATCAAATCAATATTCCCCCTATGGAGATGGGTTTAGGAAAGACATTTTTATCCAAGGATCTGATAGTAATTTTTATGAATGCAACTATTTTTCCCATTTTGTAGACTGATAACACGACATAGCACATATATGCTATGTCTTATATTGCCAATTCATGCATTGGCAATATCAGAATATTCCATATACATACAGGCAGTCCCAAAGTTCTAAAGAATATATCAGGATCAATATATCTGCAATTTATGTGTTCTCTACCGATCCTTAACACTTCCATTACACTTTTAATACTTACTATGGAGGCTAAGCAGAGGAGAAAAAAAGCATAGAATAAAGAAAATTTATCTCTAAAAGAGCATCAAACATCAAAATATATAAGAAATCAGAAATTAATAGAGAACTAGCCTCGTAAAATTAATTTTAGAGAAATTCATAATTTGGCAGTCCCATTACCTTAATTGTATCAACAGTGAAAATTACACGTGGTAAGTTGTGAATGACCTATGCAGAATGGGTGAATGGTGAACCATACTTCCTACTACCATGCTGTCAGCTACCTGCATTTCCTAATTCAGACAGTCAAGCAGTAGATGATTTAAATTTATATTTTAACACACCTTTCCAGGGGCTCTTAAGATGCTTTGGAAAAATACTTCTTCATGAGTTGATGCAGAAATACACTTCATCATTGTTAAAAGGAAAGAGCCAATTTAAAAATTTCTGGTGCTAGAATTACCCACTCTGAAATAGACACATATTTCCTATAAAAATATTTATCTGATGTTTGCTTGGTATACTTAAAACCTGATATAGTGAACTTTAGTTGTACTCTAGGTCAACCAGATTTTTGAGGGTTGGTTGGAAATCTAACAATTGTAAGTAAAGTAGTTTAGAAAAAATTAGTTCACATTTGCAATTGACTGGTAAACAGGTTGCTCAGTGACAAACCTATCGGGGCAGGGACTGCCTGAGTCATCCTTTTATTTGGATCTGTTTAGACTACCATACATGAGAGATATAAAAATGTTAAAAAAAAGAACACAAGTTAGTATTGCTGAACTTTTAAACCTACTGTCATTTTATAATGAAAACAATTCCAAACCATAAAATATTTCTAACATTTAAACTTCATTCTAGTGGAAATCTCATGTTGCTAGGTGATATTTGTAAGGAGAGTTATTTTCTTTAGATTTGATAGAACATAATCTGACTTGTGGTAATGGTAAGTAAACAGAAATAAAGTTGAAAGTGAAACCATTCATATTTGAATAGTAGTTTTTTGTAGCCAGTTTTTCCTATTTCTGTTGTGCTGGAAAAATAATTTTTAGAGGAAGAAGAATAAAATGAGGAAGAAGAGGAGGAGCATGAAGATTTTATATAGTCATATTGTCTAAGTATCTATTATTTTTCAGTGTTCCAGTTGATAAATGTTTCCTGTCTTCTTCCCTGCATCAAACATTGCTTAATACAAGCGATATCATGTGAAAATTGAGTTATCAAATACACTGCTAGAATATATGTATAGGTTAATCTAAAGCTTAGCTAAAATTCAAAATTGGACAAATCAAAATAGAAATTAAAAGCAGCAGGTAAAAGTCATCATCCCCAGCAAAGTAGCATATAAAATCGTACTGGCATATGCCAAATAGTCAATATGAAAAGACAAAATTTTAGTAAACATCGGAATACTTGGAATTATCCAGACTTTTTAATATCACGCAAACAAAGTTATTTATTTAACTTAATATCATAAAAGATGAGTTCCACAAATATATTCTGAACTTATTATAAAAGATCATCAAACTTGAGGAAAAAAAAAAACTAAGCAAATATAATTCTGTTTTCACTTTCTTTCCTTTTCTCCTCTTAGGACACAAACTACTAATATTTTGAAAAATGAAAATCCAAAGAAAGAGAGAAGGAAGGAGGATGCAGAGTTTTAAAAATTTCTCAGAAAGTCTGCATAACAAATTCAATAACTGAGAATTATATCAATGATTCATTTGAAATTTTCTAACATTTTCATACTATAGGCATGGAATTTAAAAAATAGTTTTTATTAGTAAGAGAAACAAACATTTTATTGAGTAGAAATCAAAACATTTAATTTTTGCAGGTGGAAATTAGCCTCCTTCTTTGGAATGGACATATCTGATTTCCATTCCTTCATGCTAGATGAAGGAAAGGTTCATTATTATGGAAAAAGGAAGTGGCATTTTCCCATCAGAGGCCTGGAGAGTATCCTTGAGTCTATCAGAGGCCATCAGTCTATGAATAATACATACTGGATGGGACTGAAGTGGCAACCTATATTAAGTTTTTGAAAGATTCAAAAATAAAAATTTTCTCTTTGCAGAAAGTTTCCTTGTCTGTAGGAAAAAGAAGTAAAGGGTCCACGCACCAGAACAGAAACACATGAGCAGATATACTTACAATAAATGCTAAAATATAAAATAAACAGATCACGCACATTCATGCATACACACATACACCCCATGCATGTGTGCATGCATACAAGACACACACAGGTTTCAACACAAAACTGTTGAAAAAATAATCATCTTCAAAAGAGCTCTGATAAGCTCTACTGAGAGCAACGACAGACAATTTGCTCTTTCTAAAACATGCAAATATTTAAATATCATAAATCATGAAACTTGGAACAGGATTCAGAATCATAGGAGAGCTTTATTTGAAATTAATCACACTAACATTTAAAGTTTTGTTAGAATAATATCAGGTTGAATTTATTCTAAAAATATCTATGACCATTCCATGAAAGAAATGGTGTACAGGAGGAACAATGTAAAGAAATATCTATAAACACTGAAAGGTAGATAAGATGAGGAGCAGGTCAGTTGAAATCACTTGAATACAGAGGTAGAAATATCACACAAATCATTTTATCTGACTCCTATATTTGTTACAGACAGAAATAAACTGGGAATCAAGAAATCTGGGTTTTACTGCATTTCTGCTACTGTGCAGGTTACTGGGTCCATCAGGAAAAGATCACATTCCCATTAAGTTACCTGTGAGGGGGACTGCCATTTAATGAGGTTATCCTTCAAGGCATCATTGAGTCTTTTCACCACTACCAGGTTGCCTAAAGAAGGTGGAATGTCTATGCACAGCTCTCACTGCCTGAAGTTATTTGTTACATTATTCCCAAATAATGAACAGTGTGATTAAATTAAAAGTCCAGTTTCCCAAATGTTGCTGCTTTTACATGCATAAAATCCTACTAATATTTCCTTTAAGTTTAACCTATTTAAAGAAAAATAATTTTGTTCTGAGTAGAATACAGTTAATTTTGCTTAATCACTTAAAATAAGTAAACTATATCATGTATACTTATGCAGATTTGTATACTTGTGTTCAAATATAACATCATATAAAATTAAGTTTGGTTTTACTATCATAAAAGTAAAGTAATTATTGTTAATCTAAAAACAAACTTCATTCATTCCAAGAAAATAACAGTATTATATTGTTGAACCAGATCTCTTCTAGAAAATGCCTATGCCATTATATTCTGAATTACATAAAAAATTTAATAGACAAGTAATTTTACATCATGTTCAAATAGCCTTACTTTTATAGTTGTAATTTCCTTATTTACTTTGATATTATTTCATTATATTGCTTTATAACATACCCTTAATATCAGAACAATATGACACTAATTTTTATAGAGGAGCTTGTGGATATTCTGCTATATAAACCAATCACTTCTAGATTTTCAAGCTATAGCATTTTTCATGACTAATTTAAGACATTAAATAAGAATTTATGTGATGGTTTCTTACTTTGATGAGCATAGAAGTGACAGAAATCTGTATTAATTATTTTGCTAAGAAGTTCTTAGTGTCATTCTTCCAATTCCATTTCTTAGGTCTATAAAGTGCTTATTTAAAATCAGAGGCTATGTGCAAAAACAAGTAAAATCTCAGTATGATTATTTCATTAAATAATTGTATTTTTTAAAATAATGCTATGGTTTATTTCATTATATTCATTAAAAATCTGAATACATTTCCTTGTGTTTTTTCTTTCTTGATGTATCACTTAGTTGCAAGACAGCTAGAAGTTATTTTTAAATAGCTTTCCTTTACAAAATATATTAAATCACTTATAATAAATATTGTTTGTTTTTTAATTGAATTTCTTGATAATATTTCTGGGAAAAAGTATGCTGAAAAAATAGCTAAACATGGTATATTTCTCATTATGTTTTCATAAATTCATAATCACTTCTAAACTTTTTAGAAAACTGGTTATAAACAGAACCACTTAAGATTAAGTCTCCAGACAGGGTGGGAGGGAGACGCAAGAGGGAGGAGATATGGGGATATATGTATATGTATAGCTGATTCACTTTGTTATACAGCAGAAACTAACACATCATTGTAAAGCAATTATACTCCAATAAAGTTGTTAAAACAAAAAAAGTTTGTCTCCATCAAATGTTTCTGGAATAACACACACAATACAGCAAACATTTATTCAATTGTCTATAAGATATTATAAATTAACTATAAAAATAAAAATTAGAAGCTTTAACTAAATTCAAAACACTTGTATTAATATTATTAATTTGTATTAATATTTATTAACTAATTAATAAATAGATGGATTTAAAAATTTCACTCTCAAAGATCAAAGTCTATTAGGTAATGTTTTCAAATCTAGAAAATATCTGGGGTAAAAGATAAGTAGAAATATGATGTGTGTTTTCCTTTTAAAGTTATTTTTATATTTAAATCAGATGAAAACTGAGAAAAATTGTGGTGAAACTACACTGCACCATCTTTTCACCTTAACACAAACATTCTAGGTATTTTAAAATAGTATCGTTCAGATCTGTTCCCACCCACGTGCTTAGCTGTATGCACAGTGCACATATAGCTTTATACCTAGATTTCCATTAATATTTTATCATATACAACTTTTTACACCATGAAATCATTAAACCATCCTTATGGTATGGAAGAGCTCACACAGTGCATTTGAATGTTGTTTAAAATTTCTGTCACTATCACAGTATATTGAAAATCCTTCTTCCAGATTTTGAAATATTTCTTTATGAAAGAGTCCCAAGAATTGAATTTCTGAGCAAACAGATTAGTCATTGTAATAATTCGTGATTCCTATGTTAAATTTATTTCTAAAGAATTTGTCACAATTAATGCAGTAATGCATTTTATCAAATCCCCAAGAGTGAATTTTAACATAAAAAAATCCTTCAATTTTGTTTGTGAAATACAATATCCCCATGGTTTACATGCCTACTTTCTAATAAATATGATGAGTTATTTGACTTTTAACACACAATTACACTTATAGCATTATTAGAACTCTAAAATGATATTTTCAATGTGAATAGAATCTATATATTACAATGGATGATCTTCTGTAAATTATGTTTTGGTAAGATGATCATAATCAGGACATTAAGTAACACTGCCATCTCTTTATTGTACAAAACAAATATGTTTTTATCTTCCCTTTTCCTGAGCAAACATCCTCCCCACTAGCAGAAACTCCCAAGAATTTAAATGTGAAATAGATCTAATTACTTATCCAGGACTATAGTATTTTAAATATGAATCTGACAAACTGCCAAGACTTTTCAATGAATCAAAAAGAAAACGCTGAATGTTTATACTTAATTATCTTGGACTTTACAAAATAATAATCTAATAAAGAAGTGAAATGTATATCTATTGTTTTCCAGGTCACAGATATGTTGAACATAACACATAACTAATACTATTTGCAAAGGACGTGATCATCTCTTATGGTTAAGAGAACCCGAGATGAACTGGGGTTAAATACTTTGTGACACTGAACATTTAGAATATTACAGTTTTACTTTGATTATTAAAGAGATAATGTATGCCTGCATAATAGGTTCTCAGAATGATAGCTACAACATGAGAATTTGGGGTTTAATTTTCCCTGAACTTCATTGTTCAGTTTACTTAACAATATTGTTGTCCTAACGACACAGACAAATAACCTGTCTTTAGAATTTGGGAAGTTTTGCCTGAACATAAATATCAGATAATGAATTTTAGATACTCTGGGGAACTTTAAATTTACTTATACTTTGTCACCAGTATATGTAGCATGCCTCTTTTAAAAAAAGTTTTATTAAATACAATGAGTGATTAAAGTATAGGATCCTGAATATTAATAATATAATAAAATCTATTCACCTTATAATTTTAATTTTTAAAATAAATATTTAGGTGGTTCTAAGATAAGAAGCCATATCTCTAAACACTGGATCACCTAAAATTTGTAAACTACATAATATTTATAGAATAGTAAAGTCTAAGGAAGTCTTCCTTTCATTGAAATAGTATATTAAAATGCTACTTTGAATAACAAATCTTAAATGAATGCCTGAGAATAATTTTATTTATTTATTTATTTATTTATTTATATTGAGGTATAGTTGATTTACAATGTTGTATTAGTTTAAAGTAAACAACATTGTGATTCAATATTTTTATAGATTATAATCCATTTAAAGTTATTATAAAATATTGGCTATATTCCCTATGCTGTACATTACATCCTTGCAGCTTATTTATTTTATACATAGTAGTTTTTACCTCTTAATCCCCTCCCCTTATCTTGCCTCTCTCCCCCTTCCCTCTCTTTACTGATAACCACTAGTTTGTTTTCTATATCTGAGAATAACTTTTAAAAGGCAATTAAATCTGAGGGAAGGAAGCGAATGAGAACAAGGGAGCCAAGATCCATTGTATTTTGAATGTTACTTTCATATATGACTTGGACCTCAATGGAACTTGTGAACCATTAATTTCAATTACACTGAAAGCCCCAAACAAACCCCAGGCACTGTAAATCTCATTAATCTTAAATACATGGGGACTGGAATAAATAGACTTTGAATTAACTCAATCTAAATTACCTGAAATTAAAACATAATTGGAATTCAGTTGCTTTACATTGCTTGCCAGTCTTTCAGGCAGAATAGATTGCTATATCTAGCAAGGCTTATTACAATTTTATCTATTTTTGAAGTTTCAGAGTAATATTTTTAAAAGGAACAATTTTGGAATTGGGAAAATAAGGGCATTTCACTGATGTTTCTATCTAGTTTCTTAAAATTTAGGGACTTTTAATCAAATTTCAGCTCTTTAAGAGGGAATTTTTAATGTGAGTTGGTTCAACTAAACATTAAATTCCAAATGTAGACATGTCAACTGCTAAATGTATCTGATAATATATTATTTTTAGTAAAAATATAATTTCCATATTTCTAGGCCTCTTACTGCAATCATTTCTATAATGATGAGGTAAAGTATGATTTTAAATGTCTGCTTAATAAAAAGAATGAAAATATAATAGCAAGAAGAGGAATAATAAACATGTTGCTAAGCAGTAAGAATAAAAAATATGTTGCTAAAATGAGACCACATATTCCAAATACAAAAATAATTTTGAAAAAGTCTGCCACTTTTTGGAAGTCTGGTATCATTATTGCTATCCACTTATAAAGTCACTGTGTGAAAATATTACCATAATAATTTTGTGTTATTTTTACTAGCCTTTGAAATATTTGATGAGAATTTATGTAAGATCTAAGTGTTGGAGAGCTGCATTTCATCAGGGCCATTCTTATTAATATCTTAATTTAAAAAAAGTATTAAACTAGGATAAATGTTCATGCATTCTATGTACCTCCAAGTTCATTTACAGAAAACTGGGAAGAATGGATAGCATACAATTTAAGCCAATCCATCTTTAAAATCTGTAATATACACATGCAGCATGAGAATACTGATACCTGAGAAGAAATGTGCTTTGAAGCCCTTCTTGGATACAGTATTGTCAGATTTGAATTCAATTCTCATATTGTTGAACTGAGATGTGATCACGTCAGGCACTTCAGCACCACAAAATTTGCCATGCAATTTAGGCTCAGAAGAAAGACCACTCCAAATCTCCACATAATCGTATTTGCAAACCTAGAAATAAACATGGTTACTGTAATCACCAGATTTGAGAGCATCAGATGATTGACATTTATTTTTTTTAAATTTGTTATGTTTTTCCCTCTTTACTCCTGTGGTAGTCAAACTGGACTTAACAGGTCCAAAAATCAAGAAAAATTGTCCAAATATGAAGCAGAAGGCATGATACACAGATGAGAGAAGATTTTGCTCCGAATAGCCCCAAGAGATGTATATACAAATGTATGCTTGTATATATGTATTTACAGCATACATGTTTTCCAAAAAATACAGACTTAAGGAAAACTGAGATGAATAATTGTTTAACAAAGCATATGATTGAACTCTGGGCATGATGTGTACTTTGCAATGTGTCAACTCAAATTACTGGCTGTGATATTAATTAGGTGGTAAATAAGCAAAATGTTGCTAGGAAAAATGAAATAAGTTTTCTATCTACTTTGTTACAACTGCAACTTTTATTTAGAGAGGGCTCTGACACAAGATGGGATAATGTTACCAAAGCTAAAGTTGTTTGATATTGACTTTCCTTTTAGATATCAGTAAAATGAATAAAAGAATGAAGTTATAACTTAACCCAGTATTCTATAAGTCAAGATTTTGCTCATGCCTTTATTTTAAATATTCAAGACTTTAAACTATGAAAATGCACAGAATTTTATTAATAACGTTCCACACAGTAACCTCATCATAAGTTTAAGAATTCCAGGATATGTTACAGAGTTTGTAAAGGGTCCTTCCATGAATAAAGACTGCTACCATGAGAAAAATGCTTTCAAACACAATGCCCCATTTATTTTAAACCATCTACCCTTCTTCCTCATAAACATAAACGTTTATCCTTCTTAAGAACACCTATCAATTAGTGAATCAAAATGCCATTTCTGCCACAACCAACAGCTTTAGGGAAACTGAGAAAGTAGAAGCCATTCACATTACATTGAAGAACTGGCAGAGAGATTCCCATTTTCAAAACGTGTTGCTCATATGAAAGCTGTTCTAAGATTACTATAAAAATATGTTCTTAATTTTAATATTTCCCCAAATTTAAGGTAATTATTAAAGAAAAATGATGTTTCATGTGGATAAATTATGTAAGAAATATAAATTGCAGTCTTTTCCATCATAAAACTTACATGATGTAAAGAAGATCTCAAAAGGTCCATTGAGCTCTAAAATTGTACAATTCTCTGAAATATCAGTGCATTACACTTCATATTTTAATTTCCTTTAAGGCAACACAAAAGTCTGCACTTCTTTTTAACTCAAAACCACAGAAGTGCCTTGACTACTACAAATAGAATTTTTAAAAAATGATTAAAAGAAAGAAGGATAAGTGGGAGGGGAAAAAAGAAGCAAAGATACATACACAAAGACAAAATTACAGTATAAAACCCACAAATATTACCAACAATTATTGCCCAGGAGCACAGATACATTATATTTCTGTTCTCTCAGTTCTTTATGAGTGTTCCAACAGATATACATCAAAGACAAAATAATTTTTGAGTGAATTTTATCATACTTTTGGATCTCGTTCATTTTAAAATAAACACAGGAAAAAAAAGTTTTTGGGAGGAAGGATGTGGGAGTTAGAGAAAAGAAAAGAGAGTAGAAAAGCTGAAACAGAACAAACATTTATTACATTTTCTCTAGACTTAATGTTGACCGATCACACAAGACACAGTTCTAAAAGTTGTCATCTCTAGGCCTGACATTCCATTTGAATTTGGTGTGTGTGTACTAGCACATAGGAATTCTCAAATAAATGATTTCACTTGTTTAAAAGTGATCACCAGACAGAAAACTGGACGTTTACTATGGTAAGCTATAAAGGCAAAGGAAAGATAGTGTCAACTAAATACATGTTTTATTGAGGTTAAAAAAATTTCTTTCTTCTTCTCTCTCTATATTTCTCACTTTATCTGTGAACCATAAGCATACTCATAATGAAAAACTACTTATATAATGAAAATATACCCATTTCCACAAGTGAAATATACCAGGTTTTCCCAAAAAGGTATTTTTGTTATGACTCAACAAGTGAATTTTGGTTTATTTTTTCTAGAAAAATCTATGTGACATTACCCTAATATTTTCATAGTACTTTAATAAATCAGGAAAATGCTGGGGGGTAATTTTCAATCTCCCAGAGACAGTCTAAAATATCATCCAATGCCAATAGGAATTATAAGCAGTTGCAGAAATGAGAAATAGAGCAAAGAAAGACTACAGCGTTTATACTGTTGTACTACTGCAATTTTCCTTCCTCCCTTCATTTTTTCCTTCCTCCCTTCATTTTTTCCTTCCTTCCTTCCTCCCTCCCTTCCTCCCTCCCTTCCTTCTTCCTTCCTTTCTTTATTTCTTCTTCTCTATCTCTCTTTCTTTCTTTTTTTTTTTTTTAGTTTACGAGATTGCCTTTAGGGATTCCTAAAACACTTTATAAAAAAATATATTTATTATTCACTTACTTCATTGCCCTCCAATTCAAAAAACTCAAACTTCATAGAAATTCTGTACTGTGTTGGTGCCACCACTTGCCACACACAGTGCTTGTTGGGAGGGTACTCCTTTGGCCAGCCTGGAGTGGTTATGGTGCCATTCAGTTTTGTAAGAAGTCCACCGCAAGCCGCTAGAAAGAAAGAAAAGGGAAAGGTTTCCCCTAATAAATCTACTCCCTTCTTAGCATCTTTCCATTGATAATCAAACATCTCAGCATTAAATTTCAACCATCTTCTGGATTTTTCAAAATCTAGAAAGCTGCAGTCTCTATTCCTTAGTCTTTAGTACAACTATTTTAATCATCTAATCCAATTTATAAAGTGTTATTTTGTAGCTTTGGAGCGAAGAAAATGATGGCTGTACATTTTAGATCACTTCAAAGTTGGGCGAGCAATATAAAGAAAACTGGGGGTCAGATTTCTTATATTTTAAATGCGTATAATAATATCTACACCATACGATTGTTGTGAGAATTAACAAAAAGATACATGTAAAGTACAATACAGCATGATGTAGTAAGACCAAAATCAATTGTTTATTTCCCCAAACTCTTTTTTTTTTTTCCAAGACAAGGAACTTGTTACTTGTTTCCAAGACAAGGAAAGAGTTACTTGAGCTAGCAGGCAAGGTAAACTATAGTAAATAGAGCATATTTGTTATTCCAAAAACTCCATTTAACAACTGGTTTTCTTTCTCTTTTGGATGATCTATTTAAAAGAGGTACTATTTATGTTACCTCTCTTTCTTATTGATAGTGAAATTAGGAAAATTAGGGTTTCAAAAGCAAGTTAAGTGAAATGAACATATTGTACACAGTTCCTAATTAATTCCTAAGGAGTCAAGAGTTAGCTAAAGTAACTGGTCTCTTGAATTGCCTTTGTGTATATAGGCATATGTATGTATATGTGGATATGTATGTTAGCTAATATAAATATTACTATATTTATAAATATATTTTTTAAACTACCTGTAATCTCAGGTTTACCATATTTGGTAAGTTTCTAAAGTGTATTTATTTTTAGTAGTCACGTGGAAATAACAGCCACATAACTTCATTATTATCTGGAATACAATGTCCTGTGTTTTAAAGATACTGTATTTTCTTCATAACTGTGTCTATTTTATTCTAGTATAAGAGGAAGGCATAAAAAGAGAAAGAGAATGAGACTACATGGTAGAACGAAATGGGTAGGGGTGTCAGGCAGGGAACTCCACATGCAAATCCAGTCCCACCTTCGCACGTCCTTTTGTCAGGTCCCAGCTCATAGCCAGGCTCGCAGGAGCACTGGTAACTGCCCAGTGTGTTCAGACAACGCTGCTCACAGCCTCCACGGTCAGGCTTGGCACACTCATCTTCCTCTATAAAAATGGCGACAATTAGACAATTGATTTCTTCAACGAAGGAACAGGAACAATTTGCAAGCCCTTGACTGATGACATACAAGAACCCATGTCACTGCAATCTAAGAATTGTGTAAGAACCAGAAGGACTGGGCCAACTGAAGATCACCTCATCTCAGACACAGTATGTTTTTTTTCTGAATTTAAAGTTAAAGAGGATTATTAAAACCTAGAGATTTTTCAGAATGGAATAGAAAAACTTACTGAAAAAACATGGATTCACCTGTTCATTTCATTGTATAGTTTGCTAGGTAGCCTGAAGAAATGCTTTTAAAGTAATATCATTATTAAGAAATAAAATATGGTGACTAAAAATTAAAAAGAAGGAAAACTATGAAACTTACTAGACCTCTTTAAATTGAAAACATTCACTGTTTTCTATATAGATATGTTGATCCAGAAAATACAATAATTCCATATTTTTGTAAACAGAAACTATTTTAATTGTATATGGTAACATGAAATATATATATGAAATAGACATATGAAAAATATATACTATTTTAAAAAACACATATGACAAAGTACTCCATAATCTCACTCTTTAGGAATAACCTACTGTGAGTTAGGAAAACAGCAAACAATATTCCATGGAGAAATTATGCATCATCCAAAGACTAAGCATTTTGTTAAGCAAATACACAAACATCACATGAGAGACTCTTATAGTATGTTTCTTCTACTGTAAAATATAACATAGAGAAGATTTAAAGCATGTAAATGAACATTTTAATGAATACTTGGGATACATATAGTAGAAGTGCCAAGGTTCTCTGCCTTTCAGTTCAAATGGTGAGCATCTAAGTAATGCTCAGGAAAAATCCATTATATTATTGCTCTTTGAATAATGAAAATATCTAGATATTATTCACACTAAATTTTGACATACACTACTGAATCCATCACTTATTCTTTAAAAATTATTATAGAGAAAATTTATTTTCTCTTTCCATAAAAGAATTTTATTCTATAATAACACACTTAACCTAAGTGCCTATGAATTTTCAAAATACAAATCTGATGTTATTATTTGCACTAAAATAGCTTTCTTTTTACCTGAGGAATACACACCAAACATGGGACATGAAAATAAACTAAAATTTGGTTATACAATTCAAAATTAAAGCTGATCAGTAATAATGTCAAAAAGACATTTTAGGGATCAGAATGTTCTACTAAGGAGGCCATAAATTATTTCTAATGTGGTAGAATTCTGTTCTCTAAGGGATGGTTTAGAAATGCTGCCACCCGGAAATAAATTGATAAACTATATATCAGTAATCCCCTTCTGGTTATGAACCCTTTGTTGACTATATTGCAAATATTTTCCTCTTGTCTGTATATTTCTGGATTTTGCTATTTTGACTATTTCCTAAAAAACAGGTGGTAGAATATCCTAATGGAGTTCCTACCCTGTGCTACAAATCTCCAAATTCCAGTTTTTTAACCAGTAAACTATTTCATCAAAAACCATCAAAATATCTTTATGAATAGTGCATACTTCAATCTTCAATATTACTTTATTTCTCCCCTAACTCAAAGCTAAATACCACATTTATCCTTGACAGAGAAAAGCTTCCACTTTAAATGATTTCAAATTACCTTTAAAAAAATTGGCAGCGAACCCTGCTTTGTTCACAGTTCCATCAGAAACAAACTTCATCCACAAGGTATTGGAGGTAGATCTGATATTTTCAGGTTTATCATAACCACAGAAACGCCCTATTAAAGGACTATTTTCACTGGTTCCATCTCGAACTTCTAGGTAGTCATAGGCACAGTTGTCATGTCTCTCAATCTGTAAGAGTAAAAATATGTGATCTATCTCATTAACAGACAAAGCTATTTCTATAAAAAGTATCATGTATTCTCAGTGCCATAGTACTAACATGGCCATATTACTTATACCAAAAGAGAGCATTTCTGTTGAGTGTGTATGGTAATATCTACACTGTCCATGAATAAAGGATTATTAATCTGGTAGAGAGACAGAGGAAAAAATCTATGAAAAAGTGCTTCCACATGCACTACGATCAATAGAAGTTAACTGCCTTTTAAAATAAAATAAAAATACAAGTAGTAATTCTTTGGAAAATAGAATTTAAGAGAATCCAGACTTATCATTAGAAATCTGGGCTAGATATGCTATAAGCAGTGCATAATTTGTTCTGAAACATAGTTATAAAAATTGCTCATAGTTGATCAAAAAAATCATTATTTTATCAATAGAGCTGCTGAATTCATATTATTGACAAATGTTGCACTATTTTAGGTTATACATATCTTTTTGAAGCAAAATCTGATAACATGGGATTACATTTCTTCCTAGTCTATGAAATCCTTTATCCATAGTTAGAATAGCTTTGTGTGGGAAGACTACTCCATTGTAGAACTAGCACTGGCCGCCCCTCTCAGGGTAACAGGCATGTTTAGATGAGCCTTTTACCTTAACATATTATTCTCGACCCATACACCCTGGATGTATTCAATCTCTTTCCTAAACAACTAAATGCAAATATTAGCTCAGACTATTGGATTTATGAAGAAGTGAATGTTTGTAGACCTTTGTTTTAGCCCTAAACTTCTACAAACAACAAAACAAAATTTACAAATTTTTTATAAATTATAAGACAATTTCTAAATAAATTCTTGCTTTTTTATTTTCATAGAAAATGGGCCCTAACTCTGAAGTCTTAATAGAGTCAACTACTTATTAGGTATTTGAAGCTGGAAAGCACTGACATCTATAATTATAAACCATGAAAAGTATCACATGTTGTCAACCATCATTCAACATACAATTCACTAATTTATGGAATTCTCCTATTACAGAACGAATGTCAGGGAACACATTCATTCTATGAACTACAACCTGTATGCATGAAACTGCTGGTATAGTTGGTTGAAGAAGTCATTTCCTGATTTGTCAATACATTAACAATGATAGTCTTCAAATTAGGCAGCATAAGGACAAACAGAAAAAAATAGATTTTGAAGCAGGTTTGGTTAGAACTAAGTATTGCACTTGCTGCTGCCCTTTTCCCAATCACAAATCAGAATTCATTCATTTCTTCAATAAATATTCAGTGCCGGTTCTGTGCTGTGCACTCTTCTCACTGCTTAGTATGCATCATTCATCAAAATAACAGAGCCTTGCCCTGCTGGAGCTTATACTGGTGGGTAGACAGCAAAGGAACAATAAACAAGGTAAATAATAATCATAAAATATTAGAAAGTAATACATTCTATGGAAAAATACAAAGTGAAACAAGATAGGAAGTATGAGCAGTGGGGGTGGCGGGCGTGAAGGTTGCAATTTTAAATTGCTCCTACTATCAGTAGGAGCTCACTGTGACTCATAAATCCAGATTTTTCCCTAAAAATGTATTCTCTTCATGTGTGGAATTATGGGAAAGAATTGGAAAATATTTAACATTAAAAATATCTCATTATTTAAAGCATACTTTTGAGACAGTAGCTGTTAAATAGAGAGGTGAGGGAGAGCTAGCAGTCTCACTAGGAAAACAATTAGTCACTGGGGTGACAAGGCCAATCTGACCAGCTATAACATACCTTCTTCTCTCAGTCTTTAATACAGTCCCTTCAAAATCAGAGTTCTCCATAAATATGAGAACATTTCCAGATGGCCAATGTCTATTCATTGGTTAAGGGGACATATAAAATAATATCTAAAACTCTCAAGGTGTACAACTCGATAAAAGGGTAAGCAAAACTGAACAAACAACAAAACTGTAGGAAAAATAACCAAAGGTCTCAGCAAGTCAACCTATCTATCTTCACCTGCTTGAGCAGCACAGAATGAAATGCTTGCAACTCATGAATTATATTGGAAGGGGGGAAAAAGTTAATTAGAAGAGGAAAGGGAGTGAGAACACACAATGAAGAAAGTAGCTGCTTGCCATAGAAAGTTAATTAATAGAAAAAAAAAATCACGTTGCTTCATATCAGAAGCCATACCAGAGTAAAAAATAAGAAGGTTAATTAAAATGGGTTTTTAATTACTATTTTGAAGAAATTACTGCTTTTGAAAATTACAGTATGAAGAAAACAAGAGAGACACTGTTGAAAAAAAATTACATATGATCAGTGATTAAAAGGATATAGGATAATGGGTATTTCCCTGTATATAAAACTCACCCTGTTCCTTTAATAGTTAAACAATAGATCTCTTTACATTTTAATTTATAGTGTATTCACTGGTTACTTAGTAAAAATTAGAGCTTTAAATATTTTATATGATACACAAAGTGTAAATATCTCATGGGTAAAATGAATAAAAATAACCAATTTTAAGATTGATTCCACCAGTACCTATTTATGAATTACATCTTACTTATATATTAAGTATTATGCACCTGGTATTAGGGGTAAAACAATAGAAATATACACTGTAGTCTCACACAGTAAATGCCATGGTTGTTGACCTAGATATCATATCAATGACCTCCATGATCTTTGTTTACATGTTTTTCCAGTTTAATTATATTAATCCTAATTGCAATACCAGCACAATAAATCTGCTCTATTGGTGTTAATTATAATTATACCTCTTCAACTACATCCACATAACAGTAATGATGGTGAGCACAAATAGGAGTTTGATTTATTTTATTTATGTTATTTGTGTAACGTTTTCTCCAGCAGTATTGATTACTTTATAAATTAGTGTAAATATAGTTGAAGAAATAAATATGGTTGAAGCTAAAAAGTGGATAAGTTCATTGATGTTATGCCAGTAACCTTAGGTACCATGAGAAAAAGAACACCAAAGTCAGTAATTCATAAAAAAAAGAAAAAGAAAAACAGTCTCTTCTTGATTTAAAGCATGGACATGTAATAAATGTTTGGTAATGATGATGCTGATTCATTACAGACTTTAAGGTAATCAGAACACAAACCATATAGGAATGTGGCAAGTTTATCATAACGTAAACAGACCTAATATGTATATAGAGAAAACAGTGAAAGTGACATTAAGTTCTGAAGATTTTTTTAGAAAACTGATATATAAATGATATTGGAAGTAAATCCAAATACACAGAGAAGGAAGAATAAGTACAAACCTTAGCCAGAAGGGATTAATATTACATTTCATTACTAAGTGGGGGGGTCCATGTCTTTACTGGCAGGTTAGAGAGGAAGCATCAAAAAACTGAGTTATTTTATTTAGCAAGAACTAAAATCAATTAAAAGTAACCTAAAGTAGTCAGCCTCTCATTCTAACACTGCCAACCAGTGCAGAGCTTTGTGGTCAGTGCATGTGGGGGAGCTCTAAGACTGAAGGAATGCCAGCCCTGGAGTGAGATACCATACCCAGGCTCAGGGGCCATTCACACACTTTGCTTTCATTTTACAATCAAATTTCCAAATAAATATAACATTGCAAAAACATCTACTGCAATACCTACTTATTTGTAAAAACCTCTGAAAACTCCAAAGTTTCTAGGTAATAGTTTCAGTAAAAGCTCTCCCGTACTCCCTGAAAAATTGAAAATAAAATTACCATATGATTCAGCAATTCCACTTCCGGGTTTTATATTTGGAAAATTGAAAGCAGGGTCTTGGAGAGATACTTGTACATCCATGTTCATATCAGCATTATCCATAATAGCCAAGGGGTGGAAGCAATCCAAATGTCCATCAGTGGATGAATGGATAAGCAAAATGTGGTCTATACATAAAATGGGATATTAGCCATAAAAAGGAAGGAAATCCTTTCAAGTGCTATAACATGGATGAACCTTGAGGATATTACACTAAGTGAAATTTAAAAAGTCACACAAAAAGTCAAATATTCTATGATTTCACTTACACGAGGTACCTAGAATAGTCAAATTCAAAAAGACATAAAGCAGAAGAGTGATTGCCAGGGGCTGGGGGGAGGGGGAAATGGGAAGTTGTTGCTTACTGGGTAAAGAGTTTCAGTTTTGCAGGATGAAAAGTGTTCTGCAGGTTGATTACACAACAATGTGAATGTACTTAACACTACTGTGTTATACACTTAAAAAATAGTTAAGATGGTAAATTTTATGTTATGTCTCTTTTAACATAATAAAAAAAGTCTTCTGTGAGTGTTAGAATGTAATTTCAAAATATAATTCATACTATCAACTCCATAAATGATTTAACTTTTATAGATAATATAACTTAAAATTCTATACATTTAGAACAATGCTAAGTCATTATTTTTTGCTTTGAGGTAAAATGTTAAAGAAAAGTATGACTAACAAAAACAATCAAGATTAGCATTTATTATTAAAAATAAATTAATTTTAATAATGAGAAAAATACAGTAAGTTTAAGTAATAAATGCTATGACAAAAGGAATTTTAAATAAAAAGGAAAAACGTTTAATAGATGATTATTTTAAAATGTACCACTGTCATATTTAATATTTTATTAATTAGTATTAGTTTTATTATTACTATTTAATACTTAATGAATATTGATACGTATACAATTAGAGCTCAAAAATGGAGGAGAAAAAACAAAATGCTCAACCATGTGAAAATCAAAACCATAAGGCTGGGTTAGGTCTATTTTTATATGATTCAGGTTTCTCAATGCTGCCATTTGATTTTTTTTTTCCTTCATGACACAATTATTTTTTACTCACTTATAAATTTAATAAATATTTACTGAAAACCTATAATGACCAGATAATAAATATATACTTGACAGTATATAAACAGTGATGAATAAACAGACATGTCCCTGACTGACAGGCATTTATTGATTAAACAACTCAAATGTACAAATGACAGTAGTTATGATGGGAAAGAATTTATTGCCATGAGAGAATTAGATGCCTCATTTTGCTACCAAGACCTGGGTGTAAGAGTGCCAGGCCATGGAACTGGTATCACTCACAGTCTACCAATTAAGAACGGTGTGACCTTGGGAAAGTTTATTTAATCTAATCTTTCAGAGCAGAATGATAGCCTAAACTATAATTCTGAAGAGCTACTTACTTCTCTTATATAGTCATTAACCAATATACATTCTTAGCCAAATATCCAAAGATAGTGCAGGGCAAGCATTAAAATGTTAACTAATTAAGATCTTGTCTTGGCTTCCTAGTTCATTCACAAAGACTAGTCTACTTAACTTAAACTAATATAAAATATTTAAAGGAATTAAAGTATTACTCTTAATTAGGTAATTCACAAAGTACAGTTGACCCTTGAACAACGTAGGGGTTAGGGGTGCCAACCCAGCACAGTTGGAAAAACCGCCAACTGCTATCTCTGCCTCAAAAACAAAGGAACTGATAAATGACTCACCCAAGGGAAGGAGGCTGAAATAGTTTGGAGAGGTTCACCACTTAAACCCTAATTCTTCTGATTCCATATATTGTGATCTCTAATCAAACACAAACTTTCCCCCACACTTAAAGATCTGTAAAATGAAAATAACAGGTACTATGTTTATTTTAAAAAGTCTACATATAAGTGGACCCCTGCAGTTCAAACCTGTGTTGTTCAAGGGTCAACTGTACCAAGATAAAAAATTTTCGTATGTAGTTTAGAATGTTGCTAGTAATGACAGGAAAGACTATAATATACTATGGTTTTCAAAAGGAACATATAACCAAATCACAGTGTGTAGAAATATTGATAAGTACCTCAAATGTAATCCCACTTAAATAAATGTATGTAGGGATTTTAATTAAACATAACTAAGCTCTGGGTTTATTTCACTTATTTCCTGCTTTATTGACATTTCTTTGAAGTTGTACTATAAAGTCTCCCCAACTTTTTCTCTTATGTATTTCTGCACACTGAAAGTTCTCAAGTGAAATAGTAGTATAGAGGCTTTTTTACAAATAACACCACTGCTGAAGAGAAGACGGTCCTTCAAAATGATTTTAGACATTATCTACATTCATGTACAAACTCACTTCAGTATTGGTCTTAAGAGTCAACATACCAGTAACTACTAGAGAAGAAAAATCTTCCCAAAGGTGATGATTACAGAAGTATTAGGACTCTATTACCCTCATTAACAAAAGCACTTGTTCAGATTTCTTTCTGTACTTACATTAAAATCTAAGTAGCATTAGGAGAGGTGAATATTCATGACATAAATTCACAGAAAGGCATAAATAATGAACAGCCAGTAAGTTCTTTATAGTAGATTTCAACAGAACTAGCTTATCTTAAGGGCCCTTTTATCTGAAAAAGGGAGAGAGTAACATAGGGAATAAAAGAGTTACAAAAATAGAAAGTGTTTGAAAAAGTCAAAGATTGATATCAGTGAATAAAAACAGTTTTGTCAGAGAAAGACACAAAACACTGAGAAATAGTGAAGACCTTTTTAAAATTATACATTTTAAATATAAAATGCATAAGCTGTATATTGAAAATATGTTATGTAAACAAAAACAAATCGATATAAACAGATAACTGAGTAACTGAAACAAACCACCTAATGACCACTAGACCAAATTAAAAATATATACAGTTGATTCTAGTATTAGCAGTAGTTGAGTTCAACAAAGTCACTGAAAACACTGAGTTAGTGAATACTGATACATGACTCCTGGAGAAATACAGGGTTAGGTTCCTGAGAGCTTCTGGTCACAAAATTTCTGTCATCATATCAATACTTAACCTTGCTTTATGTGTGTTTCTGTTTAAAGGTACCTTCACAGATATTCCAATTCATTAACAGTGAACTCATGGCCAACAGTATTATAACGCACGCCTGAAAGTCTAACACAAAGATTTTCCCCATGAGGCACATGGGGAGTAGTGTTTGATAAAACTTTAAGCAGAGGAGTGTTTGATATAACTTACACTGTGAAAGTATCATCCCAGCTGTTGTGTGGATATCAGGATATGTAGGGCAAGTGTAGAGATGTGAAGAGCTCACCAAAGTTCCAAAGCAAGAGGCAGTGATTAGAACAGTGGTGGCCAGAAAGTAGGTATAAAGTGGTCATGTATGTGGTATATTTTAAAGACAAAACAAATGGAATATGCTGATTAATTGGCCTTGGGGTTTAAGACAAAACGTGGAATTAGGGATATTCTTTGAGTAAATAGTGACATACTGAAACACTAAATACTGAAATAGGGAAGACTGAAGGTTAGTGTGAGTAAAACAAGACAATCAAAGGCTTGATGTTAGTCAGTTAAAGATGAGAGGCCTACTAGACATTCAAATATGTCCAGCATATAAATAAAGGAGGAAAAACATAAGGAAATAAAGCAAAATGAAGAAAGGACAGGAAACTAGAGATAATAAATAAAATGTACTATCAGCCAAACTGTGACATGATTTTACCTCATTTCCAAAGCTTAGCAATAACTTATTCCTTCACTTAATCAACAAGTATTTATTAAATGACTACTCTGTGTCAGGCATGGTTTTAAGTGCCTGAGGTGTAAATCTTTCTTATTTGTCCTTACATTATTCTATTTTTGAAGAATATCACTCTTACTATATTGATATATCAAAACAAACAAACGAATGAAAAAAACGTAGAAAACCAAAAAAAAACTGCAAACCAGCTAAGCCAGCAATTTCTGCATCTCTGTTTTTAGATGCATGGAATGAATGTATTTGCTGACATCACTACTATAATAGAATTCTATAAAACATTGAATTATATATTGAAAGGCAGTTCATCTCTTAATTTTTGCAATAGTACAAACTATTAACACATGTAATGTGGCCATTAGATAATTTTTCAGTGAACCAGTTGTTTTGGTCTAAAAAGTGAATCCTACCCAATTTTAGTTTACTCTTTACAATAAAGTGTTCTATTTGAATAATGTTTGCAATCCAATAAAATTTAAAAATAAATGTGAATCAGATAATCTCAGAACCAAGGTTTCCAAGAATGCAAAGGGGTCAGGGGCATAAACATCATGATCACAGCATAAAAGAGAGTTTTTTCATGATTAAAAAGAAATATGTCTTGAAAATTAAAAGGTACAAGCAAAGGGGTAGAGACAATACCAAAAAATATGTTACACAGTTTACAGGTGGGGGTATGAGTTTCTCTGGGCTTTTGAGTAACACCTGGATTCCCCTGGAGCTCCTGCTATGGGGACTGGGACACTACACAGTCACCACACTCAGTGGCAAGTACATCCTGGCAATGAATGGGGTTCTCTACCCTGGCCTTCTGATCACTTGGACAGTAAGTAGGCCTTCTAATTTCAGTAAAGAAATAATCTCCAGGAATGGCATCTGGATCTCTAACTCTTTCCTGGACCTACTGCCAGCACCTCATCATTCCTTCCTACTCCACCTTGGGCTCTCAATTTCTAGCCTGATTCTGTAATTTAAACATGCTCAGGAGTTCTTGACAAATTCCCATATCCCTTAGCTTCTAATCCCTCACTCAGTTCTCCCCACTACACAAAAATGACTCATTAGCTAGTGCAGTAGTTTTAGATGTAGACTTTGCTGCAGGATTCTGTCTGGCCTTTGGTTTATTCTGCCCTCATCTAATGCAGTGTCGGTGCTGATCTCTTCCCCAATAAATATTTTTGATGAAGTCAAAAGCTCCTAAGAATATTTAAATCCCTGTTTTTTGATATAAATAATTTTTGGCACAATGATAAAAAGGTGAAAAATGGATTTACACTGTAACAACAACAAAAAAGATGATCTACCTTTAACCTCTTAGTTTAGAAGAGAAAGACAAGTTTTTTATTTAATGGACTCTTCAAGCATTCTTGTGAAACAAGCCTGGGCATTTGTCAAAAGAAACTATTGACAGTACTTCAAACATTCTAATTCAAAAAGCACAGATAATGTAAACTCACTTTAATCTTCTTGAAAATGTCTGCAGTAAGAGGAAAGAAGGAAAAAAAAAAACCTCTTTCGCTCTTGATGTTGCATTTTATAGGCAATCCTTTGCTTCTTTGTTGATGAAAAAGCTGATTCTCTAGTTCTTTGCTTTTTTAATGAGGATCCCATTAAATGCACTGTCATTTATGGAGGATGTGCCCCACAAAGGCTGCCTGAAGGACTTTACCTCAAAGGCCTGAAAGGTCAGCCCGACATAGCAGTCTTCTGACACTGCTATTTTCCATACACATTCTTTCATCGGCCTGTAGTCATCGGGATAATTAGGAGACTGAATCTGTCCTTCATTTTTACGTATCTCACCTCCACAGATAGCTGAGGAAAGCAAAAATAAACAAATAAATAAACCTAGACATGCTATTTCATTTTCGTTTTCTTCTAAGATAACATTTTAGTTTGGTGCCTTGAGCTGAGTATATAAAAACCAGGTTATAAAAATCAAGGTTGGCTGGTTGTAAATACTTAGTTGGTTAAAAAATAAGAATCTAGTCACTTAACTATAAATATTAGATAACAGTCAGCAGAGGAATATATGATTTTTTTATCACTGTTAATTCACATTTTTACCAAAAACAAGCATTTAAAAAAAAAACTTTAAAAACCTTTTGAGATTTTGTAATTTATTCTATGTGAGTTTCCTCTTTGATTCTCTGAACTGCTTCTTTAGGTCTTTTACCTCAGTGGAAGAGCTGATCAGGAGAGAAGCTCCACAAAACTCCCTGGGCCTCTGGCTGTGAGCGGCCCTCGTGCTCAACATCTGTGGCTCCATCCAAATCATACTCTTCACAACCACACAGTTAATCTCTAAAACAAATGCTTCCATTCTCTTAAAAGTCTAAGAGAAGCAGAAATCTTCTGTCTTCTAAATAGCCTAAACTTCTGCGCTGGCAGAGGCAGGAGCAAGAAGGGTCTTCTCTACCCATGATCTGGCAAGAAGGTTTTTAAAGCCAGGAAGCACAATGCCAGTTTACTGTTTTAGATACATATAGAACAAAGCCTCTAGTAAATTCTTCTTGAATGCTGACTCTCTCATTTAGACAAAGCAAGCTCCAGAACTGTGCGCAATTACTTTCTGTGCAGTTTACTTTATCAAGGCATTTCCGCAGTACAGGTATCAAATACACACAAACTCAGCACAAAGAGAAGTGGTAATTTCTTCACAACATTTTAATGTTGTCATGAAAAAACAAAAGTTTTTCTTAAACCGAAGTTTAAGAACTCTTTTGCCGTTTGTTGTTGCTGTTGTTTTCCACACATCTCTAATGAGGTTTTTTTCCCCCCACACATCCCAGATGAGTACATTTACATGTTACCACGTTACTGGTACCAGAAAGCAGGTTGTTTTTGCAGTTCAAATTTACCGAGTATTTTTATTAAAATCATCATAATGAACATTATAATACAGGTTTAGAAAATTTTGTAATTAAAATACAGTTACAATATCATTCTAATGAAATTGAGAGAAAGGATATTTCTGCTTAGAGGTCTAAGAGGAAGCCATCTCTAAACTCAGTGTGACTTGCCTTCATAGATGGCTGCAAAGCCCTTTCCCACCCAATTACTGCTGCTACGAAACTCAATCCACATTCTGCTGTCTGTAGAGGTAAGAACTTCAGGCAATTTGTCCCCACAGAATCTACCTAAAAGAAATAAAAGAATAAAGAGACTCCTAAATATGACTTTATATTCTACTTGCTTTTCATACTAGCTACAAATTGCATGCATAAAACCTGATTTGGTTCCTATATCTACCCCTAGGAACTAGAGCCATAACTATTCCTTAATATTTACTTAATAAAGGTGGATAAATAAATCCCTTCATATTTATTTATAGAATATTGGAACATATCACTCTCAGATTAAATGACTGATGTCAGTATCATTATCTATAGAATTAAGAAACAGCTAGCTCAAAACATGTCCTATTTGTAAAATGACACATGATATATCAAGGTGGGGAATATTATTCTATGGAAAACAGATAAAAGTACAGGTGATGCTGAAAAACTGCTTCAAAATTTCAGTTTGGTCATTAGTAGGGAAGTGACAGCTCAAAGTATAGTTCTTTGTTTAGCCATGTTCAATGGCGACTTGTCAGGGAAACCCACAGGCTGCCCAAGGATCTTATGTTACTACATACATTCCATCATCTCATCTATAAAGCTGTAGTATGTAGTGTAGTAGGCAGAATGGCAAACAGTATCAGAAGACTTGATAATGAGTTCTAATTTTTTTCTGATTGTTTATCCACAGGCAAGTATAATACTGAGCAAATACATTATTGCCTGTCATTCCTTCTTCCTTCCTTCAACCTTCCACAAATATTCGTTGCTTACTGTATATCTGCTACTGTGCTCTAAGATTTTATATGATGACAGAAAGTTAAATATGACAATGCACATGAAATAATTCCACAAAGAATAATATATTGTCATCCATTTTTGTGTGCCCTTGGTAATAATGTCATACAGAGTTTTCGTATATGAAAAATGTCAGTCAACTTAAAACAAATTCATACTAACAGATAGCAGGTGAAAAAATGTCTCCCTAAATGGCAAAGTAAATTAGGGGCATGTAAAAGAGAGCAATGTCTCTTAAACTGTAATGTGTGGGAAAGAGAGGGGGAGAGGGATAATTAGGAGTATGAGATTAACAGATACAAACTACTATGTATAAAATAGATAAACAAAAAGGATTTACTGTAAAGCACAGGAAACCATATTCAAAACCTTGTAATAACCTGTAATGGAATATAATCTGAAAAAAGAATCTATATCTATATATCTATACCTATATCTATATCTATATCTGAACCACTTTGCTGTACACCTGAAACTAACACAACACTGTAAATCAACTATACTTCAATTCTTTAAAAAAGGAAACTGGAAGAAAGTAACCTGACTAAAAGAGAAAAAGCTGTAATGTGCATATGAATTGCCAGGGAGTCTGTCAAAATGCAGTCTCTGGTTCAGAAGGTATGGAGTGGGACCTGCATTTCCATACTTCTAACCTTCTAAGTGATTCTGATGCTTCCAGTGTGACAGCTGCACTCTGAGGAACAAGGTCTCAGAGGAAATAGTGGGGAAAGCTTTCCACATGAATATTGTAGTCAGACTAAGCCAGTCTGTTAGGCCATTATACCCTGCAGTGTGTAATGGTGATGGTGCTCTAAAAAGTGTTCTCAATATTTCAGTTTTAGAATTGATTTTTCAATATGAGTTTAATGAAATGTTTTCTTTGGAACACACATAAATATATTACAAATTGCTTCATCTAGGCTAAGAAACTAAATGTTCAAGACAATGTTTTCCTCATCCTGATTTATCAAATTAGCTCAAATCTTAGTTTTTCCTTATTTTTAAGCATTTCTACAGATCTCTTGGACTTACTAAGGCTGCTCTCACTTTTAATACAACAGTGTCCATTCAGCAGGTTTTAGATATTAAGAAGAAAAGATCTGTAGGCACATAAACACAGCTGAGTAAAGCTACTTCTAAAAATAGAAGGAAAAGTTACAATCTCAAAAAAAAAAAATCAGTAGAGTAGATGCTCACATGCTCACAGCAGCTCTCACCTTTAAGTAAAACAGAGGGCAACAGAAAGCGCCTCATGTAAGTTAGTGATGTCGTCTGTGGTTAAATGTTGGTAGCACACTTTCGTGAGCATCAAGTCTGAGCTACAATTTATACACAAACTGCAGATGCACCTTCTCAGCCACAAAAACTTGAGTAGCAAAACTGTGATGTCTACAGTAAGAACCAATATCCTTGGCGCAGGAAGCCAGCAACCAAATGTGTACCTAACAGCTCACGCTCTACTGCCTTAGCAAACAAAGCAAAACAACATACATACACAAATACACAATTTATCTGGTTTACTCATTAAAACTCTGACTTTAAAATTAAAAATACAGAATATGTGATGATTATTCACTATAAGCTATTCTAAATCATTATGTTCAGGTCCAAATACCACCTCATAATTGAAGCTGGTTTAAATCAATTAATTGTCTATTTATCTATCTGTCTGTGAGTATTTTTGCTGTGATTGAAAAAAGTATAAGAAAAATTAAAATGTTTGTTTCATACATTTTAAACTCTAAGATAACTCTTGAAAGAATTGTCTCTAGACAAGACAGACTACATGCATAGCCACATAAGAGGCAAAAAAAATTTCTTACCAAGGAGAGGTGATTTCCTCCAGTACCCATCTCTTACTTCAATGTAATCATACCAGCACAAACTACTTTTGTATAGGTCCATCGTAGTAAAGTTTAAGACAATCTGCAAAATGTAACAAAAGAATACACAGATTAAAAATGATTGTAACTTCACATGGCTAGGAACCCAGGACTACTGTGAAAAGAGATTCATAGCACATTTTTTTTCCCTGTATCAGTATCCCTCTAATACTTTTTAAATAAACAACTCAAAAAAACACCCATTTTCTCATTCACTTTAATGTCTAACAATTTAGAAGCACAATGTCAATAAAGAAACTAAACATTTCAGCAATTAAACCAAAGTTTCTGTAAAGTTAATTTGAACAATTGTGAAACAAACAGAAATCTTTATTCAAATAGTTTATTTTGAATTTTCTTAGATAAACATGACTTAAACCATGAGAACTTCTGATTTTACTATGAGTGTCTTCTTTTTAATAATTTATTTCAGACATCTATAATTACGTTAAAAATAACCACCATGTGCCATATTCCGGGAACATAATATCATTGTGTATGTTGAAATGTTTTAAATACAGCTCTAGAATTAAAATTTGTCCATGTAACTATAATCAAAGACAGATGTCACTATGTTTCTCCAGATCCAAGAATATGTATTCGAAGACCTTTTAAGTTAGAAGATCTTGTACATGACCCTTTATTCTGTACTTTGTTTTGAAATGATGTTGCTTTTTAAGATAATTCAAGAGCAACTTTAGAAAAAACAGTTTTCTTACTGCTTTATAAAAAGACTTTACTTTTCATATAATTAACTTTTTTTTTAGTTGATTACACCAAAAAGTAGAGCCAAACTAACATAAAAATGCACGTATCTGCTGAGGTAAAATTCACTTGGAAAATACTTTTGTATATTCAAAAACTCATTCTAACTCTATTCTACTTAAAACATCTAAGATGCTTAAGGTGTACAATGAACCTGTTCTTTAATCTAGAAATTGAAATGGACTTTGGCCAAAAGCAACAAATTATGAATATTTGACATATTTCTAATATAAAACTGTAGGTTGTAACAGTATTTACAGAATCCTTTTGTGTCAGTATAAAAATTCGAATGTAGGAAGACTCTCGAGGAATGAAAAAAAAGAAAAGAAAAAGTATAATCAATTTTGAATCCATATTCCCTAAACGTACTACCTTTTTTGTGTTAGAAAACATATACTTCTCCCCTTTCTTGAGCATAGTATTTAACAGAAAGGTAAGTACTAATTATGGCAAATCAATCCTCACTCAACTAGCTTACTTCTTCCTAGGATGAAGATACAGCATAACAATAAATATTTTTCATGGCATCTTATATCTCAGCACTGTGATGATCATTGATGAAATTGTATGCCAAAGTTCGTTTTAATTGCCCATATAAATAACCATTTCACAGAGATGGAAACTAAGAATTTATCTAACTATAATGAAAGTCAGTTGTACCTTATAATGGTGTTAACATTTCACCATTAAATTCAACATTTACCAGTTTCTTTAAACATGTACTTTCTTGATTACAAAAGGATGAAATCTATCAAGGATGTGAAAATAGAGACAAGATGTTGTTTAACTGTAATGCAGTAGGCGTGGCATAATTTGCTTCGGTTTAATAAAACTTCATTTATTTCTTTCTACCTTATTTATAGTTTTTTTCTTTTTCCTTTGTTTTTTTTTTCTTCATCTGATTTTATCATTCTAAATATTCTAAAAAAGTTTTACAAGAATTTCCAAAATATCAAAGGACAAAGGACTAATCTTTTTTTTCCCTTTCTTTTTCAATAACCCTCCATATTTGATTATCAAAATGCATAGTTTCTAAACTATTTTCCTGAAGTTACCAATATGCTTGCTCTTCCATCTCTGAATACCAATTCAACATTAGGTTATTCTTAGGACATAATTGGGAAATAATTTCTGGTTTCCCTCCTTATATTTACTTTAAGGCTGCTACAAATGGGGAATACTACCACTGTCTGATATTAAGTTTCATTCTCCATTTGTATTCTCCCTATAGCAACCACCAGGGTTTCAACTCTGTATGATCATATGAGAACTTATTTGTTATAGCAGAGACGGCAAAACTAGAATACAGACACAAACAGTAGACCTCAAGGCTCATTTGTGGCTTCCCTCTGGGATATAAAGGAGAGTTGTATAATGGTATGCAAAGAGTTTCAACTTCCTCCTCGATGAGGAAAAAATCAGCTAAATTGGAGGGATGCGTGTCATCAAAATTTATTCAAAATTGAAACGATGTGGTTGGATTGCTAACAAATAGTTAATATTTGAAGTCCGGAACACACACACATACAACATACGTGCACGCACACACACACACACACACACATACACACACAGTTGGAAGGGGGTAACTCTAAACAGAAAAGTTTCCTATCTTGTTTTTAATCTTCTATTTTAAACTCCAAGCACTGTGAAGGAACAAAACTGGCCTACTTTAATGTAAAACATAGCGTCCTTTAGAAGCAGAAAATGTAATAAAGATAGGTTTTCTAAAATCAAATCTTAGGGCTCTGATGTAGAAGTAAAATGTTGGCCTTTGACTAAGGTTGCTAGCAGAATCCATACTTGAATTACAAATCAAAAGCACTTGAAAAATATTTGATTGTTTTATATTATATTATGCTATTTTATATAAATATGTTGCATCTTTTTCTCAAAGAATGATGAAATAAAAACTACCTAGAACAATTATATAGATGTTTTATTTCTTATGTTAAGTATCAGTTTACCATTTCTCAATTTAAAATTAATCATAGTTCCTCTGGAACATGGGATTGAGGGAGATACAAGGAACAATTCTAAGATTTCCTGTCATCTGTTTGGCGTCTTAGTTGCTATTCTGCAAATTAAATGGATTCAATTGCTATGGAGTTTGCTTATTAAAGACTTTGTTTTACAATCTTACAGAGTGAACAATCTTGAAGAAAGGCAGATCAACAGTCAAGGGACTAGATGTCTGGAAGTCTCCAGAGAAAGATATAACCAGTGAACTTTTGTCAGCACGATTAAGATATTACTGACTACCTAAATTAATTCCATGAATACCATAAAAAGACCAATTAGAATATATTTATACCTTATAGTGCTGGGGCTGGGGAAGATAGAAATCTTGTCAATTAGACTGATATTATTAAATAGTTCTTTAGAAAGAGATATTAGAATTAAAAGCAGTAAAATAAAATAGATTTCAGGGCTCCATCCAGAAGTAGCTTGGACAAGTCTGATAAACTCTCTAGGCAGACAACAGTTTTCTTCTCAGAAATAAGACTAGGGGCAAAATCAGGGACCAGTAAACTATACCCCATGGGCCAAATCCAGCCTATAGCCAGTTTTTGTAAAGAAAGTTTTGTTATACACATTCTTTTACATATTGTCTATGACTGCTTTTGCAATACAATGGTAGCATTGGGTATTTGAACAAACTGTATATCTGGCAGAGCCAAAAATATTTACTGTATATCCTCTCCAGAAAGATTTGCCAAATCCTAGAATAACTGATAATTAAGGTTTTGTTCAGTGCTGAACTATATCATACTAAAGGGAAAATTTGCATTTATTATCACAACTAGGAGTTGTTTGTGACTGTGAGTCAAAAAGTGTAGGTTCAAGTTTTAGCTTCTCAGTTTGCTAGTTTACTTAAACTTTCTGAGTTTGAATGAATGTTCTTGCTATAAAATGGAGATCATCATATCAGGCTGATCTCAGCAGAATTAAATCAGAAAGATTTAATTGGATAATGTGTAGAAAAACACTAAGGTAATCTAAATACATTGTTAAGAATCTCATGTATTATTATTTTCATGGTACATATTTGAGCATCCCTTACAATATAAATCCTAAACAGTTATGAAATAAATAAAAATATTAATCCAATTTACTTAATCCAACTCTGCTGGGAGACATAAAAACATTAAAGTTTCCCAGGAAAATCAACATGTTAAAATAAGGGATTCTTAATTTAAATTCTAAAGAAGAAAGGGCAGGAGAACTTGGGGCCTTGGTTTAAGCCCCTGCCTTACAACAGACTAGTTGTATGACTCAGATCATAATTCCATCAGGGATTCATTATATGGCAGATGAAAACCAGGAGCTGGATTAGGCTATGAAAATAATTTTTCTGCTTAAATATATATGATAATATCTGGATTTTGAAATTTTGATTTGTCATCACCAACTATTCACAGGAACACTTTTTATACCTGCCTTTCCTTAATCCTTACTCCATCCCTATATCTAATCAGTTGCCAATTTCTATAGATACTCTGCAATGCCCCTGAAAATGTTCTCCTCCTTCTATTTCACTGTCAGTGCTCTCCATGCTTCTCTGAATTAATGTAAGAGCTTCACAAGATGTGTTTTGGTTTTTAATTGAACTCTTCTCCAATTCATCCTACACTCTATGATGATTTTAAACCCAGTAAAGTTGGGTTCCCATCATGGTATTGGTGGCTTTACATCCATCATTATAAATTTCTAAGCCTGGGCATCAAAGATTCTAGGTGATAACCTACCTTTGCTGCCTCACTTTCACTATCTCAAACGAAGAATCTTCATCCCACTCATCCCTGACTCTTGCTATTGCGTCCTGACAAAGTACCCCAATTTTAGTATCCCTTTATTCAAGGTATACATAATTCTACCTGGGATCCTACTTTCTCCTTCCCTATTTCTAGAAACTCTTCATATCTCTCAAAGTTTGAAATAAATACTGCCCTCTCTTCAGTCATGTCTGGATCTCCCAACAAAATCTGAGCTCTCTTATCTCTGCAAATCCATGACAAGTTGTGTCTTGCTTTCTTCAGCTATTTTTCAGTTTGCCTATTATATTACTAGGCCTTGTCCTTGTTATATGTTTGTAAGATTCTTGATGGCAAAGATTTCTTTCACAAACAAGCAGATGCATTTATTTTAATAAAATCAAAGATTTTTCTACATAGCAATTGTTAAATTTAAGCAGTGGCCTTTGGCAATATAAATATTATATTGTAAATTGACCCCATATGTGTAAATCATTAGATTTTGTAAAAAGAAAGTTTTGCAAAATGAAAGAGATCAAATGATAGTTTTTAAATGGGCTATATAGGAAAAGAAAAAAATATTAACTCTAGTCAAGACATAAGCAATATGCCCTTGTAGAAAGGTCAATCAATTCTAAGGAATGAAAAAATCGATATTATGTGCTTCTGTCAGCTCAGTACAGCTACATTCCCAGAGGCACATTCTGGGCTGTTCCCAGCATTTGCTGTGCAATGTCAAGGACGGCCTGGGATTGAACAGGACTGCCTTTACCTTAGGAAGCTCAGTCCTAGGAAGACATACATGTACACTGACAATCTTATTATTATTATTATTATGTTCAATCTTATTATTTTTAACTGTGGTAAAATAAACATAAAATTTAACATTTTAACCATTTTAAGTATACAGTTCTGTGGCATTAAGTACATTCACATTATTGCGCAACAACACTCTTATTTAAAAAATATTTTTTCCTGGATAAAGTAATATAAGTTTATTGTAGAAAAGGAAAGGAAGAAGAAATCAAAACCTATTTGTAAACCTACCAGGGAGAAATAAGCATTGTGTTGGTATATACCAACACAATGCTTATATTCTTCTATAATCTTGTCTCTAACATATGTAATTTAAAAATTAGATCTTTTCATGCCTATGATTTTTAACCTGCTTATTAAACTTACCAATAATTTGAAAACATAGTCTCTAGTTCCAGGAAATACAGTCTTTTAAAAAAAATAGTTTGTAATAAGGGTGCCATGATATTTTAAAATAATAACTCATGTGATCATCTTCAGAGAGAGAAATTTAGTGACAGTCTTCTCATTTATACCATGTTTTATTCCTTCTTAATAAAAATAATTTGTTAAGTAAATTATCAAATAAACATTTCACTTTTGCATTGGCCATTATGTATATTTTTGTAAAATAGAATGTTTAGTACTTAAAAAAAAATCAATCAGTGTTTTTTTTCGACTTTCAAATTTTATTTTGTTTTCAATTTTTCATTTTTCTAAATAGCTATCTTTGCATATAAACAGATAATTGCTGTAGGATAAATTTCTAAGATAAAGTGTTTTGCAAAATGTGATACAGATTAGCAGAGTTCTTCAGAAATGTTATCTCAATGTTTATTTCCAGGAGCTGGGTACTCTTACCATCATTTGATATTATCATTCTATTCCTTCTTTGTCAATTTAATGAATGAAGTACAGCACATTGTTGTAACATTACTTTGATAAAAAATGAGAGTAAACAATTTCATACATTGATTAAATATCTATTTACCCTGATACTTCAATAAATACTCTGCTTCTTCAGTCATTTTCTAATATGGTGTAAATCTTTATTTATTAATTTATAACAGCTCTTCATATATGTATAACATCAATGTTGTCTTATCCATTTGTGCTATAATATTCTTCATTTTGATTTTAATATGTATATTTGCATTTTTATAAAAGAGATTTAGTTTATGTAAATAGCTCTGAAAAATTATTTTATTACATTTTCTTTTTTTCAATTTATGTACCTGACATCTTTTTCAAAATAAAAAACAAATCATTTATGCTTTCTTTAGAAAAAATATGCAATATAAAATAAAACTTTAGGGATCTCCCTGGTGGTGCAATGGTTAAGAATCCACCTGCTGATGCAGGGGACATGGGTTCAAGCCCTGGTCCAGGACGTCCCACAGGCTGCGGAGCAACTAAGCCCATGTGCCACAACTACTGAGCCTGTGCAGTAGAGCCCACAAGCCAGAGCCACTAAGCCCGCATGTTGCAGCTACTGAAACCCACACACCTAGAGCCTGTGCTCTGCAAGAAGAGAAGCTGCCGCAATGAGAACCCCAGGCACCACAACGAAGAACTAGAGAAAGCCTGCATGCAGCAACAAAGACCCAACGCAGCCATAAATAAATAAATAAATTTATAAAATAAAAGTTTAATGTTTTCAAAAATATTTTAAAATGATTTCATTATTATTTATTAAAAAAATCTTTTCCCAATTTATTTGAGACATCATCTCTATAAATGAGTATGTGATGTCTTCTCTTCCCTGAGGCATAATTCTGACTTTTTTAGATTAATCCAGAAGCTTATTTTACAATACCACAGAATTTGAATTACTGAAACTTCATAATGTTTTTTTTACTATCTTACAGTGCAATTCACTCCCTTTTGTTAATTATTTTCAAATTTGCCTTGGGGGAGAGAGCTTCAAGATGGCAGAAGAGTAAGACGTGGAGATCAACTTCCTCCCCACAAATACATCAGAAATACATCTACATGTGGAACAACTCCTACAGAACACCCACTGAATGCTGGCAGAAGACCTCAGACTTCCCAAAAGGCAAGAAACTCCCCACGTACCTGGGTAGGGCAAAAGAAAAAAGAAAAAACAGAGACAAAAGAATACGGACGGGACCTGCACCAGTGGGAGGGAGCTGTGAAGGAGGAAAGGTTTCCACACACTATGAAGCCCCTTCATGGGCGGAGACCATGGGTGGCAGAGGGGGGAAGCTTAGGAGCCAAGGAGGAGAGTGCAGCAACAAGGGTGTGGAGGGCAAGGCGGAGAGATTCCCACACAGAGGATCAGTGCCGACCAGCAGTCACCAGTCCAAGAGCTTTGTAGGCTCACCCGCCAGGGCGGGTGGGTGCTGGGAGCTGAGGCTCAGGTTTCGGAGGTCGGATCCCAGGGAGAGGACTGGGGTCGGCTGTGTGAACACAGCCTGAAGGGGGCTAGTGTGCCACAGCTAGCCAGGGGGGAGTCTGGGAAAAAGTCTGGAGCTGCCGAAGAGGCAAGAGACTTTTTCTTGCCTCTTTGTTTCCTGGTGCGCGAGGAGAGGGGATTAAGAGCCCTGCTTAAAGGAGCTCCAGAGACGGGCGTGAGCCGCGGCTATCAGCGCGGACCCCAGAGACGGACATGAGACGTTAAGGCTGCTGCTGCCAACACCAAGAAGCCTGTGTGCAAGGACAGGTCACTCTCCACACCTCCCCTGCCAGGAGCCTGTGCAGCCCGCCACTGCCAGGGTCCCGTGATCCAGGGAAAACTTCCCTGAGAGAACACATGGTGCGCCTGAGGCTGGTGCAACGTCATGCTGGCCTTTGCCGCCACAGGTTCACCCCGCATCTGTACTCCTCCCTCCTCCCGGCCTGAGTGAGCCAGAAACCAGAAGCAGCTGCTCCATTAACACCGCCCTGTCTGAGCGGGAACAGACGCCCGCAGGCGACCTACACACAGAGGAGGGTCCAGATCCAAAGCTGAACCCCACGAGCTGTACAAACCAAAAAGAGAAAGGTAAATCTCTCCCAGCAGCCTGAGGAGCAGCGGATTAAATCACCACAGTCTACTTGATCCGCCTTGCATCTGTGGAATACATGAATAGACAACGAATCATCCCAAATTGAGGAGGTGGATGTTGGGAGCAAAGATATATATATATATTTCCCTTTATCTCTTTTTGTGAGTGTATATGTGTATGATTCTGTCTGTGATTTTGTCTGTATAGCTTTGATTTTACCATTTGTCCTAGGGTTCTGTTGGTCCAATTTTTTTTTATTACAAAAAAAATTTTTTTCTTAATAATTATTTTTTATTTTAATAACTTTTTAAATTTTATTTTATTTTATATTCTTCTTTCTTTCTTCCTTTGTTTCCTCCCTTTTATTCTGAGCCATGTGGAGGACAGGCTCTTGGTGCTCCAGCCAGGCATCAGGGCTGTGATACTGAGGTGGGAGAATCAAGTTCAGGACACTGGTCCACAAGATATCTCCCAGCTCCATGTAATATCAAATGGCAAAAATCTCCCAGAGATCTCCATCTCAACGCCAAGTCCCAGCTCCACTCAAAAACCAGCAAGCTACAGTGCTGGACACCCTATGCCAAACAACAAGCAAGACAGGAACAAAACCCCATCCATTACCACAGAGGCTGCCTAAAATCAAAATGAGGCCACAGACACCCCAAAAAACACCACCAGATGTGGACCTGCCCACCAGAAAGACAAGATCCAGCCTCATCCACCAGAACACAGGCACTAGTCTCCTCCACCAGGAACCTACACAACCCACTGAACCAACCTTAGCCACTGGGGACAGACACCAAAAACAACTCAAACTACGAACCTGCAACCTGCGAAAAGGAGACCCCAAACACAGTAAGTTAAGCAAAATAAGACAGAGAAACACACAGATGAAGGAGCAAGGCAAAAACCCACCAGACCTAACAAATGAAGAGGAAATAGGCAGTCTACCTGAAAAATAATTCAGAATAATGATAGTAAAGGTGATCCAAAATCTTGGAAATAACATGGAGAAAATACAAGAGACGTTTAACAAGGACTTAGAAGAACTAAAGAGCAAACAAACAGTGATGAGCAACAGAATAAATGAAATTAAAAATTCTCTAGAAGGGATCAATAGCAGGATAACTGAGGCAGAAGAACGGATAAGTGACTTGGAAGATAAAATAGTGGAAATAACTACTGCAGAGCAGAATAAAGAAAAAAAGAATGAAAAGAATTGAGGACAGTCTCAGAGACCTCTGGGACAATATTAAACGCACCAACATTCGAATTATAGGGGTCCAAGAAGAAGAAGAGGAAAAGAAAGGGACTGAGAAAATATTTGAAGAGATTGGAGTTGAAAACTTCCCTAATATGGGAAAGGAAATAGTTAATCAAGTCCAGAAAGCAGAGAGAGTCCCATACAGGATAAATCCAAGGAGAAACATGCCAAGACACATATTAATCAAACTATCAGAAATTAAATACAAAGAACTAATATTAAAAGCAGCAAGGGAAAAACAACAAATAACATATAAATGAATCCCCATAAGGTTAACAGCTGGTCTTTCAGCAGAAACTTTGCAAGCCAGAAGGGAGTGGCCTGACATATTTAACGTGATGAAGGAGAAAAACGTACAACTAAGATTACTCTACCCAGCAAGAATCTCATTCAGATTTGAAAGAGAAATTAAAAGCTTTACAGACAAGCAAAAGCTAAGAGAATTCAGCACCACCAAACCAGCTTTACAACAAATGCTAAAGGAACTTCTCTAGGCCGGAAACACAAGAGAAGGAAAAGACCTACAATAATAAACCCAAAGCAGTTAAGAAAATGTTAATAGGAACATACATATCGATAATTACCTTAAATGTAAATGGATTAAATGCTCCAACCAAAAGACATAGACTGGCTGAATGGATACAAAAACAAGACCTGTATATATGCTGTCTACAAGAGACCCACTTCAGACCTAGAGACACATACAGACTGAAAGTGAGGGGATGGAAAAAGATATTCCATGCAAATGGAAATCAAAAGAAGGCTGGAATAGCAATTCTCATATCAGACAAAATAGACTTTAAAATAAAGACTATTCCAAGAGACAAAGAAGGACACTATATAATGATCAAGGGATCGATCCAAGAGGAAGATATAACAATTGTAAATACTTATGCACCCAACATAGGAGCACCTCAATACATAAGGCAAATACTAACAGCCATAAAAGGGGAAATCAACAGTAACACAATCATAGTAGGGGACTTTAACACCCCACTTTCACCAATGGACAGATCATCCAAAATGAAAATAAATAAGGAAACACAAGCTTTAAATGATACGTTAAACAAGATGGACTTAATGGATATTTATAGGAGATTCCATCCCAAAACAACAGAATAGACATTCTTCTCAAGTGCTCATGGAACATTTTCCAGGATAGATCATATCTTGGGTCACAAATCAAGCCTTGGTAAATTTATGAAAATTGAAATCATATCAAGTATCTTTTCTGACCACAACGCTATGAGACTAGATATCAATTACAGGAAAAAAATCTGTAAGAAATACAAACACATGGAGGCTAAACAACACACTACTTAACAACCAAGAGAGCACTGATGAAATCAAAGAGGAAATACAAAAATACCTAGAAAAAATGACAATGAAAATATGACGTCCCAAAAGCAAAACCTATGGGATGCAGCAAAAGAAGTTCTAAGAGGGAAGTTTATAGCAATACAATCCTACCTTAAGAAACAAGAAACATCTCAAATAAACAACCTAACCTTATACCTAAAGCAATTAGAGAAAGAAGAACAAAAGAACCCCAAAGTTAGCAGAAGGAAAGAAATCATAAAGATCAGATCAGAAATAAATGAAAAAGAAATGAAGGAAACAATAGCAAAGATCAATAAAACTAAAAGCTGGTTCTTTGAGAAGATACACAAAATTGATAAACCATTAGCTAGACTTATGAAGAAAAAAAGGGAGAAGACTCAAATCAATAGAATTAGAAATGAAAAAGGAGAAGTAACAACTGACACTGCAGAAATACAAAGGATCATCAGAGATTACAACAAGTAATTGTATGCCAATAAAATGGACAACCTGGAAGAAATGGACAAATTCTTAGAAATGCACAACCTGTCAAGACTGAACCAGGCAGAAATAGAAAATATGAACAGACCAATCACAAGCACTGAAATAGAAACTGTGATTAAAAATCTTCCAACAGGGCTTCCCTGATGGTGCAGTGGTTGAGAATCTGCCTGCAAATGCAGGGGACACAAGTTCAAGCCCTGGTCTAGGAAGATCCCACATGCCACGGAGCCACTGGGCCCATGAGTCACAACTACTGAGCCTGCACGTCAGGAGCCTGTGCTCTGGAACAAGAGAGGCCGCGACGGTGAGAGGCCCACACACCGCGATGAAGAGTGCCCCATGCTCGCCGCAACTAGAGAAAGTCCTTGCACAGAAAGGAAGACCCAACATAGCCAAAAATAAATAAAATAAAAAAATAAATAAAAATTAAAAAAAAAAATCTTCCAACAAACAAAAGCCCAGGACTGCATGGCTTCACAGGCGAATTCTATCAAACATTTACAGAAGAGCTAACACCTATCCTTCTCCAACTCTTCCAAACTATAGCAGATGGAGGAACATTCCGAAAGTCATTCTACAAGGCCGCCATCACACTGATACCAAAACCAGACAAAGACGTCACAAAGAAAGAAAACTACAGGTCAATATCACTGATGAACATAGATGCAGAAATCCTCAACAAAATACTAGCAAACAGAATCCAACAGCACCTTATAAGGATCATACACTATGACAAGTGGGGTTTATCCCAGGAATGCAAGGATTCTTCAATATAGGCAAATCAAGCAACATGATACACCATATTAACAAATTGAAGGAGAAAAACCATATGATCATCTCAATAGATGCAGAGAAAGCTTTTGACAAAATTCAACGCCCATTTATGATAATAACCCTACAGAAAGTAGACATAGAGGGAACTTTCCTCAACTTTCCTCCTTTCCTCAATAAAGGCCATATATGACAAACCCACAGCCAACATCGTCTTCAATGGTGAAAAACTGAAACCATTTCCACTAAGATCAGGAACAAGACAAGGTTGCCCACTCTTATTCAACATAGTTTTGGAAGTTTTAGCCACAGCAATTAGAGAAGAAAAAGAAATAAAGGAATCTAAATTGGAAAAGAAGAAGTGAAGCTGTAACTGTTTGCAGATGACAAGGTACTAAACATAGAGAATCCTAAAGATGTTACCAGAAAACTACTAGAGCTAATCAATGAATTTGGTAGAGTAGCAGGATACAAAATTAGTGCACAGAAATCTCTGGCATTCCTATACACTAATGATGAAAAATCTGAAAGTCAATTTAAGAAAACACTGCCATTTACCATTGTGACAAAAAGAATAAAATATCTAGGAATAAACCTACCTGAGGAGACAAATGACCTTATGCAGAAAATTATAAGACACTGATGAAAGAAATTAAAGATGATACAAATAGATGGAGAGATATGCCATGTTCTTGGATTGGAAGCATCAACATTGTGAAAATGACTCTACTACCCAAAGCAATCTACAGATTCAATGCAATCCCTATCAAACTACCACTGGCATTTTTCACAGAACTAGAACAAAAAATTTCACAATTTGTATGGAAACACAAAAGACCCCGAATAGCCAAAGCAATCTTGAGAACGAAAAATGGAGCTGGAGGAATCAGGCTCCCTGACTTCAGACTATACTACAAAGCTACAGTAATCAAGACAGTATGGTACTGGCACAGAAACAGAAACATAGATCAATGGAACAGGATAGAAAGCCCAGAGATAAACCCACGCACATATGGTCACCTTATCTTTGATAAAGGAGGCAAGCATATACAGTGGAGAAAAGACAACCTCTTCAATAAGTGGTGCTGGGAAAACTGGACAGGTACATATAAAAGAATGAAATTAGAACACTCCCTAACACCATACACAAAAATAAACTCAAAATGGATTAAAGACCTAAATGTAAGGCCAGACACCATCCGACTCTTAGAGGAAAACATAGGCAGAACACTCTATGACATAAATCACAGCAAGATCCTTTTTGATCCACCTCCTAGAGAAATGGAAATAAAAACAAAAATAAACAAATGGGACCTAATGAAACTTAAAAGTTTTTGCACAGCAAAGGAAACCATAAACAAGACCAAAAGACAACCCTCAGAATGGGAGAAAATATTTGCAAATGAAGCAACCGATAAAAGATTAATCTCCAAAATTTACAAACAGTGCATGCAGCTCAATAACAAAAAAACAAACAACTCAATCCAAAAATGGACATAAGACCTAAATAGACATTTCTCCAAAGAAGATATACAGATTGCCAACAAACACATGAAAGAATGCTCAACATCATTAATCATTAGAGAAATGCAAATCAAGACTATAATGAGATATCCTCTCACACCGGTCAGAATGGCCATCATCAAAAAATGTAGAAACAATAAATGCTGGAGAGGGTGTGGAGAAAAGGGAACACTCTTGCACTGTTGGTGGGAATATAAATTGATACAGCCACTATGGAGAACAGTATGGAGGTTCCTTAAAAAACTAAAATTAGAACTACCATATGACCCAGCAATCCCACTACTGGGCATATACCCTGAGAAAACCATAATTCAAAAAGAGTCATGTACCAAAATGTTCATTGCAGTTCTATTTACAATAGCCAGGACATGGAAGCAACCTAAGTGTCCATCATCGGATGAATGGATAGAGAATATGTGGCACATATATACAATGGAATATTACTCAGCCATAAAAAGAAACGAAATTGTGTTATTTGTAATGAGGTGGATAGAGTCAGAGTCTGTCATACAGAGTGAAGTAAGTCAGAAAGAGAAAAACCAATACAGTGTGCTAACACATATATATATGGAATCTAAGGGAAAAAAAAAAAAAAAGGTCATGAAGAACCTAGTGGCAAGACGGGAATAAAGACACAGACCTACTAGAGAATGGATTTGAGGATATGGGGAGGAGGAAGGGCAAGCTGTGACAAAGTGAGAGAGTGGCATGGACATATATACACTACCAAACGTAAAACAGGTAGCTAGTGGGAAGCAACCACATAGCACAGGGAGATCAGCTCTGTGCTTTGTGACAACCTAGAGGGGTGGGATAGGAAAGGTGAGAGGGAGGGAGATGCAAGAGGGAAGAGATATGGGAACATATGTATATGTATAACTGATTCACTTTGTTATAAAGCAGAAACTAACACACCATTGTAAAGCAATTATACTCCAATAAAGATGTTAAAAAAAAAACCTCAAAATGTATTAAAAACCTAAATGAAAGACCAGAAACCATAAAAATCCTAGAAGAGAACATAGGCAGAGCACTCTTTGACATAAATAGTAGCAATATTTTTTTGATCTGTCTCCTAAGGCAAAAGAAATAAGAGCAAAAATAAACAAATGGGACCTAATTAAACTTAAAAGTTTTTGCACAGGAAAGGAAACCATCAACAAAACAAAAAGACAACTTACTGAATGGGAGAAAATGTTTGCAAATGATATGACTGACAAGGGTTTAATATCCAAAATACATAATCAGCTCATACAACTCAATATAAAAAAAAGGCAATCCAATAAAAAACTGGAAAGAATCTTCTGACAGACATTTCTTCAAAAAGACATACAGATGGCCAACAGGCACATGAAGAGATGCTCAATATGGCTAATTATTAGAGAAATGCAAATCAAAACCACAAGGGGATATCACCTCACACCTGTCAGAATGGCTATAATCAAAAATTCTACAAATAGCAAATGTTGGAGAGGATGTGGAGAAAAGAGAACCCTCCTACACTATTGGTGGGAAAGTAAATTGATGCAGCCACTCTAGAAAACAGTACGGAGGTTCCTCAAAAAACTAAAAATTGAACTATCATATGATCCAGCAATTTGATCCCTGGGTATATATCTGGAAGAAATGACAACACTAATTCAAAAGGATACATGCACCCCAACGTTCACAGCAGCTCTATTTACAGTAGTCAAGATATGGAAGCACCCAAGTGTCAATCTACAGATGAATGGATATAGAAGATATGCCATATATATATATATATATATATATATATATATATATATATATATATACACATTCCTTTGTATATAGCAATATTAGCCATAAAAAGAATGAAATCCTGCCATTTGCAGCAACATGGATGGATCCAGAGAATATTATGCTTAGTGAAACAAAGTCAGATGGAGAAAGACATATACTGTATGAAATCACTTATATGTGGATTCTAAAATATAATACAAATGAATGTATATACAAAACAGAAACAGACTCACAGATATAGAAAACAAAATTGTAGTTACCAGAAGGGAGAGGTAGAGGAGGAGGGACAAATCAGGGGCATGGGAATAAAAGATAAAAACTACTATGTATAAAATAAGTAAGCAAAAAGGATATATTGTACAGCACAGATAACTATAGCCATTATCTTGTAATAATTTTAATGGAGTATAATCTGTAAAAATACTGAATCACTATGCTGTACACCTGAAACTAATATAAAACTGTAAGTCAACAATACTTCAATAAAATATAAAAGAAGAGCAGAATGAACTTAAATATTGAAAGAAAATAATAAAAATATAAGAATAAAAAAATGAGTTAATATTGTTCATTGGCCACTTATAACAATAAATTTATTTGCTCATAATTGTACACAATATTAAAAAAATAGGAGAAAAAATGATAGATTTGTTTATTTTTTCCTATTTGCAACATTTTGGAAAATACCATTTTATTAGTAATCCTAGATACAAGAAAACTGAATAAACTTTGAATGCTGATGGTATGGGTACTGCAGTTAGATAGGAGAAACTTTTTTTCCAGGTATTATTTTGCTCTTACAAACTGATTTAATTTGATTAATCTTGTGCCAAAACTTTCCATATTCTACAATGCTTTACTTTAAAAACTCATGTATATTGCAGCAACATGGATGGATCTAGAGATTGTCATATTGAGTGAAATAAGTCAGATAGAGAAAGACAAATGTCATATGATATAACTTATATGTAGAATCTTAAAAAATAGTACAAATGAACATCTACAAAACATAAATAGAGTTACAGATGTAGAAAACAAACTTATGGTTACCAGGGGGTAAGGGGGTGGGGGTGGAAGGTATAAAGTGGGAGATTGGGATTGACATACACACATTACTATATATAAAATAGATAACTAAAAAGGGCCTACTCTATAGCACAGGGAACTCTACTCAATACTCTGTAATGGCCTATATGCGAACAGAATCTAAAAAAGAGTGGACATATGTATATGTAAAACTGATTCACTTTGCTATACACTTGAAACTAACACAACATTGTAAATCAACTAGACTCCAATAAAAATGTTTTTAAAAAACTAAGAAAAACTGAAAAAAAAATATCATGTACAATTTTAAACTTTCTCTGAAGATTTATCATCTTTTATATCTTGCTCTTCAGTACCTCTTTAATGATTTTCATAATATGTTTTCAGGGGCTTATTCAAAGGATTTAAACAGAAATTGATCAACACCTATAACTATATTACAACATAGACTCATAATGCTTAAAAATAACTCTATAAAGAATTATGTATGTGTTCATGTATTACAAGTCAGTTGTAACTTTTTATGTATAAAATCTGTTTATGCTATGCAAGAGTTTCATTTAGTTTTCATTGTGAGTATTGCAACATCCTGGACAACTCCATACCCATGATACTCGTAACAACACTCAATTTTCAGGGAGTTGAAACTTTCTTAACTACATTTGCTTTTCCACCAAAACTCAAAGTGTATATGAGTCATTCCAGATGAATTAGTCAAAGGCGAAGGACAAAAATAATTTAATAACTAGTAAAAAACAAAAATTGATATCATTACAATCTTGGTCTGGGAAGACTTTTAAGGTTAGCATTCCAGACAGAATCCAGAAATTAATAGATTTATTCATTTCACTTCTTAATAATTTTAAATTCTATAACCAAACAATATGATAAAAGGAATTTTATGTCTTCCTTTTTAATTCTTACATGTGTAATTTTGTTTTCTTGCCTTAACATGCTACTATTTCCACCAAAATGTTAAAAAAAGAAGAGGACTGGTGGACATACTTGGTTTTTTACTTATCTCAAAGGAAATACTTTCAGAATTACCCTAATGATAATGGTATTTGCACTAATTTTTGTTGCTTCTCTTTATAAGATTAATACTCTTCTATTCCTAGTTTGCTCAGGCTTTGTTGTTGTTGTTAAATCATTAATAGATTATTTTTCTTGATTTAATTGAGATACTCGTCTAATGGTGCTTGTATATATTTACATATACATATACACACAAACATATATACATAATATATCATACATATATACACATATCCATGCATATATCTGCCCTTGAAATATATATATATTATATATTATCTATATATTTACAGATTGATAGATACATACATACATACACAGGCATATATATTTGCATTTGGTTTGCTAATGTGGGGAGGATTTTACATACATATTCAAGTGTGAGTCTGGGTTAAAATTTTCCTTTCTTACACTGTTCTTGTCATCAGGATGGCTATCAAGGTTTTGCTAGCCATATCAATAGGAGAGGGTATCTTTTATTTTATTCCCTGGAAGACTTTATATAAGATTATACTTAATTCTTATTTGGTTGTTGTGTAGAACTCACTGATGAAGCCATCTGAGCCTGGATTTCATTGTTGAAAAAATTTTGACTAATAATTCAATAAAATAGTAATTTGATTTCTTTAGTGGTTATAGGAGCATTCAAGCTTTTTATTTCTTCTCAAATAAGAACTTAGTAAGTAATATTTTGTAGTAATTTGCCCATTTCATTTACAATTTTAAAGTTATTGGCATAATGTTCAAAATGTTCTTTTGGTGCCTAAAGTATCTATGGTTATAATCTTTTTATTCTAAATATTAGCTAATTGTGCTTTCTCTGTTATTCTTTTTTTTTCTTGATCTCTTTTCACCCATTTCTCTATTTTTCTAAATTGTTTCAAGTACCAACTTTGTCCACACTTTGTACAATACCATGATATTTTCAACTTTATCTTTTATTTATTACTTCCTCCTTTATGTACTTTGTCATTTATTTTATTGCTCTTTTTCTAGTCTCTTTATGTGAATGTCAATCTCATTAGTTTTGGGTATTTCTTATTTCCTAATATGAGCATTTAGGTCTGTGAATTTCCTTCTAAGTACTGCTTTAGGTGCATCTTACAGGTTTGGTATTCTCAGTATTTTTGTTATAATTGAAAATAATTTCTAATTTTATCACAATATCTTCTTGAATGAATTGAATATTTAATGTGTATTTCTCAATTTTAAAATGTGTGGGATTTTTCTAGTTATCCATCTGATACTGACTTTTAATTTCAGTGTGTCTGAGTACATAATTTGTATTATGTCAACCCTTTTAGACCATTTACCATTTCTTTTAAAATTACATCTTTCAAAAAATTCCTGGAGTTTGAGTAATTTCCGTTATAAAATTTCTGAGCTATTTTACTAATCAAACAAGAATAAAAAACAAAGTAAATTATATTTGAAAGAAAATGAACCTTTGCATCTGAGATTAAAGGAGAACTCTTGATGGGATAAACTACCTTCTCTCCTGGGGTCACAGAAACTCTCCAGATGCAGTGTGTATAAGATGGGTAGCCATTTGGAAATCCTGGGGAGGAAAGGTTGCCATTGGATTCTTGTAGGGTTTCTCCACATGCTGAAAGAAAAAAAAAAAGTTTGATTTTCTTAAAAGATGAAAAAGATAAGATTATTCTCTAATTTTTATGAAAGACATTGGCCTCATAAATAAAATCTCCAGTCTTTTGGTGTTAGACAAGAATATATATTTGTATTTTATAAAACACTTTTCCTTTCTAAGTAATTTCTCTTTACGTCTTTCTTACTAGAATTTCAGTATACTTAATCGGATTACTATAGCTAACCATATAACAAGATTATGAGATAAATAACCTGAAGAACCACAAAGTTCTTCCTCATGGAAACCTTTCTCATTCATTCTCAAGGAGCCAGTAGCCAACTTATACGTCACCCATATTCAGCTTCAGGCCAGTGGATACCTAGTTGATGTGGCTCTGGGACCACACAAAACATTCCATTAGTATATTTGGTGTAGAGTGAGGTTAATTTTAATAATGAATACCATATCAAAGTTGAAAAAAGAAATCGTAAATAATAATGAATAAATAATCAATAAGAGGTGCCAAAATGTCACACACAACGAAAATATTTTTCAAAATAAACTGGAAAAAAATTGAAAGATTAAAACATCATGGAAGGGCTTCTCTGGTGGTGCACTGGTTAAGAATCCGCCTGCCAATGCAGAGGGCACAGGTTCGAGCCCTGGTCCGGGAAGATCCCACATGCCACAGAGCAACTAAGCCCGTGCACCACAACTACGGAAGCCTGCGCACCTAGAGCCCGTGCTCTGCAACAAGAGAAGCCAATGCAATGAGAAGTCCGCACACTGCACTGAAGAGTAGCCCCCGCTGGCCACAGCTAGAGAAAGCCCACGTGCAGCAACAAAGACACGATGCGGCCAAAAATAAATAAATAAAATATAAAAAAAGTGGAAACAAACTTAAAAAAAAAAATCACCGAAGATTCAAATTTTCAAATAAGATGTAGACATTTATTTATTCTCTGTTTTCTGTCAATCATAAGTAGAAATTACTGGAAAAGCAATTATATTTTCCTCTTACTAAGCCTTTCTAATTTCTTGGAAGTGATTACCAGTCATCTGAAATAGCAAATAATAATCAGTTACACAGCTTCAAGATCTGTGTGATTGATATCTATAGGCCATTTCAACAAAGGCAAGAACAGAGCATAATTAACTCTGTTTCAGCCAAGATTTGTAGTTAGAAGCATTCTATAATGGATTTTCTTGTTGTTTTTGCAAGACATGGTATGAGCCACATGAACCTAGGCTGCTTTAAGTATCCTTAATTCAAGAATAATTCCTATACTGCAGCCAGTTTATATAAAGATTTATATAAACATGTTTATAACCTGCACTCAACAATTTGAAAGAACAGCCCCTTCCCTCTGAAGGGACTGAAATAAAAACTGATATACTACCATATTATAGAACCATAGCTCCCAGCAAGTGAACTCTTGTCTCATCAAATCAATAAATTATAAATGGTCTGCATATCTTGATTTAAATGAAGAAACAAAGATTATGGCTTTGAAAACATAAAATAGAGCTGTAAAAACAGTCTGATAAGATATAAGTATTTATTTAGAAACACAGATATTATGTTTGCACAACAAAATAAATTTAAAGTAAGAGCAAGCCGTGTTTATTCTGATGAATAGGCAGATAAAAGCAATTTCAGAATGAAACAAAAATGCTCAAGGTAAAAAATATATAATCAGCACTTTCCAAGAATCATCTAAGGATACTGGTAAATGTGACATTACAAGAACCCTTAGAAAAAGGAAAATTTGTTAAGATTTATTAATGCAGACAATGTGCTTCTAACTAGGATCAGTTTAGATGCTGAATAGTCATTTGGGAATTGAGTGGGTTTCAATGAAAAAAGGCTGCAATTTACAGTAGTTTAGAAATAAATTCTGAAATAATTGAAAACTCCACTAAGCCACATAGAATGCTGGTACTGGATTTCCTAAAGTGGAATTTAAAAAATTAAATATATTTGACTCACAAATGTAAACAAACACTACGGTTCTGATAAAAAAGATAAAAACTCTCTAAAATGTAAAAAAACAGAATATAATTCAAAAATTAAATAAATCTATTATATAGCACCTGCTTATAATTCAAGAAGTACAAACACATATTGTCAAGTTGTGGTAATCATTTGTGCATTTTCCTCAATAAGTGTGGCTGTCCCAGGCTACATGATCACTATTTCAGAAAATTTCATCAACTTTCCTGGCCATTTGTTGATTCATCTGAAGATATATAAAAAAAACTTTAATATTAAAAGAACTAAAGGAAAATTAACAAGGAAAAGATGGTACTACTAAGTTAAATACATAGTCTGTCCATTTACTCAGAAAGCTATGTGGATGAGAAAAGAGAAGTTGAGTCATGGCATTACCCCTTGTTAATTATGTCATACAAGCAAGTCTCAAAAGCTTCAACTTCAGTTTTCTCTTCTGTAAAGTGGCTATCTTATTAATATGTACTTCATAAAGTTGTGTTGTAGGAGTCAAGTATTGTGATGCCCAAAGATCTCTTTTTAACCCTTAGATACCTCTGACACAGGTAGGAAGACTGTGCGCTTAATTGTTAGAATGTATCTTTGAGCTCGAAAATGCAGTCTTATTTAAGAGCAAAAAGGCATAAAGAAATATACAAAGGCAAATTATTATCACTCTCCTAATCAAAATTACTCTAAAATGAAACATAATTCAGAAGTTAAACTGCTATCTCTCTAGGCAGATGACATGATCTTATATGTGCAAAATTATAAAGATTCCACAGACAAAAAAAAATACTGTTAGAAGTAATAAAAAATACTCAACAAAATTGCAGAATACAAAATCAACACACAAAATCAGTTGCATAAACTAACAACAAACAATATGAAAAGGAAATTAAGAAAACAACCCCATTTATAAGAACACCAAAAAGAATAAAATATTTAGGAATAAACTTAACCAATAAGGCAAAAGACATGTAAGGTGAAAACTACAAAACATTGCTGAAAGAAATTTAGGGAGACAAAAAAATGTGTTCATGGATTGGAAGACTTAATATTGTTAAAATGATATCCTTACTACCCAAAGCAATCTACAGATTCAGTGCAATCCCTATCAAATTCCCAGTGGTGTTTTTTGCAGAAATGGGGAAAAGTGCTTAAAATTCATATAGAACCACAAACCCTAAATAGCCAAAACAACCTTGGGAAAAAAGAACAAAGCTGGAAGCCTCACACTTCTTGACTTCAAAACATATTACAAATCTACAGTAATTAAGAGTATGGTACCGGCATAAGAGAGACTTATAGACCAATGGGACAGAATAAAGAGCCAAAAATAAACCCACACCTAAACAGTAAACTGGGATCTTCAACAAGGGTGCCAAAACTGTACAACATGGAAAGGATAGTCTCTTCCATAAATGGTGTTGGGGAAATTAGATATACACATACAAAAGAATAAAATTGGACCCTTTTCTTTCATTATACACAAAAATCAACTCAAAGTGGATTAAAGAGTTAAAAGGAAGACCCAAAATTGTAAAATTCCTAGAAGAAAAAACATATGTGAAAAGTTCCATAACTGTGATCTTGGCAATGATTGCTCAGATATTGACACTAAAAGTACAGGCTTTAAAAGCTAAAATAGACAAGGGGGACTACATCAATCTAAAAAGCTTCTGTGCAGTGAAGGAAACAATCAATAGAGTGAAAAGCAATCTTTGGAATGGAAGAAAACATATGCAAATCATGCATCTCATAAGGGGTTACTATCCAAAATATATAAGGAACTCTTACAACTCAATAGCAAAAAAGCAAACAAAGAACAACAAACCCCAAATAACCAAATTTTAAAATGGGCAAAGGACTTGAATAGACAGTTCAAAGAAGACATACAAACGGCCAATAGGTACATGAAAAAAATGCTCAACATCACTAATCATCAGGGGAATGCAAATCAAAACCACAATGAGATATCACCTCACACCTGTTAAGATGGCCGTTATCAAAAAACAGGAAATAACAAGTGTTGGTGAGGATGTGGAGAAATTGGAACCACTTTAACTTGGTAGGAAAGTAAAATGGTGCAGTCACTGTGGAAAACAGTATGAGTTTCCTCAGAAATTATAAATAGAACTACCAAATTATCCAGCAACTCTACTTCTGGATATTGATGCAAAAGAACTGAAAACAGAATCGTGAAGAAATACATACACTCACATATTCATTGAAGCATTATTCAGAGTAGCCAAGAGATAGAAACAAACTAAATGTCCATCACTGGATGAATGAATAAAGAAAATGTGGTATATACATACAATGGAATATTATTCAGCCTTAAAACAGAAAGAAATCTGTCATGTGCTAATAACATGGATGAACCCTGAGGACACTATTCTAAGTGCAATAAGCCAGTCACACACAGAAGGACAAATACTGCAGGAGGTTTCTAAAGTAGTCAGACTCAAAGAGGTGGAAAGTAAAATAGTGGTTGCCAGAGTTTGGGAGGACAGGAACAGGGAGCTGCTGTTCAATAGATATAGAGTTTCAGTTTCAGTCATGCGAGCTGGAAAAGTTCTAGAGATCTGCTGTAAAGCAATGTGTATATAGTTAACAGTACTGTATTGTGCAATTAGAAGTTTGTTAATAGGACAGGTCTAATGTTATGTGTTTTGCCAAAGTTAAAAAATAGTTAATAATAAAAAGTTCTTTATTCTATGATCCATCTCACTTTTGCATCACATGATTCTAGTGTAACTTACCTCTTCCAAGATAGAAAATTGTGTTTGAATTGTATAAATGCTACTTGGATTGTGTGTGGCTGAGAAATTATTACAAATTCTTGTGTTATTAACAATATGGTTAAATTTACTGCTGATTGTATTTACATCTACAGATATTTTCCCAAGCAAGTGTTTACAACATCCACCAAATATCAAAGATTGAGAATCCTTTTTCCAATTTTTTATAAGAACACTTTACAATTTTACTAACTCTAAATAAAACAGACAATAATGTATTATATAAATCTCTTCCCCCAAAATCTTGATAAACTCTAGAGTAGGGGAAGAAATAAAACTATATCTAATCAACTTAGCACTACCTAATTAACTTTTTCATACATCCATGGCTCCCTTAAACTTTTATATGTAATAAATAAAATTTAGATTTAAAATTATTTTAAGATAAGGAATGTTAAAAGAAATCCCAAGTCATCTGAGCCATAATGGTGAGATTAATTACTGAAATATTTTAAAATCTATTTCAATAGTAACTCCCTAGCCAAGTTTGAATCATCTTTGAAGATGAAGCACAAACCAACTCTAAGAAGCCTTCCTCATTCCAGGGTGCAGCTCAGTTTAGGCACCCCTCTCAGAACTGCTTTAGCATCCTTTACTGATGAGATTTACTTCCTCAACAAGTAATATTGTCTGTATAATCCCACAGATGATTGGCTATTTGTGTGTATAATCTGTGCTTCCTTCTCTGTGGCCATAATATCTGGTGCAGTACTTTTCCCATATTAAAGCAACTATTTCATTCATACAACAACTTATTGAGCATCTAACTTATATCTGATTCAGAATACCCTGAGGAAAAAGCCTAACTCCAATCCTAAAGATTATACTCTAATGTGGGAAATGACAAGTGAATTGATGATTATAGGAGTAAGACATAAGGCCAGAACCAAATAAAGCATTTATCAACATGGGAATCCTGGGAGACCAGCGAGTTTTTAAGTAGGAGGTTACATAGGAGTCGAATTCTGAATATGAATTAGGATTTAGCCAGGAGGCAGTTAAGAGTTTTCTGGCTGGAGGAAGAAGCAAGAGGCAAGCATACTGTAGTGTCAGGGGCTGAATGAAGTAGAGGTGAGAAACTAGGCTGTAAGGGAAATACCTAGAGAAGAGGCTGGGGGAAGAGACAGGGGAAAATCTTGAAAGAGACATTGAGAAGGAAATCAGCCTTTATCCTAGAATAAGCAGAGTAAGATTTGCATATTGAAAAGTCACTTGAACAGCAGTGTGGCCAGAGAACTAAAGAAATGTAAGGATGGAGGGAAGAGCTTACTTAGGAAACATTGTAGCAATCCAGACAAAAGAAGAGGATCCCTAGAATAGGGGATTCACTTCAAGAACATGAGATAAATACCAAGAAGGCAGCAGGACTGACTAGTTGTGGGAAGTGAGGCGAAAGGAGGAAGGAAGGAAGAATGCCCTCCAGGTTCTGGCTTGGGAAGATCTATGTGTGGTACCATCAACTGAACTAAGGAATGTTTTATGGGAGAAGAATAAATGGGTCCATGAATAAGTGGGAAAATGGCTAAATTCTTTTTGCATGTTGGCAATATATTTTAGTCAAGAATTGTACATAAGCACATATATCAAGGGTATTCTGGCTGGAATTTCAGAGCATTATATAAGGAATTAAAGAGATTAATATTTTAGGTAACTAAAAAGAACCTCATATTAATTAAAAAGTAAATTTAATGTACGAGTGTTTAAAAAGTTTCTGGTATTCAAATTCCATGAACACTGAAACTGGTCTTCCATCCCTACAACCACACAGATGTGCATCCATAGACGTGGATATCCTGTACATATACTGTATGTGTAACAACACTTTTAAATTTGTAAACATAGATTGTATGTGGGTTCATGTGTGAATACACATACACTTTTATATAATTATGAACACTCTAATCCTCAGAAGCTCCTTTATTTTTAGATATTAATTTACTTTATTTTTTCCTAGTTTTATTATGTTACTTGACATTTAATTAAAGAAGATTTACTGAGAGAATATTACGTTTGACAGTTGGCATAAGTATGAGGTAGTTATAAGCCAAAAGTTCATGGGACTACAGAAAAACTATATTAAGAGAAAATGCAAATAAAGACCAGAGACTGTATTAGAAGAAGAGTTCAGCTTCAGGAGTTTAGAAATTAAAAAGGAAAGTAATCCTAAAATTAGATCCAAGTAGAGAAGAATACATTTAGAAAATGAGAGTCACAAGAAAAAGAAGGCCCCCAAAAAGAGAGAGAACAAGACAACAAATGAATCATTTATGAAGAGAAGAAGATGCACCACCACTCACACACCTCAGAGAGGATCTCTTTCACAAGCAGACTGCTGATTACCGGGATAAAGGGAAGATGAAGACCATTCTCTGCCCCATGTAGATGTTTCTATATGTTAATGAGCAAATATTACATTTGTGAATGAATCAGCTAGCCCTCTCTTGTACCCTACAAAGAAAGTTTCCTGGACTGGTACCAATAATCACAGTAAACTTAGTTAATATAACTTCCCAATAGTTAAATATATATATAAATAAAATTTAAACAAAACCTATGTAAAACTTCAATGATTAATATACCCATCTTATCTCTGAATGTCTGCACAAATTATTAGAATAGCAGCCAGTTAAAACTTTTATAGTTATTTTACCACTTGTGATCTTAGTATCTGGAACAAAAAGTGAATTCCATAGGTATTAGTTTCCATAAACAAAAAAATTTGGGAAAAGCTGTGTTAAGCAAAGTTAAGCATGTATCTTTGATATAAGCTATTTCAAGCATTTTGAGTATATAGGAGGTGCATAGAGTAATAAGTATTTCCAGTTTGGAAGCAGAATCTTTTCTTTCTTGGACCAGTAAGGCATTAGTGTTCCCTTGGAACATTGTTATTAAGACCTTCCTTTAATCTTTTTTCACAACTTTAATAGCAAACATTTAGTAGTTCACTAGAAACATGGTTAGAACTTATTTTTTGCAACAAAGTTATAAATTCCACTTAGTTAAATTTAAATTTATATACTGTTAATGATGGTATTTGGAAGAAAAGATCATTCAGGACTCAATTCTGAAGTTAAAATAAAGGATATTCTTTTTATGTTGACAAGGAAGCTCTTAATTTGACTATGAAATCATGCAACCATTTAATAACAACTATAAAACAACGTTTTTTTCTCTTTTACTCATTAAATTAAAAGAAATAAAGCTTACTATCCCTGTTCTTGAAATATGATCTCTAGCAATGTGTTTTTAATTATACCAATGGGTGTTCCAGAGTTCTCTCCTATTTCATTTTATGATTAGCAACTTTGAACTGAATATGTCAGTCACATGCCAGCATGAAAAGAGACAAGTAAACAGTTGAGTAAATTGTGGCTTATTTATCTGTAAGAGCACTATCAGGCACAACTATGCTTCTGAGTTTGGGTGGTGCAATACCTGGACATCTGTACAGCTTTCTTGCCTGTGCAATATCTCCTTTGCTTAAACGGGTTCGCTGACCAATTGCTGGACGTATGCCATTATCATCACGTGAGGGGAGAATGGTATCCAGAAACATCCCCCTGGAAAAAATCAGAAGCAAGTCACACATAAGTCACCAAATTAAGACACATATATTCCTTACAAATATGTTTTTTTTTTCCAAACTCAAACCAAAGGAGAAATATATCAGTGTTAAGATTTAAAGAGTGTGTCAGACTTTCAAAACACCTTCATCAAAGTAGAAGAAAATTGTGTGCTAAATGTGTATGGCTAATATAAAGTCAGTGATGGCATTCACTTTTTCCTTAAAAATGTATATTATTTGTTTTTTAAAATCTAAAATTCTATATAGTCCCTATCAAGTACACTATGGTTCTTGTTTTTGGTAGCTCAAGATCTAAAAACAATTAAATTACCAAGTTGTCAAACAATTCTTCCTCATAGCGATCTATTTTCTTAAGAACAGCTTATAATAAATATTTTTTAGATTACTAAACGTGTAAAAGTCAAACAAAACAAGTATGTTAATATTTTTAAATTAAACTACTAATTTAACCTAAGCATTTTTTGAAGTCAAATTATTACAGTATATGTTACAAGAAGGAGGAAAAACAAAAAGTGTCAAATTTTAGGAAGTTTAAAGCAAAATAATTTTGTCACACACACATAAATACAAACACACATATACATATAGTGTAAAAACTTCATGGTAAAATTTATAAGTAAAAAAAAAAAACAACTAAGCAATGCACTAATAATGCTAAGCTACAGATACTGAGCTTTTTCACACCCAAGGTTGTGATACAAACTTGCTATGCATGACTAAAACTTCTGAATACAGTAAACTAAAGATACAGTCTAATTTTGCAATGAATATTAACATTTGTAGCTCTAAAGAAAGTAACTGAGCTTGAAAGTTAAATGGATTGGGAGACTATTCCAAATGGTGAGGATGGATTGTATAAAAAGAGACACTTTTTATAAAAGTATTTTAAATTAAGAAATACAATTATTTAAAAAAAAAACAACTTTGAAACTGGGATGAATGATGGAACAGCTTCTTTCCAAAATTTTTAAATGAAAAATTGTATTTAAACTGCAGGTTAAAAGAACAACATTTTAGCTCTACTTTTTCTTCCTTTAAGAAATATTTACTGGGAATTCCCTGGTGGTCCAGTGGTTAGGACTCCACACTTCCACTGCAGGGGGCATAGGTTTGATCCCTGATCAGGGAACTAAGATCCTGCATGCCACGTGGCATGGCCAAAAAAAAAAAAAAAAAAAAAAAAATTTACTGAGCATTGTTATAGACCTACAGACCTGGATTTATAGCAGTAAATAAAAGAAACAAAAATTCCTTCCCTTAAGATTCTCACATTCTAATGGAGGGAGAAAGTCTTTAACAAAGATTGATAACTGAGATAGTGACAGATACTTTGGAGAAAAATAAGGAAGAGAAGATGGATATTGATTATCCACTGATGGGATAGCTTTTAAATAGAGTGATCCAAGTAAAGCTCACTTGGAAGTTGACATTTTAGCCAAACATCAAGGAAGTGAAGGCGAGGTAAATGTGGGTAACTGGGAGTAGAGAGTCACAGAGAGAAAGAACTTTAAGAAATACAGCAACCCTGAGATGGGAGGATGCTTTGTTTGAGTGTCAAAGTTTAACTTTTAACCTGAGGAAAACTCTTAATATGTGGATGATGGTAAACAGAGGTATGACATGATCTATAAGTAATTTATGACTAACCTCCCTAGCTTCTAGGTAGGAGTGGTGATCTTTAGATAAAACCCAGATAACTCAAATAGATACTGGAACTCTTTTAAAACCAAATCTAAGTCTCTACAAAATTCCATATGTATACTACCTGAGATGAAGGTAGGGAAGGGGAACTAATGATCATCAAAAGTGAGAGCTTGCACACACTTAATAAAACACAACTCCAGCTAAGCCAGTGCAACTGAAGGGGAAGTTGAACTATAGGGTAGCACCGAGAAAAGTTATTCTTCAACTTTGCTGCACAAATCAACAGATACATTAAGTAGGTAAGTCCAAATTAGTGAAGTGTTACAACTTCTGCAGTACTTCAGTACTAATGAAGTATTCACTATTTTCTATTCCAGTTTCTAAAAAAAAAAAACACCATAGTCTTCGAAAAATTTTGTGTTTTCCAGTTTTCAAAAAAAAAGATTCAATTTTAAAAGGTCAAGGACATCTTGGAGAAGATATATTCAAACTCAGGTGATAGAACGATGAATTTTGGCTCATTTAATCTATGGAGGTAATCTGCCTTCCATTTGTATGGGTGTCAGTCACCCATTCTTTTGATCTTTCTTTGTGGTCAGAAAGTTAACAATTCTCTCCTTCCACAACCAGGCCATTAAGCAATGTAGGCTTTTCCTGAACATTCTTTCAGACAGACCATAGATGGGGTCACTTACTAATCTTCATTTGTTTTACCTACATTAGAAGAGTGAATTAACTGTGCTTTTCATAAAACTTCATAAAATTTTACAATTCTCTTATTAGAAATGGGCAGTTCCAATTTGCAAGCATGTACATTACAAATTATCTATGCATATAAAGCCCCCTATATGCAGCCCTGTTCTTCCCACAGTAAGTACCTAAATCTGCTCATGGGAAATATTGATGAAAACAACTAAAACTTTTATAGACTATCTGGGTTCAGAATAGAAGAAACTATAAAACTTCAAATACTTACATTAACAGAATGAAGGACAAAAGCCACATGTTCATCTAATTGATGCAGAAAAAGCATTTGACAAAATTCAACACACTTTCATGATAAAAGCACTCAACAAACTAGTAATAGAAGGGAACTATCTCAACATAAAAGGTCATATATGAAAAACCTACAGATAACATCATGCTCAATGAAAAACTGAAAACTTTTCATTTAAGATCGGGAAGATGGCAAGGATGTTTGCTCTCACCATTTTTATTCAACATAGTATTGAAAGTCCTAGTCAGAGAAATTAGGCAAGAAAAAGAGTCAAAAGGTATACATGTTGAAAAGAAAGAAGTAAAGTGATCTCTGTTTGCAGATAACACGATCTTTTTTTTTTTGTTTGTTTTGTTTTGTTTTGTTTGTTTTTTTATACTGCAGGTTCTTATTAGGCATCAGTTTTATACACATCAGTGTATACATGTCAATCCCAATCGCCCAATTCAGCACACCACCATCCCCACCCCACCGCAGTTTTCCCCCCTTGGTGTCCATATGTCCATTCTCTACATCTGTGTCTCAACTTCTGCCCTGCAAACTGGCTCATCTGTACCATTTTTCTAGGTTCCGCATACATGCATTAATATACGATATTTGTTTTTCTCTTTCTGACTTACTTCACTCTGTATGACAGTCTCTAGATCCATCCACGTCTCAACAAATGACTCAATTTCGTTCCTTTTCATGGCTGAGTAATATTCCATTGTATATATGTACCACAACTTCTTTATCCATTCGTCTGTTGATGGGCATTTAGGTTGCTTCCATGACCTGGCTATTGTAAATAGTGCTGCAATGAACATTCGGGTGCATGTGTCTTTTTGAATTATGGTTTTCTCTCGGTATTTGCCCAGTAGTGGGATTGCTGGGTCATATGGTAATTCTATTTTTAGTTTTTTAAGGAACCTCCATATTGTTCTCCATAGTGGCTGTATCAATTTACATTCCCACCAACAGTGCAAGAGGGTTCCCTTTTCACCACACCCTCTCCAGCATTTGTTGTTTGTAGATTTTCTGATGATGCCCATTCTAACAGGAGTGAGGTGATACCTCATTGTAGTTTTGATTTGCATTTCTCTAATAATTAGTGATGTTGAGCATCTTTTCATGTGCTTCGTGGCCGTCTGTATGTCTTCTTTGGAGAAATGTCTATTTAGGTCTTCTGCCCATTTTTGGATTGGGGTGTTTGTTTCTTTGATATTGAGCTGAATGAGCTGTTTATATATTTTGGAGATTAATCCTTTGTCCGTTGATTCATTTGCAAATATTTTCTCCCATTCTGAGGGTTGTCTTTTCGTCTTGTTTATGGTTTCCTTTGCTGTGCAAAAGCTTTGAAGTTTCATTAGGTCCTACTTGTTTATTTTTGTTTTTATTTCCATTACTCTAGGAGGTGGATCAAAAAAGATCTTGCTGTGATTTATGTCAAAGAGTGTTCTTCCTATGTTTTCCTCTAAGAGTTTTATAGTGTCCAGTCTTATATTTAGGTCTCTAATCCATTTTGAGTTTATTTTTGTGTATGGTGTTAGGGAGTATTCTAATTTCATTCTTTTACATGTAGCTGTCCAGTTTTCCCAGCACCACTTATTGAAGAGACTGTCTTTTCTCCATTGTATATCTTTGCCTCCTTTGTCATAGATTAGTTGACCATAGGTGCGTGGGTTAATCTCTGGGCTTTCTATCTTGTTCCATTGATCTATGTTTCTGTTTTTGTGCCAGTACCATATTGTCTTGATTACTGTAGCTTTGTAGTATAGTCTGAAGTCAGGGAGTCTGATTCCTCCAGCTCCATTTTTTTGCCTCAAGACTGCTTTGCCTATTCGGGGTCTTTTGTGTCTCCATACAAATTTTAAGATGATTTGTTCTAGCTCCGTAAAAAATGCCATTGGTAATTTGATAGGGATTGCATTGAATCTGTAGATTGCTTTGGGTAGTATACTCATTTTCACAATGTTGATTCTTCCAATCCAAGAACATGGTATATCTCTCCATCTGTTGGTATCATCTTTAATTTCTTTCATCAGTGTCTTATAGTTTTCTGCATACAGGTCTTTTGTCTCCCTAGGTAGGTTTATTCCTAGGTATTTTATTCTTTTTGTTGCAATGGTAAATGGGAGTGTTTCCATAATTTCTCTTTCAGATTTTTCATCATTAGTGTATAGGAATGCAAGAGATTTCTGTGCATTAATTTTGTATCCTGCAACTTTACCATATTCATTAATTAGCTCTAGCAGTTTTCTGGTGGCAGTTTTAGGATTCTCTATGTATAGTATCATGTCATCCGCAAACAGTGCCAGTTTTACTTCTTCTTTTCCAATTTGTATTCCTTTTATTTCTTTTTCTTCTCTGATTGCCGTGGCTAGGACTTCCAAAACTATGTTGAATAATAGTGGTGAGAGTGGACATCCTTGTCTCGTTCCTGATCTTAGAGGAAATGCTTTCAGTTTTTCACCATTGAGAATGATGTTTGCTGTGGGTTTGTCATATATGGCCTTTATTATGTTGAGGTAGGTTCCCTCTATGCCCACTTTCTGGAGAGTTTTTATCTGAAATGGGTGTTGAATTTTGTCAGAAGCTTTTTCTGCATCTATTGAGATGATCATATGGTTTTTATTCTTCAATTTGTTAATATGGTGTATCACATTGATTGATTTGCGTATATTGAAGAATCCTTGCATCCCTGGGATAAATCCCACTTGATCGTGGTGTATGATCCTTTTAATGTGTTGTTGGATTCTGTTTGCTAGTATTTTGTTGAGGATTTTTGCATCTATATTCATCAGTGATATTGGTCTGTAATTTTCTTTTTTTGTAGTGTCTTTGTCTGGTGTTGGTATCAGGGTGATGGTGGCCTCATAGAATGAGTTTGGGAGTGTTCCTTCCTCTGCAATTTTTTGGAAGAGTTTGAGAAGGATGGGTGTTAGCTCTTCTCTAAATGTTTGATAGAATTCACCTGTGAAGCCATCTGGTCCTGGACTTTTGTTTGTTGGAAGATTTTTAATCACAGTTTCAATTTCATTACTTGTGATTGGTCTGTTCATATTTTCTGTTTCTTCCTGGTTCAGTCTTGGAAGGTTATACCTTTCTAAGAATTTGTCCATTTCTTCCAGGTTGTCCATTTTATTGGCATAGAGTTGCTTGTAGTAGTCTCTTAGGATGCTTTGTATTTCTGCAGTGTCTGTTGTAACTTCTCCTTTTTCATTTCTGATTTTATTGATTTGAGTCCTCTCCCTCTTTTTCTTGATGAGTCTGGCTAATGGCTTATCAATTTTGTTTATCTTCTCAAAGAACCAACTTTTAGTTTTATTGATCTTTGCTATTGTTTTCTTTGTTTCTATTTCATTTATTTCTGCTCTGATCTTTATGATTTCTTTCCTTCTGCTAACTTTGGGTTTTGTTTGTTCTTCTTTCTCTAGTTTCTTTAGGTGTAAGGTTAGATTGTTTACTTGAGCTTTTTCTTGTTTCTTTAGGTAGGCTTGTATAGCTATAAACTTCCCTCTTAGAACTGCTTTTGCTGCATCCCATAGGTTTTGGGTCGTCGTGTTTTCATTGTCATTTGTCTCTAGGTATTTTTTGATTTCCTGTTTGATTTCTTCAGTGATCTCTTGGTTATTTAGTAACGTATTGTTTAGCCTCCATGTGTTTGTCCTTTTTACGTTTTTTTCCCTGTAATTCATTTCTAATCTCATAGCGTTGTGGTCAGAAAAGATGCTTGATATGATTTCAATTTTCTTAAATTTACTGAGGCTTGATTTGTGACCCAAGATGTGATCTATCCTGGAGAATGTTCCGTGCGCACTTGAGAAGAATGTGTAATCTGCTGTTTTTGGATGGAATGTCCGATATATATCAATTAAATCTATCTGGTCTATTGTGTCATTTAAAGCTTCTGTTTCCTTATTTATTTTCATTTTGGATGATCTGTCCATTGGTGTAAGTGAGGTGTTAAAGTCCCCCACTATGATTGTTTTACTGTCGATTTCCTCTTTTATAGCTGTTAGCAGTTGCCTTATGTATTGAGGTGCTCCTATGTTGGGTGCATATATATTTATAATTGTTATATCTTCTTCTTGGATTGATCCCTGGATCATTATTTAGTGTCCTTCCTTGTCTGTTGTAACATTCTTTATTTTAAAGTCTATTTTATCTGATATGAGTATAGCTACTCCAGCTTTCTTTTGATTTCCATTTGCATGGAATATCTTTTTCCATCCCCTCACTTTCAGTCTGTATGTGTCCCTAGGTCTAAAGTGGGTCTCTTGTAGACAGCATATATATGGGTCTTGTTTTTGTATCCATTCAGCCAGTCTATGTCTTTTGGTTGGGGCATTTAATCCATTCACGTTTAAGGTAATAATCGATATGTATGTTCCTATGACCATTTTCTTAATTGTTTTGCGTTTGTTTTTGTAGGTCCTTTTCTTCTCTTGTGTTTCCCACTTAGAGAAGTTCCTTTAGCATTTGTTGTAGAGCTGGTTTGGTGGTGCTGAATTCTCTTAGCTTTTGCTTGTCTGTAAAGCTTTTGATTTCTCCATCAAATCTAAATGAGATCCTTGCCGGGTAGAGTAATCTTGGTTGTAGGTTCTTCCCTTTCATCACTTTAAGTATATCATGCCACTCCCTTCTGGCTTGCAGAGTTTCTGCTGAGAAATCAGCTGTTAACCTTATGGGAGTTCCCTTGTATGTTATTTGTCATTTTTCCCTTGCTGCTTTCAATAATTTTTCTTTGTCCTTAATTTTTGCCACTTTGATTACTATGTGTCTCAGCGTGTTTCTCCTTGGGTTTATCCTGTATGGGACTCTCTGCGCTTCCTGGACTTGGGTGGCTATTTCCTTTCCCATGTTAGGGAAGTTTTCGACTATAATCTCTTCAAATATTTTCTCGGGTCCTTTCTCTCTCTCTTCTCCTTCTGGGACCCCTATAATGCGAATGTTGTTGTGTTTAATGTTGTCCCAGAGGTCTCTTAGGCTGTCTTCATTTCTTTTCATTCTTTTTTCTTTAGTCTGTTCCGCAGCAGTGAATTCCATCATTCTGTCTTCCAGGTTACTTATCCGTTCTTCTGCCTCAGTTATTCTGCTATTGATTCCTTCTAGTGTAGTTTTCATTTCAGTTATTGTATTGGTCATCTCTGTTTGTTTGTTCTTTAATTCTTCTAGGTCTTTGTTAATCATTTCTTGCATCTTCTCAATCTTTGCCTCCATTCTTATTCCAAGGTCCTGGATCATCTTCACTATCATTATTCTGAATTCTTTTTCTGGAAGGTTGCCTATCTCCACTTCATTTAGTTGTTTTTCTGGGGTTTTTTCTTGTTCCTTCATCTGGTACATAGCCCTCTGCCTTTTCATCTTGTCTATCTTTCTGTAACTCAACACGATCTTATATGTATAAAATCCTAGTGAGTCCACCCAAAAACTATCAGAACTGATAAATGAATTCAGCAAAGTGGCAGGATACAAAATCAACACTCAAAAATCAGTTGCATTTCTATACAATAACAGTGAAAAATCTTTAAAGGAAATTAGGAAAACAATTCCATTTAAAATAGCATCAAAAAGAATAAAATACTTGGGAATAAACTTAACCAAGGAAGCAAAAGACTTATACACTGAAAATTACAAAACATCATTGAAAGAAATTAAAGAAGACACAAACAAATGGAAAAACATTCTATATTTATGGATTGGATGACCTTATTTGTTAAGATGTTCACATTACTCAAAACAATCAACATAATCCCTATCAAAACCAAAATGGCATTTATTGTGGAAATAATAGAAAAAATAACAGTTCTAAAATTCATATATAATCTCTTAGAACCTTGAATAGCCAAACATGTTTTGAAAAAAAGAACAAAGGTGGAGGACTCACAGTTTCAGATTTCAAAACATATTACAAAGCTTAAGTAACTAAAACAGTGTGATATTGGCATACAGACAGACCTATAGAACAATGGAATTGAACAGGAATAAAATACACCCTAGTATATATAATGACCTTTAACAACGGTATTAAAGGTATTAACTCAATGGGGAAAAGATAATCTTTACAACAAATGATGTTGGGAAAACTGGATATCCATGTGCAAAAGAACAAAGTTAGACCCTTATCAAAGCCATATATAAAAATAACTCAAAAGAGATTAAAGACCTGAATATAAGACCCCAAATTATAAAACTCTTAGAAGAAAACATAGGGGAAAAGCTTCATGACATTGAATATGGCAATGATTTCTTGGATATGACACCAAAAGCATAGGCAACAAAAGCAAAAACAGGTAAGTGGGTCTAGATTTTTAATTAAAAAGCTTGCGCACAGCAAAGGAAACAATCAAGTGAAAAGGAGAGAAAATATTTGCAAGATATATATATATCTGATAAGAGACCAGAATATACCAAGAAATTCTACAGCTCAACAATAGAAAAATGGAGTAATCTGATTTAAAAATACTCAGAAGATTTGAATGGAGATTTTTTTCTTTTTTTTCCCTAATATTTATTGGAGTATAGTTGCTTTACAATGTTGTGTTAGTTTCTACTGTACAGTAAAGTGAATCAGCTATACGTATACATACATCTCCTCTTTTTTGGATTTCCTTCCCATTTAGGTCATGCAGAGCACTGAGTAGAGTTCCCTGTGCTATACAGTAGGTTCTCATTTGTTATCTACTTTATACATAGTATCAATAGTGTATATATGTCAAGCCTCATCTCCCAATTCATCACACCCTCCTCCTTCTCCCTTGGTATCCATATGTTTGTTCTCTACGTCTGTGTATCTATTTCTGCTTCACAAATAAGACCATCTACACCATTTTTTTAAGATTACACATATATGTGTTAATATACAATATTTGTTTTTCTCTTTCTGACTTACTTCACTCTGTATGACAGTCTCTAGGTCCGTCAACATCTCTACATATGACACAATTTCTTTCCTTTTTATGGCTGAGTAATATTCCATTGTATATATGTATCACAACTTCTTTATCCATTCTTCTGTTGATGGACATTTAGGTTACTTCCATGTCCTGGTTATTGTAAATGGTGCTGCAATGAACATTGGGGTGCATGTGCCTTTTTGAATTATGGTTTTCTCCGAGTATATGCCCAATACTGGCATTGCTGGGTCATATGGTAGTTCTACTTTTAGTTTTTTAAGGAACCTCATACTGTTCTCCATAGTGGTTGTATCAATTTACATTCCCAGCAACAGTGCAAGAGGGTTCCCATTTCTCCACATGCTCTCCAGCATTTATTGTTTGTAGATTTTTAAAAAATAAATTTATTTATTTTATTTTATTTATTTTATGTTTGGCTGCTTTGGGTCTTTGTTGCTGCATGTGGGCTTTTCTCTGGTTGCTGCGAGTGGGGGCTACTCTTCTTTGTGGTACACAGGCTTCTCATTGTGGTGGCTTCTCTTGTTGGGAGCATGGGCTCTAGGCGTGTGGGCTTCAGTAGTTGTGGCACATGGGCTCAGTAGTTGTGGCTCACGGGCCCTAGAGTGCAGGCTCAGTAGTTGTGGTGCACGGGCTTAGTTGCTCCACGGCATGTGGGATCTTCCTGGACCAGGGCTCGAACCCACGTCTCCTGCATTGGCAGGTGGATGCTTAACCACTGCACCACCAGGGAAGCCCTGTTTGTAGATTTTTTGATGCTGGCCATTCTGACCGGTGTGAGGTGATACCTCATTGTAGTTTTGATTTGCATTTCTCTAGTAATTGGTGATGTTGATGGCCAAGCATATAAAAGTATGCTCAACATCACTAATTATCAGAGAAATGCAAATCAAAACCATAATGAGACATCACATCATACCCATTAGGATGGCTACTATCAAAAAATTAAAAAACAAAACAGAAAAGAACACATGTTGGTGAGGATATGGAGAAATTGGAACACTTGTGCACTGTTGATGGGATTGTGAAATAGTGCAGCATCTAAGAAAAAAATTATGGAGGTTCTTCAAAAAATTAAACATAGAACTACTATACAGTTCAGCAATCCCACTTCTGTGTATATATATCCAAAACAATGGAAAACAGGATCTGGAAGAGATATTTGCATACCCATGTTCATGGCAGCACTATTCACAGTAGCCAAGAGGTGAAAGCAACTCAGATGTCCATCAACAAATGAATGAATAAACAAAATGTGGTATATACATCCAATGGAATATTATTCAGCCTTAAAAAGGAAGGAAATTCTGTTACATGCTACAACATAAATGAACCTAAAGGATTTTATGCTAGGTGAAATAAACCAGTCACAAAAAGGCAAATACTGTGTGATTCTACTTGGTATCTAAAGTAGCCAAATTCAGAGACACAGAAAGTGGAAAGGTGGTCCAGAGGCTGGCGGTGGGGTGGGGGTGGGGTGGGGAGAGAGGAGAGCTGTTGTTTAATGGGTATATGGTTTCAGTTTTTCAAGATGAAAAGTTTCTGGACATCTGTTTCACAACAATGTGAATGTACTTAATACTACTAAATTGTACACTTAAAATTAGATAATACAGTAAATTTGATATTGAGGTTTCTTTACCACAATAATAATAAAAAAAATTCAAATACTTTGGAGGTGGTGGCTGAGAGCTGTGTGAAATATTTCCTCTCATGAAATTCAGAACAAAAAAATAATGTGTATTGAATCAATTCTTCTAACAGGTAGATACAGTTACTTTCACTATTGGAATATAAGTTTATTTGGGAAAATGGAATAGGTAAATTTTGAAACAATAAGAGAAAATAATAGTTCAAGGCTAGTTGTCGTGCAACTCCAAAGTTAGGTGTAGGGGGTGATAAATTGCAAGAACCTCGTGGTTTATGGAAAAGCAACAATTTAAAGACATAAAAGGAGTACAGAATAAGGGAAAATGTATGTTTCAAACTTTGGTTTAGGTTCATTGTCTACCAGGGATAGAAAGAATAAATTACGTTTTCCATTCTCCAGCTCTATTCCAAAGAATCTAAACTCAGTTTATTTCTAACTAATATAACTCAACAGTATAAGAGAAACACTTTGGCTAAACTGGTACCTAAATCCTCATTTTTCACATGTTTCTAAAGAAAACTCAATTCCAAGCATGAAAACAAAGCTTTATAAGCTTTATAAGCTTTATAATTCTTTAAGATTAATTTCAGGCCAAATTTATGGATGTATTTCTACTAAAACTTCAATTCAATTCAAAAAACAAGTATTTGGGTAGTTATTATATTTGAACAAATATATACTTCAGAATAAAATGATTTTTAAAATACAGTTAACACTCAATTATGTTAATAATAAAGTTTGGTCATAAAAATCATCATTTAAATATTTATCCAAGTATTAAGAGTTTGTTTACACCCTTCTCTACTTATTACCACAAAATTTTTTTTAAAACAGGGAATTAACTTGAATTTACTGTCTTCTTCCTGACCCTGCCTTTAAACATAGACATTAATGAATTGTGAAATGGGCATGGTGATCAGAAAAGAATGAGTGGAATGGACATGAGTGTAAAATGGGTATAAAATGGGAAAAAGATATGACTTCAATGGTTTTAACAGTTTCAGATTCCTTACCTGGAAACCATTGCCTTGATGACATCTTGTTTAGAGTGAAATAGATCAAAACCCAAATTTATTACACTCTTAAAAATTAGCATTCAGTCACTAATGAAATAATTTTAAGGTTAATAACTGGAAAGTATATGAAGTAAAATATCTTCCTAAAATGTTCTCTGAGAATTATTTTACTATAACATTTTTCTAGTGAAATTAGTACTTGAGCAACAGAAAATACACAATAAAAGCACAAGTCACATGGAGAGTATAACATTCCAACTCAACAACTGAGCTTGCTATTTGACTTGAAATGCCTAATTTCCATTAATAGTGCTTTGCCAATTTAACATGCTGATTGGTTTGGTAATCATTTTAATTGAACTTTTTTAAGATTTAAGAATATTAAATAATTTAAATAATCAAACAATTTTAATTTTTACTTTGAATCTATTTATTTGATAGGAAATGTGAAAATGTGTTTTTAAAATCTCAAATGCCTGTTGTTGGCTATAAACACCAATCAAGTATATTTTGTACTTTATGACAGCAATATTTGAAAGTGGTTCTAGTTCTAATGTTAAACCTAGTTTTGTGAGGAGCCACACAGAGGAAAGGAATTAAAAGTCAAAAGGTATAACCTGAGACTCCAACCTTGAGAAGGTGTTCCTGGCATAGTGCATGATACTGTCAAAATCATATCTTTCTCCAAGCGAGTTCACTTCTCCAGGCTCCATCTTCAGAAAATTGTACTCTTGCCCTAAGAATTAGGCACAGAAAACACTTCAGAAGCCTCTTAACAGACAGAAAAGAGAACAGAAGAGCCCTTCCTGCCTCTATCTGCTCTCTACCAAATGCTGATCGCTGATTTTCATGACGTTGTATTTACACACTAACACCCAGGTACTCGCAAAAGGGTACATCCAGTGCCACTGCTTGCACTTGAATACCATCCTGAAAGAGTAATATTGAATTTCATTAATAAGTTAATTTTGGCAAAAAGGTAGATTACCAAAAGCATGCTTTGGATTTGTTTTCTTTGTATACTCTTCCACCTTCTCTAAATATTTGTTCCTTTAAAACTACTGTTTTTTTTTTTTTTAACAATATTGTGATTATAAAAAGTTACATTTTTACTTAATAAGTTTCCCACCTTTCTCTTATGACTATATTTGCCAAGACCCCCCTAAAAAAACTTCCTATTTGTGTTAGAGTCTATGAAACACTGGGAAAAATATAAAAACTATATTTGTATGTACACAGAACATTGCAGGCATTTGCTATGTGACTTTGTCACTAAAGATAAAACCACAGCAACTGAAACAAGATTCTCTTTGATGAAAAGGAGACGCTACTTGGAGGGCTTTTTTGGTCAAGAGAATATGCTTCAGAACTTACTTTTTCATTTTTTACTTTTCACGACTGCTATTTTAACTTCTGGACATCTTCATGTTAATAGATTTCTCAACTGCCTGTTTGTATCTGTATTGTAATATTATTTCTTGAAATTTGAAAATAACATAGTGTTAAATGTGTAGATCTACATCAATGGTTCCAGAGGCAGAGTATTTCCTCAGATAGAGTTTAGGTTTCAGTGATTCATTTTTCACAATTTCAGCAGCCAAAGATGGTTGCTTTTATAGCTCATTTTGAAACATCAAAGTGTAAAGCTGAGTTATTAGGTTTCCAAATTCAAGGCTGGGGTTCAAAAAAGAACTATTATTGTACAACACTTGTGTAACTATTTTAATTTTATTCCAACTGCCGTATTACTACTGAATATAAAAATATTACATTAAAAATTTCCCAAAAGGCAATAAAAAAACTGAGTGATGCCACAGAGTATAATATCTTTCCTACATGTGATAAGGAAGTCTGATATACTCACTTGAGCATTAAAGATAAAACAATCAGCCTGAAGTTACAGAACCCAAGTCCCAGAGTAAAGTGTTTCAGTCCACCTTACAATGAATTCACACAATAAATAGTTTTCAATGAACTAACTACACCATATAGTGAAATACATGTTCCACAAATCTCTGGTTTGTCTGTCTGTATTACAACTATTCTTGGGAAATACCCTGCATTATCTTCAACCTTTGATAGAAGTAACTGTTAAAAACTCTGTTCTTCATGAAACATGGTAAGTATATTTTAGTACAACCAATTCTAAGGTGAGATTTTTGTAAAGCTGTGGAGCTGATTTTTTAATATTAATCTATAACCCACTGGAGATTTCAAATTTCAAGCACAATATGTGAGTATACTCTCTAATTAAAGCAAAATGTTTCATAAAAATTTCTGAAAGTGGAACACGAAGCAACTTCAGTAATACATTTTGATGTATATAACTGAGCAGTTACCATGTATGTGAAACAGTGTTTTGTGCTAGTTAAAAAGAACACAGCCATACTTGGTCCAAATAAAGAAAATCAGACATTTCATAACAGAAGAGAAGAGGATCAGAGATACAGAGCACCAGTGGAACTCACCCTAAACAATTTTTTAAAAAATGACAACCTCCTTCTTGAAGGCATGTTCTAAAGTGGATTAAAGTAATCCAATCTTTGTACCAAATTGGCTCCTATCATAGTCACTAATTTTGCATATAAATGCAGCTAAAGTCCACACTTATTAGACGTTGCCCTAGAATAACACTTGATCTAAAATTTCTGAGCCAAAGTAAGTCACAAATTTGCTCAATATTATTCTCCGACATGAATTTTTCATACTAGAATTACCTTGCTATAGTACAGTCAGCCTTCAGTATCTGCAGGGGACTGGTTCCAGGAAGCCCTTGGATACCAAAATCTGTGGATGTTTAAGTCCCTTATATAAAATGGTTTAGTACAATGAATAAGAAATTTCAGTTCAAAGGTTGGTTGAATCCATGGATGCAAAACCCTATGAATATGGAGGGTCAACTGTCCATACATACAAATGATTGCAAGTGAGTGAGAAAAGTGAAAATAATCATATGTTGAGAATATCGTTGAATCCAAGCAAGGTATGACAAAATGTGCATGGAGTTCCAAATACTGAGGACATCTCATGCAATAAATTGTTGTTTTCTATTAGATTGAATGTTGACTCAAAATATGAGTCAACATTATGAGTCATATTGACTCAAAAATATGAAAAGCCATAAATGGTTTAGCACTGTGTTAAGTATTATACATTTACATACTATTTATACATTTCTGCTTGTTTTAGCTACATAAATTTATGTTGAACCAGAGTCCTATTTTTAAGAGCAAGAATCATTCTTGGAAGTTACTTCCTTTATAAGTTATTTTGTCCACATAATAGAGGAAATTTAGTAACTGTGGTTGATAGAAAACTTTTCATTTAATTGGTAGTTGGAGTAATTTTCAGAAATATTATTTTCTCTTTGTCTCCCAATGATATAAAGTATAAGATGAACCTTGATAGCTGGTCAGGCATTAGAGTCTTCTATATTGGGAGTATAGATGTTATTTACTTCTCTTTCAACACTACAGATTACTTCTTTATTCTTGAAGTGATCTCTTCCCTGTAACATCACATTCATTGATTTTTCTCCTACTTCTTAGACCAAACTTTCTTAATCTTTTGAGAGATATTCTACAAAATGTTGCTTAAATATTGATGTTCCCCATATTCTACCCACAATCTTATTTTCTTCTTCCTCCAACATTTTCCTAGACAGTCAAATCCACTAACAAATTTCTATCTCTAGATATCTTAAAGTCTAGACTCACCTTTCCTTTGTCTACTAAATATCTCCACTTGGACCATCTAAAGGCTTCTCAAACTCAAGGATATGCTAAATGAAATTATTTGTCTTTCTTCCTCTTAAAAATATGTTGCTTTAACCACATTTCTTACTTCATTTGATGGTGCCACCATTCATCCTGTTGCCTAAAAATAAAATCTTGAAGATTTGCTTTCACATGCTGTTCCTCTTAAAATATTTTTGAAAGATTATTCCTCTCCTTCTTCTTGGCCTACACCACCCTAACTGAGGACTTAGTCACCTCTTATAAATGATTTATTTAAGTTTCTAATAGGTTTCCCTGATGTCACGTTCATCCTCCCCACCCCCATATCCCCATTCTCAGTTAATAATCCCTACAGCTGAAAGAATTCTTTTTTTAAATCTGAACTTGCTCTGCTTTCAATCCTTTGATTATTCTCCAGTAGCTAGAGGATAAAATCTAAATTTCTTAGCTTCAGATAGAAAATCCCTATGATCTAATCTCCCTTGGTAATTACCAACTAATCTCTCACTTGTAACTTACCATGCAGACATTTGGGCAAATAAAAATGATTTAATTATCTGTAATTGTAGCTTTGATCATGATGCTTTTTTTTTTTTCCAGTTAGAAATTCCATCACTCTTCTGGGCACTTAGAACCCCTTTACTTCTAAATTTCAGTTCCTTTGTGGCGTCTCCCTTGACTCGGAAGGCACATTTTGTCACACCTTGCTTGGACTGGGCTGTGTTCTCAATATAACACTATTCTCACTCGCTTGCAGTCGTTTGTATACATGGATATACATACACTAAGCTCTATAATTTTCATGAAGTATCTCTAACATCTAATAGTGCCTCAATAAATAACTGGCAGCAAATATGCTATGAAAAAATAAATAGAGCAACGCTGTTAATCACAGGAAATTCTAAGGAATTAAATGTTTGTAACTTAAAACTGGCCATGATAAGGAAATAAGGACACATTTCTACTTTACTTCTGCTACAAATACACACAACTTTCTAAGACAATTCTAAACAACAGGATTTTTCTTCTGGCAATTGAGATGTACTTATCGTTATGAATTATGAAAGGTAAAACAAATGAAAAACTAAATGAGGTGATTATCACACATCAACTGTCGGAGAAAATTAAATTTTAATTATATATTAACTATTGAACTACTGAAACTATTGAAAACATTCTTAAGAATTTGTCTTTAGTATAGTTAAAGGGAAATCTCAAGAAAATATTTGGACTATCCTGGAAATGACTCACTTCCCTGGAATTTTCTCCAGAACTTGTCCCTGGTATAATATAGATTTGTATGGTAGCAGCACATTTTGTGGCAAACCCTGGACCCTTTTTAAATGCCAACAACATAAATTATAGAATTAAGTATAGAAAATACTTTTAAAAAATTTATTAATATTAATTTATGTTTTAATAGCCTACACCCATTCTTGGAAAGCACCGAAGTTTGGATATAAAATAGCTAAATCTTAAGAAAAAAAAGCAAGCCTAAAAAATGCATAAGATCATTTGATCTGCAGGAAAAAATTAACACCATAGCAGCTATTTTTAAATCAAGCAAAATGTTGATCTACAATATCAACAAAATCAGTTCACAGTTTTTAAGAAGGTAAATGATAAATAGTACAATACATTTAAAAGATATTTAGTCAACCTTAAACCCAACACATTCTGAAGCCTCTCACCTGGCTGGATGTTTTCTCTTATGATAGTTACATGATTATCTCGATCTGGTCGTGTGTGTTCATGCCAAAAACCTATCACATGGCCCAATTCATGAACAACAATTCCAAATTTATCACAGTTCTTGCCAATAGAGATCGCCTGAGGTCCATTTCCACGCCGACCTACATAGGAGCAGCATCTGGAATAAAGTAGAAAGTGCAGATGGTGGTGGACAGGGAGACGCTGAGTGAATTACAGTAGGGTGAAACTTTTGTAAAAATTTGTCATGAACTGTAAAGTCCAACACATTCAGAGGCAGAACAATTTTTCATTAATAAATATTTCATTAATAAAAATTTCTAGTAATCCTGGTAGATTTATGTACGAGTCCCCAAATAATCTATTGAAGTGCCTTTGTACTAATTCATATATTAGAAGATGTGCCTTAAATAATTTTTAGGAGTATTCAGAAGATAAATCAGAAAATAAAATACTTATGATGATGATTAATGGTTATTATACATATAGTTAAACTTAAGACATCAACTCACATGTATTTCTAATACAATTTTTTATCCTCAAGACCCATTTAGGTAACTACTTTGTCAATATGGTTATCTAACAATAATCCATTATTTCAGTATTAAAAATAAAAACAAAGTTTATTTTTCCTCTTTGAGAAAAACAATTAACTTTATGAGAAATGTTGGTTAATTAAAAAAGGAATTACTTTTCCTCTTCATGGGAGAATTTTTTTAAAGAAGAGAACTTTTAAGAGAAGTCAATCGAGGAAAATTAGTTTCAAAAGGTGAATTATCTAGGGTTAATGGTTGACTGGTGAAGGAAAATCAACAACTGGTAGAATTATGAGACTGTGTCAAATGGTCAGGCAAATGTTTAGTGTGATAGTCCATTTCACCTTCTGAAAGAATCTCTTGGACTTTCAGAATGTGAACCATGCAGAGCATCTTCCTGCAAATTTTCTTCAATTTATTGATATTTATACATATTCAAATAGTGATGCTTTTCTACCCAAAATATAGATATTCCGTTTATTCATATTGTGTGTGTGTGCATACGTGCATGTGTGTCAGTGTGCATGAGAGAGTGTGCACACACATGCAAGGGTGGACACATAGGAACACACTTTAAAATAAGCTTTAAATGGTATAATAATATGGTAACTACAATCATAGTTATAAATAAAATTACACTTAAAACTTCAAAATTTAGGGTTTACATTAAAATAGCTTATCTAAGGGCCACCCCTCTAGACAGCAATAGAGGGCAGTAAATAACTGGTCTTGAATAGATGGGAATCATAATGTGCTGGACACTGAGCACCTTTTCTAATTTATTAAGTTAAAAGAAGAAATTGCCCAAAATTAATTGCCCAAATTTTTAAAATGCATTTCACTAATTTCACTTTTCAGAGTAAGCACATTTGTCATTCCAATTATTTCTGTAGGCTTTCAATGCCAGCTAGAAGAAGTAATTCAACTTATTATTTATGAATCTATTATAACAGTTAATTAAGCTTAATAAATCAATAAAAGAAAGAAAAGTGAAGTAACTGGTAGGGGAAAAAATCAGGGAATTGTATTTTTGCTCTCAGGTAGATTTTTTTTTACCAAGACTTTTAAATTTATACATATGTAGTTATTTATTACATACTGAAATAGTAAAGTATTAGGTGTAGCAAAACTCAAAATTTGCAAATTTTGGAGAGATTTAAACTGAAATATTTGCTACCATAAAGCAATAGTGATGAAAGTGAAATATCTGAGGATTATACAGCAACTAAATTACCCACACTGAATCATTCTTGCTGGTTATATTCAGAGAAAAAAGTACTTTGCAAATCAAAATCCAGGAGATAGTCAAGCAATGTGGTTGATTCTTTTAATCTAAAACACCTTTTATTAGCATAATTTTACCTATAACAATTTCCAATAAATAAGATGGGGTTTCATAATGGAAAGCAAAAATACGTTTCACACTGGCTTTTACAATGGTCCTGTGAAGAAAAATGTGGTGTTTTGATCTCTGACATACTACAGGTCCAGGAACGGAAGAATTTTAGATGCTCAAATGACTAAATAGCTAAATATATGCACATACAATTATGTATGGAATGACAGGTTAATATGCACAGTTTATTTTTAATATGCACAGTTTATAAAAACATGGTTTTAACATGTCTGAGTTTCTTTCTAATTCCATCCAGGTTTGATGCCGTTTTCTTGTACATGGCTTTTGATTTTCTGTTTCAAATTTGAGTGCTGCTTTTAAAGCTTGGCCATTATAAGCCCTACCTGTCCTCTCAAGAAAATCTTTTACTAATTTTAGAGAAGCCTCACTAAGCCATAGAGAGCAAGAAGGTAATCCAAAACCCACTATTCCCTACTTTGGCCTTGGATTGGTGGAGCAAAGCCTATACGCACAAAGAGAGTTGCTTGTAAGCTTTATGCCCTCCTCACAGCAGTCTTTTCTCTCAGCATAAAGATATGTTTTAAATGTAAACTCAGATTACTCCACTTCTTTACTCAATATTCTCCAATGACTATGTCGTAAATTGTGTCAATATTCAAAAGTATTCATTACCCCTCTCTGGGAGATAATTATACATCCCTACCCTACTGATGCTGGGTTTAGTCATGTGACTTGCTCTGGACAATGTCATGTGAGCAAAAAATGTGTCATTTCTGGAGAGAATCTTTAAGAGCAAATATGGTTGACCATATTGTTTCTATTCTTTCTGCTACAACTGCAAGGTTCCAAAAAGAGGCTTCTCCATCAGACTGGACACCATAGTGATGACTCTGGAGTGAGCTACAGCTAACCAGTGGCAGATATACAGTAAGAGTAAGGAGTAAGTGTTTGTTGCTCTTGCTCCTGGGATTTGGGAGTTGTTTGTTACCACATCATAAATTGCCTTAGCTGACTGATACAGGCTATTTTGCTCAGAGGAAAATCAAAGTACTTATAAAAAAACTATAAGATCTTACACAATCTTCACACACAAATATCTTACCATATAGATCTCGTCTCTTATTATCATCCCTGTCACTCCACTCGAGCCATGAAGTTTCCTTGTTGTGCCCTGAGCATGCAGACATACTCTTGCCTCAGAGCCTTTTTACTGTCTATTTTCTCTGTCAAGAACTCTGTTTCCCAGATATACATATGGCTTGTTTCCTCCTCTCTTTCAAGTTCTGTGCAAATGTCCTTCCATCCCACTTACACTACTTTTCTTTTTGTCCTAGAATTTATTGTCTATTAATACATTTTATATTTCATTTATCTTTGCAGGGTTTTTGCCTCCCCACCTAGAATGTAAGCTTTTGGTGGGCAGAAAGTGTACTTGTTTTGCTCATGCTATAATGCTAGCTCCTAGAATACAGCCTGGTACATAATAGAACTCAATAGATACAGAGAACATATTGGTGGTTGCCAGAGGTGGGGGCTAAGGGTGGGTGAAATGGATGAAAGGCGGTCAAAATGTACAGACTTCCAGTTACACAATAAGTAATTTCTGAGGCTGTAATGTGCAGCATGGTGACTAAAGTTAACAATACCGTATCATATATTTGAAAGTTGCTAAGAGAGTAGATCTCAAAAGTTCTCATCACAAGAAAAAAGAAAAACGTGTAACTAAGTATGATGATGGATGTTAACTAAACTTATTATGGTGATCACTTCACAATATATACAAGTCTAAAATCATCATGTTATACACCTAAAACAGTATGTTATATGTCAATTATATCTCAATAAAACTGGAAATATTTTGAAAAATAAAAAGTTAAAAATTTTAATAAATAAACATTTATTGAAAGAACAGATCTCCTAAGTGCAGGACAGAGCCAAGACTCTAGTAATTAGCAGCAAGCATCCAAAGAAGTGGTGGAAATGCTCAAGGTGAAGGGTTCAACATGCTCTTTCTGAGACTCCTCCTTCAGCCTGGCTCTCCACTTTTTCTATTAGTGTAATTCTATAGATTCCTTTAAAAAACTATTTTTTCTGCTTAAGTTAGCCAGTCTCTGTTGCTTGAGAACAAGAATCCTGGCTAGCACACTTCCTCTGCCTAACTATAACATCCTTGCAGAGAGAAAACAACTTACATTCAATTTTATAGTCCCCAAAGTTAGTACAGTAAGTGGTACAAAATGGGAATTCAACAGGAAAGGATGAATAAGTGACTACTGTTACAGTCTGAATAATCAAACTGACCAAAGTTAAATACAATTAAAGCATATGAAATCTAGAAAATAAGAAAATAAGTTAACTCTACGTTTGTTTGTTTGATTGTTTTTTGGCAATCATTAAAAATCAGCATATAATAGATGAAGGTAATAAATTCAGTTACATAAATCTCTGACTTACAAAGAATAAAATCAAACAACTTCTATTATAAAATGGTCTCACATTTTGCTGTTTATAATTAATAATCTTGTAAAATAAATAAATGCCACTGAAGCTAATAGACATTCATTGAAAAATATGTATAGCTCAGTTCAAACCTTTTGTCAATATAGAGGGTTAAAGCCTATGTCCACTGCAGATGAAGCAAAGATATCATAAACCTAAAAACATGCATACAGATATATATAAACATAATGTACGATTATAATGCAACTTAAAAATAGGAAATACACTAGAGCTAAATGGCAAAAAGGTCTGATTTCTACTTTTTGCTTTTTAAAATTTTATTATTTTCCCACCTATCAAAGGCCTGATATGGAATTAGACACCCACTAAATATTTATTGAATAAAAATTGACTGTAGCAGAATAAGATGGGAAATATCATGCTCTAAATGATATAGGTGATTCCATGTTTAATAATTCCTCCCATAAGTATGGAGATTATTTTAGCTTTTATTTTTAAAAATTGCAAGAGCTACAAGTTGTCTGACTTAGTGGGTAAACTCAATGAAAGTGAAGACAGTGATAAGAAGTAAGACACATTTGCCTTCTAGATTAAAGCTAGAAACAGAACTAATAAATGTTGCCATCCATATCAATGGCACCACCTTACAGGTTCTCCATATTCTATGGATATTTACACTAGGTATTGCTAAATGTGGTGCATTATATGCCGCAGCTCTTATAGGAAAAAAGACCCAATACTAAATCCAATAGAGTGTTAAATGTTTGACTCAAAATATATCTTATTGCAGATGGCCTTCACTATTTTGTGTAATACCAACTGTCAAACTCTTTAATAATTTAAATTGATTTTTATGAGATATAAATGCAGCATTATCATAGCAAGAATGATGAAATAACCACAATTTCATGAAATTGTGGCCAATAACGGTAATTTAAAATGAAATTTAGAAGTCACAAAATGATTAGAATGATTAGCAGGCCAATGATCAAATTTTATAAAAAGTATCATCCTTCCTATCACTGAAAAAATAATACAGGGCAAACTTTGAACTGGAAAATGAGCACCAAAACAAATCACCAAAATGCAACATTACTACTATAACAGTCACAAATAAACTCAAGAGTCTAATTTCAGGAATGTAACTACAGATTTAAGTATCTTGGGGAAAGTCATAACTTCAGTTTTCACATCTCTAAATTGATGACGTACATGTTCTTCAAACCCCCTTTGAATTCTTACATTTTTTAATCTCAGGATTACACACAATGTACTTTAGCTGACATGTAAATTGTTGGTACTTTCCTAATCACCTACCTATAAAGCCATGTGCTGTGTGTCATGAGGGACACAGAGGTAAGCTCCCTGCCCTCATCACTGATGAAGGTAGACATTTGAACCAACAGTGGAAATGGAGCTATTATAGCTGTTGTAGAGCAAAGTCCCACTGCAGGCAGCTCAAAAATGGTTGAGCATGAAATATGTGAAAGATTTCCACTGATGAAAATGGAAAGTAAAGGCATTCAAGCAACTAAAACATCACAAAAACAAACATGAAGGAATGATAGTGAATGGGGAAAAATAGTTTAGCAGTATAAAACAAATGAAATGGAAAACTTTGAAAAGAACCAAATTAATAAAAGAAAATGAGTATAAGTATGAATTTGTTACAAACAGAATTTGAGCAATAAAATAATAAGTGATTGGTGCTTTGGATGTATTTACAGAATTGAAGGGTGGGTAAAGAAAAGATGTATTGATTTGAATACATTTTATATTTAGAAATATGTAATCTGAGCTATATCCACTCCTATTAGATAATCAGAAGGAAGGAAAGACAGTCTAGATTTAGACCATAAAAGGTCCTTAATATTTAAAAATATTAAATACACACAAAGAATTAGGAGGGACTTCAAATGTAACCAAAACTTTGCAAGAGTAAGTAATTAGAGTAATTTAGAAGAAAACATTGCTTAAATAAATCATAGCTAAAAAAATCATGGTACTATCAAAATATATAGAAAAATAATAATGTATAATTTTTCCTAATGTCACTTAAGTAGGGCCAAAATTAAAACTCATTACTTTGTAAGTTAAGTTAAATGTTCTAGGAAAATATGGTAGAACAAAGCCAGATGATGTAATGCCCCCAATACCTAGTGAAATATATACTTCCTCCACCCTGAAAATATGTGTCATTAGGGCATGAACTATTTCCTCCAAAGGAATTATGCATTTATTTTTACTTCTCTGTGTGAACTATAATAGAGGGTATTCAAATACTTACAGTTGATTAGAGATAATTCCTCTTTATAGAAGAATTTCAGCTAATAAATGTAGAAGGAATAAAAGAAAAGAACAACATGAGAAAATGACTATTCTGCAATGACGGGAACTTACAATTGAGGGACCTGGCTGTCACCATTTGAATCCACTGATCAATCACAGTATCACTAAAATGGTAGGTCCAGGCATATGTGCCTTTTGATGTGATGCAGTGTAAAGTAGACAGCACACCCTATCAAGTATTCTTAACAAACAAACAAACAAAAATGGAAACAGTTTAAATACTCAAATACTTAAATATAAGTTCCAATTAACTGGAAATATAGGGAGAAAAAATTTGAAAGTTTTCACAATGAAAAGTCTTTTAAAGTATACAGCATTGCTTGGAGAACTGCTGTTACTGTAACTTGGCTAGATTATGGGATTTGTGGAGAGAAGTGGTGGCAGCAGAAGCAGCAGATGGAAGCTGTGGTAAGTTCATGGCATTCCTTAAATGTTACATCCAAGCATCTAGGTTTTATTCTCAAGCTAGCATTTCCCAGAATGTGTTCTGGAATACTGATATACATTCCTCACTATTAACAGGGTGAGATGGGTGTTCCCTTTTTAAAAAAAGTTTAGGGAACACTGTATTCTATATTTCTTTCAATTGGTTGAATATTAGTAAGGTTTCGCACACTGCTTGTAGAAATACCTATTGAAATTTAACACAGCATTTTCACAACTTATAGAATAGTTTATTTTGAAGAGAGTATTGTTATCCTGTAAGAAGCAAATCTAGAAAATATCACTGTAGGAGGAAACACTGAGGAATCTCAATAAGTGTAGTATTTTGCTCTGAAGAGTATTTTTTGAAGATAATTCTAGTGGCAGTGAATTGGTGAGGCAAGACTGGAGAGCAGCTGGAATACAGCTGGTGTGAGAGGACAAAGACATGAACGGACCAAGGGACTGACATGGGATAAAAGTGGAAACCATAAGACACAGTGGATATCAACAGAAATGCATTGTTTCTGTTGATATCACTAAAAAATCCATCACTAAAAACAATACTGAGGTTTCTAATTCAGGTTAGTGGGATGTTGGCAATGCCACCATATAGTTAGAACAGAAGGGAAGGCAGCTGTGGTGGTGGAGGATGCACAGAGGTCTGTGATCAAAGAATATATTTATTTAATATATAATATTCTCTTATGTAAAATTCATACTTTCTCACGGGCAAAATACTAAGCAAATATTAAAAAGTGAATCTTACCTATGGATTTTTTTTTCCCTTCTAAATTTACTTAAGTCATTCCCTGGTTCTACTTACCCACAAGGCCTATATGTGAATACAATGTAACTCTCTTCATCCCCTCTTTCAATGAAAGTCACGCATGTGTGCTTTTCCCAGTGCCTCATGGCCTGCTTGAACATGGCTCGCTGGCTGCCTGGAAAAATGGCATGACATTAATAAAACAATGGGCTCTTCCATCCCAGGTCTGGCTGCACAGGTCAGACACCACCTCTATCATCAACCAAAGAATACTAGCTCCAAGCACTGCAGTGAGCCACTCTTGAGAGTGGGCACTGCCTTCATAATCAGTAGGCTTGAGCTTACTGTCTCTACAAGTATGTGTGTACAAGGCTCCGTAAACAAGACATACATTATTCCTGTCAGCTGAAATCAGCTTCCAGATTTAATAGGTACATTTGAAATTCAATTTAAAAACCAGAATAGTTCTTTAGATTCTTAGAACTCAAGATTAAATATATTTTTAAATTTCAAGACACCCTAACTGACAACTCAGGTGAATGGAATATTTCTCGTGTTTCATTTAATACTATGTTTTATATGTTAGTATTCTTTAAAAATATACACTTAATCTATATGATAATTATTAATTCTTTATCAAAATAGACGCTCTGGGAATATCTTACCAGTGAAGTTGCCTCCTATAACGTAAGGAATAACACCTCCAGGCCATACTCTTTCAGTTCTTGATGTAGCAGCTCTGGGAACTCGATTTTTCTCATTTTGCCCTGAGAATTTTAGAGGTACTTTTTCCTTAACTGTGTTGTTTTGCTCCAAGCCTGCAGTGACATTTAAAACATTCTGTGAAACAGAAGTCCTTGGTCAGAGAATCATTTACCTCTTAAAGGACAAGGTGAAATGTCTTATTTACACATTTATATAAATATGCCTGAAGTCAAAATGCATTAAAGAAAAACTTCATTTATATTACATACTTGAAAAAAGTGTTAAAATATTTAAGTAGTTCATGTCAAAATACTATTTCCTAATGCTCTATGAACAAATTTTGATGAATTTCCATACAACAGCCCACAGTGGACAGAAGTCAGGTAGACTTTGTAAGCCACAGAAAAATTCTTTTGTTTTCTACTTTACTAGAACACTAAGAAATTCACCACTAGAATTAAAAAGACATTGTTTAAAAAGTCCTATGATGTTCAAAACCTTTCTTACTCCTGCTAAATCCCTAGTCCTTTAAATCAGAATTGATATTCTGTAGTACAGCTTAAAATTGTGAATATTACACTGTAGAGATAGTAAATGAAATAGAATAAGACAGATATGGTCTCAGATTCTGGGACAAGGGGCTATCTCTATTTCAATTTCCTCAGGATTCATATCCACACAACAGAAAAGATTTAGAGAGCAGTACACAAGGTGAACAGGCCAACATAAAATGCAGTCTATTGTGGAAGAGCTTTCAAGTCTGCAGTCACTGACTTTTCTTGGTGACCCTTCATAATTTTTTTGTTACTGTTTTATTTTTCCTACATTTTCATGGTTATTTTTTCTTATTTACATATCATTGTTGATACAAATAGTTTACCACTTACATACACTTCAGACACAACGAACACTGAATGTATGCGCCCTATGCCTGTGTTCCTAACATGTCTATCTTTTTAATATCCTGGAGCAAAGTATCTTCACTTTGGAAAATTAGTCCTTAAAAGTAGGCACTTTAAAATATTTCATTAGTATTAATCAATTGAAGAGATGTTAGGATATGAACTTTGAACAGAAGACTTGAAAAAGAAACTCTAAAATCTACAAATAGTGATTAATAAATTCAATACTTTAAATATTAACTAATCATTAAGCCAGAAGGCAGTTTCTCTGAATGTTTTCCTATATATATTTTTGGAAGGGTAAAAAATATTTTCAATTATTTTTTAATCTAATTAATCAGTTTGACAATTTACTTTAAGTGGATTTTATTTCAAAAGAAACAGCCATGATATTTTTCCATTTGACTAAAACTGATGTAGCTCCATGCTTGATAAAAATACCAATCTACTGGAAATAAATACCAACAATAAAATAAACACCTAATACATTTTTTTATTAAAGAGAAGCTGAAAATAAGCTAAAATATTTCAAATGTCCCCAATTAAGTTCTAAAAAACTTACGTTGGATATCAACTAACAAAATAACAATGAATAAAGGACTCTTTCTCAGCATATATCCTTTCCATAATTTGCAGCTTAATGGCAAACAGAACTGCTATGAGTATAATATTCACTGTACATCAAGTGTCTGAAACTTTAAACATTGATATACCAGAGCCAATTCTTCTTATCCTGTCTATAAGTTGGTAGAGGGCCCCTCGTTTCTTTGACATACCATGGTCTCCAAATCCACCTTAAAGAGTAAAAGAAAATAGTAAGTTAACTTCACTGTAAATTAAAGTTCTTGTAAATAAGCAATAGTAGTAGGCTACATTGATTTCTCTTTGGACATCTCTTTTTATGTGGTCTTAAAGTAATGAATACCCGTAAATCTTGGAAGAGGGTAAAAATTCTACAATAACAAATTTTAGTAACTAAAACTAAGGGGGTAAGAGAAATTAAGAGAGCAATCTAAATGACTTTATTTGGACATCATGGCAATTGAGTCATCTATTGATAATCTGAAACATTTTTCTTCACTGTGACCTTGACATCACATAGTATTATATAGGATGACAGCAAGTTGTTCTGCCCTGTTGAGTGCATTCCAGCTATTTTCCCAATACAAACTAAATATTTTCAGATGGCAAACCAGCAAATGGAAATAAAAACGTTAGAAGAGCATAGGTATGTAAATTCTCAATGCAACAGGGAAAAAAAGCAAGTGTATAGTGCAACTTTTGCCCCAAAGCTTGGATAAATTTTGAGATATTTCTAATAGCATATGACATTTTATAATGTATTCAAATAAATTTTGAAAATTAGTTTCTATAATTTATAAAAACCAATAACAAAAATTAAAAAAAATTCACAAGGTGAGACTCCAAAAGGATGTCCAACTGCAAAATACATTGTTATGTTATGCAATTTGCAAAATTTATAAAGGGGATATAAAGAATTTTATAGCTCAAAATGTAGAGGAGAGGGTGACGTAAGGAAATATGTCTTCTTGCAATTTTAAGAACAAAGTCATATCAGAAAACAGATCATTTGACGAAAATCCAAATCTTCTGATTCTCATTCCAGGGCTTTAACAAAATGCTCTCCCAGTTTTATCTCCTATTTTGCCTTCTCCTTGAATCTTTGATAGAAAAATACAAAGAGGTATCATTGAGCAAACAATTAATTTGATCACTAATGATATCAGAACAAGGTGGTTCATGAGCCTGTGGGCTAAGACAATGAAAAAGGACCAGAAATTCATGCAAACCACAAACTGTTCTTGCATGGAAATAGTTTGAACTATTTCCTTCCAATATTTTTTCCCCTTTGAAATTAATACTGAAACTTAATTACCTAGATTGAAGCTAATAACAAACAAAAACAATAATAAAAATTATTAATATATAAGCCTCTTATAGGAAATATCTATTAAGTCCTTATAAGGCAAATAAGTTAGAGTGCTTGTTCACTAATAATCTGCTTAATTATGTGAATTACATGGTCACATTTTTGCTGTGCCCCTTGAGAAAAATTTTTGAAATTTTTTCATTGAATATTTTAGAAAGATGAGGTAATACTTAAATGCATTCATTCCTAAGCAGTTACAACAAACATTTTTAAAGGATAGTAAAAATGTATTTGAAATGACCATTACCTAACAATTATATTGCATATTAGGTAGGTCTGAAACACATATAAATATGTATAGAAGGAGGCTAATTATGAGGAAAAAAGAAATATCTTCGTTAATATTAAGGTAATTATAAGCATAAGAATAATTATAGGCTAGGAAAAACATTTCAAGACTCTCAAAGTCAATAATGTTTTAATAATTTTGAATAATTTTTATAGCAATATAAATAAAATTCTGTGTAGATAGTTCATTGAAATAGAAAAAAGGAAAATTCATAGTATGTGTTTATTTCTCATATATTCTAAAATTTTTAAAATAAAAATATACAAACCTAATAAATATTTATGAGAAAGACAATACATTTTGAAATAAGAAAATAAATATAGTCAATTCAGCACAAACTAACAAGAAAGGGAAAAGTTAGAGTAAGAAAAAACTAAAATATAGAATTCTTTATGATGCTTGAAATTCAACTGAATAGTATAAATTACTTTGAAACATGTACCTTTCACATATATATTTACAATATGATTTTTATAATTGATAGTATAATTGTTTTATGCTATTTATCTAAATAATGATATTTTATTTCCAAATGTTACTATTTCAGAGCTTAACTATAAATGAAATGACAAAATTACATAGTATTAAAATGTTCTGAATCACAGAAAATGAATGTCTCCAGTACAAAGAGAGGACAATGGGTTAAATAAATGACCTGAATAAAGCTTGAATCTAATGAAAATCTTAATAAAAATTGAGAATGTAATGTGATAAATTTAAGATTTTGCTGAGTTATACCATTGCTCTCTTGTTCCAAATCTGTTAATCTCTGTGACAGTGTTAAGTGTGAGATAATGGTTGGAGTCTGTCAATAAACATACCTATAGGAATATACTATCTGCGATTACACTGCAAAGCAGTTTCTCTCATATATTTGATGTATGTTTCAGAAAATAAAAAGGCTAAAGCATATTATTTTTAAGTACTGTATTATTTGTTTTATTACCTTACATAACTTTCTTATATGTAATAATATTTTGATCATGTACAATAATGTCTTTATTCTTAAAAGGGCATGTTAACCTATTTAATATTGAAAAGCTATGTTGTTGGTAATTAACTTCAAAATATTTTATACATACTTATACATGTATGCATGCACACACACATACAGAGAGCAAATATGGTAAACTGAACAACTGCTGAATCTTCAAGGTGTATGGGTGTTGCTTGCATTATCCTATCAACTTTTAGATATCTTTGAAACATGTCATAATAAAAAGCTGCGAAAAAGTAAATTGGGCAAAGAGAGATGTTAATTCACAGTAAAAAGTCTTAAGACTAAAATATATTTGTCTGCTAGATACCACAAAGGAACTATATGTTTTATTTTCCATAGAATACAAGAAGAAAGTAAAAATAGCATTGGACAGAAGGAGAGATTCAATGAAATCAAAAAGCATGACACTGAATAAATGTTTTAGCTATAACTACAAAAAGAAATTTTACATTTTTAACCTTGCAATTTTTCTCCAAAATAAAATACAGAATAAAAATTGTATCAAGATAATATAAAATAATTTTTAAATTTTAGTACAGATATTTTAAAATGAGGACCCAAATGTCTTTTAAAATATTACAAGTCTCATATAGGCATAATTCAAATATGTTCAAACAGTTGAAATTGAAATTTTCTTCCAGGTTTTCACAAAAATTATAAAAATAGATAGATAATTTTTCTAAATAAGTTTGTATATAATTACTCTAAGAATAATTTACTTTTTGCATCTCAATATCCAAATAGGAGGCAACTGAATATAATGTTCAAGACTATGAAATTTAACCTTCCTCAGAATTGAATTTTGGTCCTGACTCAGTCATTTCCTGGCTATGTGACAATAAGAAAACGACATAACCTTGTAAATCTCCATCTCCTCACTTGTAAATCACAATAAGCAGCTACCTTCATGGGGTCATTATGAGGATTCAAAGAGTTAACACCTGCAAAGTACTTAAACCAGGCCCGGTACATGGTACATGGTAAACACTACAACATCTTTGTTAAATACATTAATTAATAAAATTAAAACTATGAATAAAACTTAAATTTCTAAATAGGCTCATTCATATCAAGAAAATCAAAGTGATCACTGGAACATCAAAAATGATCCAAAGAGTATTTTAGCATTTCAAGAGTATATTTTCTTCTAAATGAATGCAAACTGAATCAAATAATCAACTGTACCTGTGGTATGTCCAAATTTTCCAAAGGGGTTCTGTGTAAGGTCAATTGTCCTATCAATTTGAAAGATATTTAAGTCTTCATCGTCTAAGGCAATGTCACCCCAAAACACAGCTAAAAAAGAAAATTTCAATTAAAATATAAATTATTTAAGAGCAAAAATCGATGCAAACAAAGCTAATTAGAAAAATATTGCTAAAAAATGTGGAAATGTGGTCCCTAAAGATGTAGAGATATTTCAGAAAGTAAGTGTAACTGAACCTACTGGACCTGTTACAGTGTAATGTAAGCCACCTGTGAAAGGACGTGACCCACTTTTTTTACTTTGATGTTTGAGGGGAGAGGGAGAAAGTTATTTCTTTGAATGAAATGGCCTCAGATTTATGGGGTGGGGATGGGGTTCTAAGGGAAGAAAATTCAGCAATCATGGCTAATTTGCAAATAAATGAAAATCTGATAAGAATGTCTATATTTACAGTGGATGTCTGAGATCAGCAGGTCTTCACTGACAGGTAGAAGAAGAGGTAGTAGCAACTAAACTGTGTGCTATGATAGCTTCATAAAGTGAGGTTCAATTGAGACAAAAGAATATTGTGCTGTTATAACAACTCATTCATCACATTTTTATACAGTTATAATGCACTTTCTCTAAAGATGACATTGCCTCTGAGTCTCTATAAAATGTATAAATAAAGTCAACTTTTATTTAGGCAATGACCAGGTGCTGACCTTTCATCATTAATGACAAATAAGACACTGCCCATATTTTTAGGAGCGTCAAAATCATTACCCTGATCCTGGAAACACTCTATCTTTTATACCCAGCAGTTTATGCTACTTAATAAAGCAAAGCTCTATAAATCATTGTGAATGTATTTAAACCAGTAAGTGAATTCTCTTTTAAGGTCAGAAATATACATTTGCATAACAAAAATGGCCTCCTTGTTTATTTGAGCCCAAAAGTATCCCTTTGTACTATCAGATGTCAAAATATAATAACTTTAGGAAATGTAGCAAATTTAAGAGAGAGAATAAATTAATCATGAAATAGTAAAACATTGACAAATGCCTTGGAAATTCTGGGATATTTGTTTCTTGATACAGGTTTACAAATTTGCTTTTTAAATTTTTTCTTCAGATTTTTCTTCTGCAAAACCAAAAAGGAGGGGAGGAATTTACATTAAAACATTTAGAGAGAATCCTACTCAATATATTGTAATCACCTATAAGGTAAAAGAATCTGAAAAAGTGTATATATATATATATATATAACTGTATCACCATGCTGTACACCTGAAACTAACACAACATTGTAAATCAACTATATTTCAATTTAAAAAAGTGAAAAAAATTTAGAAAATGACAAAATCCATCCTTTTCAAATCACTTTTACTAAATTCAAACCTTAATATGTATGAATTTTAGCTATAAAAACTAATTAATAAAATGAGTTTTAAGTCATAAACTTCAATCCTGAAAGCTATACAATGCTTTAGGCTTTGATCAAAGGTTTATCATAAAAAATTATATACTTAGTTTAGTTCGCTTATACAAAACTGACATGAGATAAGAAGAGGTTTATTTATGTGTAAATCTAGAAAGGAAGAAAACAGAAATTAGTTCAAGATGCGTTATCAGTTCAACATATGAAAAAATCTTCATTAGAATTAGAATTCGCTCATCAACCCCTCTCTTCTGCCCTACTGTCAATGGAATGGCAGTCTGTAGAAGTTATGCTTACAATCTTTTGATATCAGGGATGAAGAAGTCTGTAGACGAGTTAATAGTGCTGACTAAGAAGTTGGTCTTGATGACTGAAATTGAATCCAGATTCTAATCAGTTTCATACACATGCAGCAGAAACTGCTAAGTCTCCACCGTCCCTAAAGCCAGACATCCTAACAAATAGATGGCCTACCTAAATAAAATATCTTCCAATTATATAAAGCCTTGTTCGTTTTCATAAATAAATTTTGCACTCTTTTTTTTTCAAGATTTTTCACTATTCTAAGGTAAATACAAGTTTGCTAGTTATTTAAATCTTCTATCATGTGTATTTACTATGCACATAGTTGTGAGCACTGACTGGCAGTGACTCTCTCAGTCTGCCTCTTCCTTCCCTAGTGCTGGGGGACAGTTAGGGACACTAAAAAAGTGCTTCTCTTTTATTTTTCCAGGAATCACAGCAAATCTGGTAAAAATGCAGGCTCTGATTTAGTAGGTCTGGGGAGAGGTCTCAGATCTACATTTTTAACAAGCTCCCATTACTACAAATAATTATCATTGTCATTATCTTTATTAGAATCATTTTTTTCTCCAACAATAAATTTTACTTCTCTCTGAATCAGCTGGTTGACTTGAAAGCTTAAGCATTCAACCAAATAAAGTGTATTTCATCTGTACTACATTTATATAATAAAGGTAGTAGTAAAATAAAACTCAAATGTGTTTTAGATTTTTATTTTCTTGTAGTGACTTTTCACATGCAATAGGATTCATGTCTTGATGGATTATATCAAACTAAGATCAGCAGTCCAGGTTGATATAACACTTCACAGAAGAAAAAAAATTATTTCTGGAATAAGAATGGCATAAGACCAGATGATTCTCGAAGGAGACAAAACTGCTCTGGAGTACATAGCCTATTTTTTATTTATTGTTATTTTTTTTCTAACTAATAGCCTCAGTAGTTTTGCAGTTCTGAATCCGCCATGAATTGCTTCAGGAGCAATAGTGAGTGACTAAGCCAATTCGTATATGTGTAGACTTGATGTACTGTAGGCCATATATACCTTTAAATCTTGATATTGTCTACAGCAACAAAAAATAGACATCTTAGAATTTTCAACTTATCACATAGTTTAAAATGCACAATTTCGGGCTTCCCTGGTGGCGCAGTGGTTGAGAATCTGCCTGCCAATGCAGGGTACACGGGTTCGACCCCTGGTTCGGGAGGATCCCACATGCCGTGGAGCGGCTGGGCCCGTGGGCCACAATTACTGAGCCTGCGCATCTGGAGCCTGTGCCCCGCAACAAGAGAGGCCACGATAGTGAGAGGCCCGCGCACCGCGATGAGGAGTGGCCCCCGCTTGCCACGACTGGAGAAAGCCCTCGCACAGAAACGAAGACCCAACACAGCCATAAATAAAAAAATAAATAAATAAAAAAAAAAAAAAAAAAAAAAGCACAATTTCTTTTTTTTTTTTTGCACACATTTGAAGGTTTCCTTAATTCACCTTCTACTTTAGTCTAAGTGACTTATTTCTACATGTTAAATATTTACTTATGCATTGGCATAGCAGCTGGAAGATGACAATTTATATTAATATGTATTTAGAATTTGCATTGTAATCCAACATATATTTTTTATATAGGTTCCAAGATATTTGTAATTCTCAAGTCCACATTGGAGCTTTTTGTTTTTCTTTCTATATGGTATTTTCTATTTATTTTACATCAAAAAACAAAAATTAAAGAGAAATACTTTTAAAACTATAAATTATCAGGCTTCCCTGGTGGTACAGTGTTAAAAATCCACCTGCCAATGCAGGGGACACGGGTTCAAGCCCTGGCCCAGGAAGATCCCACATGCTGTGGAGCAACTAAGCCCATGCGCCACAGCTACTAAGCCTGAGCTCTAGAGCCCGTGAGCTACAACTACTGAGCCCACATGCCACAACTACTGAAGCCCACGTGCCTAGAGCCCGTGCTCCACAACAAGAGAAACCACGACAATGAGAAGCCCGCGCACCACCAGCCTGCCGCAACTAGAGAAAGCCCGAGCGCAGCAACGAAGACCCAACACAGCCAAAAATAAACAAATTAATTAATTAATTTAAAAAACTATAAATTATCAGTCATTAGCCCCATTTAATACAGTGATTTGAGTTTACTGATATCAGATACAGAAGCAATATAGGAAACTGGTTATAAATTACGATACTAAGGAAATGTTCAGTGCAATTAGAATATTTACTATCTGTTTGGAATTCTGCTCAGATTCCAGTCAAAAAATGGGGATGTAGCTAACCAATAGTCCAAAATAAAATGTCAAAAATAACAATTTTGAAACTACATGGAAAACCACAGATTTTGTTTTTCCCCAAAGGCTATTTGCATTCATTGTACTACAAAAAAATTTTTTAATCAGAGACCAAAAAACAAAAAAAAAAGACAGGGTGCTTTTACTGCACATTTTATAAAAGAATACATGGTGAAAATAAGCCATCCAAGGTTGTGATTCCCTATACTCTAACTTTAAATGATGTCTCTTCCACCCACATCCCGATTCCCCAGTGATCTATAGTCCTGCAATTTTGAAGCTGGGGTCCAGGGACCAGTTTTAAGGACACTTCAAGCCTGTGATTTCCTAAAAGCTGTATGCAAAAAATATGTATGAGTTTGTAAACACAGTCACTACATGTTTTCCAGAGAAGAGGTCCATAGTAGATTACCAAAAGGGTTCACACAAAGTAAAGAACCTCTACTTTTGCAAAAAGCAGAGCCTTTCAATGCACTCAGGAGAAAATACTTACAAACTAAATATTCTCAAGAAAACGAATATATTTTCTTGATAGTTGATGACTACTTGGGAGTACACTGTAGTAGACAAGATGACAGAGCTCCTCAGGCATTTCTTACAGAAAGCCCCCCCAGGAAGCTCCTCTCCCCAACTAACCCTTAGGGGTCTCACCCGCCTCCATGTCCTGCCTGTCTTTCCAACACACAAGATTTCATAACATGCTTTCGATTGTCTGATTCCTTAACCTAAGTTTAAAAATACTGACCACAGGAAGGATGTGTTGCTCATCTTTAAACACTCACTGCCAGAGTGCCTGACATAAAGTAGTCCTCAGTATATGTTATGAGGCACAAAAAATGTGAATGAGTAAATGAATTGGGGTATAGTTGTATATAAGAAAAATGAGGCTAGGCATGCGACATAATTCACAAATTTGCCTTATGACCCCAAATACTAGGTGTTCAACCATTCCAAAGAATATTTCAAATCCTTTCAAGCTACAGGGAATTATTGTTGTATACTTTAAAATAAAAAACAATTAAAAGGTAGCTGTCTTTCTTTTTATTCCAATAGCATATATTATTAAGTGTAGTTATGGGAAGTGTATCATTTTTTCCTAAACATCACAATGATGTGCTCAGGAAATACATGACTGAACTAACAGATCAGTTATATTGAGACATATAGGATTTGAGAGATAACTTAAAGATTCAACAATAGCCAAGAGGATTTGCTTATCACACTTTTTCAGTTTAAACTTTATGCTGTTATTGATGTTGGATTTAGGGAGGAAGATGATGTCATGTGAAGGCCTGACAAAGCTACTTTGGCTACTGTAGGCTAAAATAAAGGCCTAGGGAAAATCTCCTCAGACAAGGGCAACAGCGAAGGCTTAAAAGTCAACAATTTTTACATGATTGATTGACAACCACTAAGCAAATTCCCAAGGAAAAGTAAGATTTAGCAAAAGTTCCAATATATATATTTTGGAGACAACGTTACCTTATTTAAAAGAGGAAATAGTTTTCTGGTGGCATTTCATATGCACAGAATAAATTTTTTCCCCAAAATGACAAACATGAAAGTTACTTTAAGTTCCAAGTTTGGGAAACAATTATCTAACATTTTAAAAGTTCTTGATACAATACTAAAATAAATGAAGATATATTTTTATATAGATTCTCAGAAATGATCTTCAAAAATAAAAGGGTAAGAAATTTTTCATGTAGTACATTTCTTTCTTAAATTTCTAATAATAAGAAAGGATTTGTAGTCCAGTTATTTTAGTGGTTGTTCATAAAAAAATCATATGCAATGCTTTATTTAAAATATTTCATAGGGTTTTTTCAAGATCTGCATTATAACTTCTACCATAAACTATCACATAAACCGAACAAAATCATCCAATCTACAAAAAATGTGATGTGGTGAAGTATAAATGATGAGTTAAATAAAATGGTTTACTCATCTTTCTCCGATAAACTGGATTGAAAGGTGCTTCTGGATAATATGACTCTCATCTGCCGCCTTAAAACAAGACGCCTCTATGTACCAAGGGCAGGTTTTCTGGAGGAAGGGGGTGTGGTACAGTATAAAAAGCTAACTGTTTGGGCCATTATTTTAAAAAAAAGCTGTCCAAACATACTCCAAATTTAGAGGTTGCTTCAAAGAACACAAAACTGCTGCTCGAGTTAAACACAGTTTTGATTATTTCTTGAATCAGGAAACAAAATACAGTCTCAGCACAAAATCATATGTTCAATCTGAAATGCAAAACAAATAAACATATGCATATACATGTACATATATACCATGCAAGGAATATTCCTCCAGAATATGGAGACATTTGATAATAATTTTTCAGGATATTAATGAGTTTCAAGATAAATCTAGATTGATCAATAGATTCTGAACACAGAACAGAAGCAGCAATTTATCTTTTTTAAATCTTTTTTTCCCTGTTTTAATGCACTTTAACAATATGGATGTGATTAAATACTAAATTTTCAAATAATTGTATCTTTCTTTTTAGGTAAGAAAACCAAATTTTTCCCACAAAAAGTGATCCATCAAAATACCGTGTCAATCTGCATTTATAACCCACAATGCCCATGGATAGGGTTCCTCAGGACATTTTAAAAATGTCAACCACATCACAAATACTCATTTTGAACTCTTTGACTCAAAAGAAAAAACACTGACAGAAAAGTACTTTGATCAAGAAATGTAAAGATAAATATTGAAACTTATTTTGTGTATGGCCTAATATTTTCTGTCACAAGCTTTAAAAAAAATGGTTTATTGTAGCTCATAAGTTTTTAAAAACTGCCATTCTTATACTGCTCAAATAATGAATATATAATCAACCACTACCAAGATTTGGTTTATTTATATTTCCCATGTCTCCTCCATCTTATAACAATTGAGCTGTTTTTTTCTTCCCTTAGGCTTGAGTTTTTTCTTCCCTTAGGAAGTTTGTCTACAAACTGTGGCCAGTGTAAGAGTCACCCTAATACTTCTTTTTAAATTAATTTACATTTTTAAATTAAATTGGTTTATTTTCTAAATATTGACCTTAGCTCTTGGAGTAAATCTTGATGCCTTCCTGGAAGTAAGGTCATTCATGAAAATGCTATTTTCTATATTCTAGCTATGTTTTACCCACTGGCTGGTCAACTCTTCACAAAAACAGAAGAACCTTTTTTCTCACTTTTTCCATTTTTATTAGTCTATTGTTATAATAGGTTAAGAGAGAAAATGTTATATTCCAACCTTTCTGACCATTATTCATCTTTGTAAAAGATTTCCTCTAGGGCACAAGTCAAAGGTTGGAGTCTTTTTTCTTTGCTTAATTTATGCCATTGCACAGCCCTCAAGTCAACATGTGCTCAGTGAAATAGCCTTTACAAAATTTAAAAGCTCATTAACATCCTAAAAACTTGACTCCACATACTGTTTTCTATTCCTTCTCTTCATAGTCTCAGAGACCTTCAACAATTGAAAGGATAATTAAATGGAACTTTATTCACACCAAAACAAGCAAAAAATAGAAATATCTGTGAAATATCCTTGGTCAATATTATTTTGAACTTTGTAAAAGTTCCATAAAGTGTCAGTAACTTATATTGATAATAAATGTATGGTGCTTAATGTTAATAAAGCACCCTCATCAATATTATTCCAATTGAGCCTTAGAAAATTCTACGATATAGATTCATATTACTAACCTGTCGATAGAATTTACTTTTTAAAAACTTACCATCTCTTATTGCCCATTATATTATACTATCTCCCTTTATTTGATTTGGGAGTTTATTGGCACTAACTTCAGGTAATTTTTTAGAGAAAAAAGATTCTGAGTCAGAAGCACTGTCTGTCTAAAAATTTCAATTTGAGGTAATGCTGGTGCCCCATATGAACCACTTGATGGTCTCATATGGCAAATGAAGAGAAGAGGTGCTTTTCTTTTTGGATGGGGAGGAACAAGGATGGACTGCATTGGCATATGGAGATGATGTACTTCACTGACAATTGGAAATGATATACCAAAAAAATAGTATTTTAGTAGTACTACTAAAAAAAAAAGGAGTTCATCATAGCTGGCGTGCTGGAAGGAGAGAAAACACCAAAGACTCTGCTTATTATCTAGTTGCAATATTAATATTACTAAATAATCTGCCAGTAATGTTTCAAGTCTGGTTATAGATAATAAATTAGAAGGAAATAGATGCTGAAATGTAAAATGAAATGCATGCATATCAGATAAATAAAATCTTTATAAATACCAGAAAAATCATTATTTAAATTTCAATATTAAATAATTATGCCATTATTTCAATTTAAATATTTAGAACTGTCATAAGTCTTAGCTAATAGATATAAATTGGAAAACTGGCCATAAAATCCTCCAGTTTCTCTGTAGCAATAGTGATGAGTTATTTTTAAAAAGAGAATAACTTAGAAGCTAAATAAACTACCAAATGTGTATCATGAGCAAAAATTATATATTTAATATTGAGCAAAATAATACAGTTGGAAAAAATCTATCTATTACTTGAATAAAGTCACTGTAGTCTTATAAAACAAACCAATGTCTGAAAAATGTAAAGAAAGGTCATAAATAAACCTGTATTTTTAATATCCCCACATATTTAATTTCTTTGACATCATGTTTTAAATCATTTTGTTTAAGTGTATCCCTTAACTACTTATCGTGGATATAGGTGATTTTACTACTTTTGTCTTTTAACCTTCCTTTTAGCTTTATAAGGGGTTGATATACTACATTTGCCATATATTTGTTTTAACCAGTGAGATTTTTCCTTTTTGTAATGTTCACACTTTATTTCAACAACATAAAATAAGCATGTATATGATTTCATGGAGATTAAACAACATGCTACTAAAAAACTAATGGATCAAAGATGAAATCAAAGAGGAAATTAAAAAATACCTTGAGACAAATGACAAAGAACACACACACCATACAAAATCTATGGGATGCAGCAAAAGCAGTTAGTACAGGGAAGTTCATAGCGATACAGGCCTTTTTCAAAAAACAAGAAAAATCTCAAATAAACAATCTAACTTAAAAGAGTTAGAAAAAGAAGAACAAACAAACCTTAAAGTGAGCAGAAGGAAGGAAATAAAAGATCACAGAGGATATAAATAAAATAGAGATTTAAAAAAATAGAAAAAATTGATAGAGACTTTCCAGGATGGCGGAGGAATAAGAGGACATGGAGTACATCTCTCCCCACAAATAGATCAAGAATACATCTACAGGACTTCCCTGCAGTGGTTAAGAATCCACCTGTCAATGCAGGGGACACGAGTTCGAGCCCTGGTCCGGGAAGATCCCACATGCCGTGGAGCAACTAAGCCTGTGTGCCACAACTACTGAGCCTGTGCTCTAGAGCCCACGAGCCACAACTACTGAGCCACATGCTGCAACTACTGAAGCCCATGCACCTAGAGCCCGTGCTCTGCAACAAGAGAAGCCACCGCAATGAAAACCCCGTGCACCGTGATGAAGAGTAGTCCCCGCTCGCTGCAACTAGGGAAAGCCCACCTGCAGCAATGGAGAAACAACGCAGCCAAAAATAAATAAATAAAATTTATTAAAAAAAAAAAAGAATACATCTACAAATGGAACAATTCTCACAGAGTACCTGCTAAATACTAGCAGACAATTTTGAACACCTAAAAGAACAAGAAAGATCCCCATGTAACCAGGTAGGAGGAAAGAAAGAAGAAGGGAAAAGGAAGAGGAGAGGAAGCAGGATGGGACCTACACTCCTGGTGGGGAGCCGAAGGTAAGGAGGTTCCCTCATCTGGGGAAACCCCCTCACCAGTGGGAGATCAGCTGGCACAGAAGGGGAGTTTTGGGGGCTTGGAGGAGAACCCAGCAACTGGTCTGTGGCAGGCAGGATAGAGTGGGACCTACACAGATGGTCCATGCCACAGCCCTGTGTGTCCCAGCCTGAGATGGGTGTCTGCTGGTGTGCACGGGGGCTGGGTGCTGGGATGTGCGGTTTGGAGAGCAGACCCAGGGAGGGGACTGCTGTTGGCTGTGAAAAGAAAGCCTGAGGGGACAGGAACACTGTGGAGGGCCCCCACAGGAGCTGGTTCATGTGCCCCTGCCATTGCCTCCTCCACCCCCTCCCACCTGGGTGGCCTGCTCTCCATGATCACTGCCTCGGCTCCTTCTTGCCTGATGGGCTCCCATGTGGTCTAGCAACCTCTAAAGCAGACTCCATTGGGCAGGACACACACAGAGGTGAGGCTAAAACCACAGCTGAGCCCCAGGGGCCATGTGACTAGGGAAGAAGCACAGAAATCTCTCCTCGCAGCTGTGTGAATCACAGAGTTACACCTCCACTGACGGCTTCCTTGCCTGTGAAACATCTGAAAGGGAACAAGTGCTCCTGCAGATGCGATGGGTCAGGCTTTAGCAGCTGTGGGCTTTGTGGGCACGTAAATGGATTAAATGCTCCAACCAAAAGACATAGACTGGCTGAAAAGATACAAAAACAAGACCCGTATATGTGCTGCCTACAAGAGACCCACTTCAGACCTAGGGACACATACAGACTGAAAGTGAGGGGATGGAAAAAGATATTCCATGCAAATGGAAATCAAAAGAAAGCTGGAGTAGCAATACTCATATCAGACAAAATAGACTTTAAAATAAAGGCTGTTAAAAGAGACAAGGAAAGACACTACATAATGATCAAGAGATCAATCCAAGAAGAAGAGATAAAAATTATAAATATTTATGCACCTAACATAGGAGCACCTCAATACATAAGGCAACTGCTAATAGGCATAAAAGGGGAAATCAACAGTACCACAATAATATCGGGGGATTTTAACACCCCACTTACACCAATGGACACAGCATCCAGACAGAAAATTAGTAAGGAAACACAAGCCTTAAATGACACATTAGACCAGATAGACATAATTGATATTTATAGGACATTCCATCTGAAAACAGCAGAATACACTTTCTTCTCAAGGGCACATGGAACATTCTCCAGGGTAGATCACATCTTGGGCCACAAACCAAGCCTTGGTAAATGTAAGAAAATTGAAATCTTATCAAGCATCTTTTCTGACCACAACACTATGAGATTAGAAATCAAACACAGGAAATAACTAAAAACCCCAAACACATGGAGGCTAAACAATATGTTACTAAATAATCAATGGATTACTGAAATAAATGGGAAATCAAAAAATACCTAGAGACAAATTACATTAAAACATGATGATCCAAAACTATGGAATGCAGCAAAAGCAGTTCTAAGAGGGAAGTTTATAGCAATACAATCTTACCTCAGGAAACAAGACAAATCTCAAATAAACAACCTTAGTTTATACTTAAAGCAACTAAAGTAAGAAGAACAAACAAAACCTAAAGTAGGTAGAAGGAAAGAAATCATGAGGATCAGACCAGAAATAAATGAAATAGAGATGAAGAAAACAGCAGCAAATATCAATGAAACTAAAAGCTTTTTCTCTGAGAAGATAAAGAAAATTGATAAACGTTTAGCCAGACTCATCAAGAAAAAAAGGGGAGGACTCAAATCAATAAAATTAAAAAATGAAAAAGGAGAAGTTACAGTGGACCCCAAAGAAATACAAAGCATCATAAGAGACTACTACAAGCAACTTTATGTCCAAAAATGGACAACCTAGAAGAAATGAACAAATTCTTAGAAAGGTACAACCTTCCTAGACTGAACCAAGAAGAAATAAAAAATATGAGCAGACTAATCACAAGTACTGAAATTTAAACTGTGATTAAAAATCTTCCAACAAACAAAAGTCCAGGACCAGATGGTGTCACAGGTGAATTCTATCAAATATTTAGAGAAGAGATATAATGTATACTTCTGAAACTCTTCCAAAAATTGCAGAGGAAGGAACAATTACAAGCTCATTCTACGAAGCCACCATCACCTTGATACCAAAATTAGAGAAAGTATCACAAAAAAAGTAAACTATAGGCCAATATTACTGATGAACATAGATGCAAATACCACCAACAAAAAACTAGCAAACAAAATCCAACAACACATTAAAAGGATCATATAGCGTGATCAAGTGGGATTTATCGCAGGGATGCAAGGATTCCTAAATATATGCAAATCAATCAATGTGATACACCACATGAAAAACTGAAGAATAAAAACCATATGATCATCTCAATAGATGCAGAAAAAGCTTTTGACAAAATTCAGCACCCATTTATGATAAAAACTCTCCAGAAAGTGGGCATAGAGGGAACCTACCTCAACATAATAAACGACATATATGACAAACCCACAGCAAACCTCATTCTCAATGGTGAAAAACTGAAAGCATTTCCTCAGAGATCAGGAACAAGACAAGGATGTCCACTCTCACCACTATAATTCAACATAGTTTTGGAAGCCCTTGCCATGGCAATCAGAGAAGAAAAAGAAACAAAAGGAATCCAAATTGGAAAAGAAGAAGTAAAACTGTCACTGTTTGCAGATGACATGATACTATACAGAGAAAATTGTAAAGATGCTACCAAAAATCTACTAGAGCTCATAAATGAATTTAGTAAAGTTGCAAGATACAATATTAACACACAGAAATCTCTTGCATTCCTATACACTAACAACAAAAGATCATAAAGAGAAATTAGGGAAACAATTCAATTTAACATCACATCAAAAATAATGAAATACCTAGGAATAAACCTACCTAAGGAGACAAAATACCTGTACTCAGAAAACTACAAGATACTGATGAAAGAAATCAAAGATGACACAAACAGATGGCAAGATATACCGTGTTCTTGAATTGGAAGAATCAATATTGTGAAAATGACTATACTACCCAAAGCAATCTACAGATCCAATGCAATCCCTATCAAATTACCAATGGCATTTTTCACAGAATTAGAACAAAAAATTGCACAACTTGTATGGAAACACAAAAGACACTGAATGCCCAAAGCAATCTTGAGAAAGAAAAATGGAGCTGGGGGAATCAGGCTCCCTGACTTCAGACTATACTACTAAGCTACAGTCATCAAAACAGTATGGTACTGGCACAAAAACAGAAATATAGATCAATGGAACAGGATAGAAAGCCCAGAGATAAACCTATGTACCTATGGTCACCTAATCTATGACAAAGGAGGCAAGAATATACAATGGAGAAAAGACAGTCTCTTCAACAAGTGGTGCTGGGAAAACTGGACATGTAAAAGAATGAAATTAGAACACTCCCTAACACCATACACAAAAATAAACTCAAAATGGAATAAAGACCTAAATGTAAGACTGGATACTATCAAACTCTTAGAGGAAAACATAGGCAGAACACTCTCTGACATAAATCACAGCAAGATCTTTTTTGACCCACCTCCTAGAGTAAAGAAAATAAAAACAAAAATAGACAAATAGGATGAAATTCAACTTAAAGGCTTTTGCTTTTAAGGAAACCATAAACAAAATGAAAGGACAACTCTTAGAATGGAAGAAAATATTTGAAAATGAAGCAACAAACAAGGGATTAATCTCCAAAATATACAAATAGCTCATGCAGCTCAATATCAAAAAAAAAAAAAAAAAAATCAAAAAATGTGAGGAAGGTCTAAATAGATATTTCTCCAAAATGACATACAGATGGCCAAAAAGCACATGAAAAGATGCTCAACATCACAAATTATTAGAGAAATGCAAATCAAAGCTACAATGAAGTATCACCTCACAACACTCAGAATGGCCATCATCAAAAATCTACACACAATAAATGCTGGAGAGGGTATGGAGAAAAGCGAACCCTTCTACATTGTTGGTGGGAATATAAATTGATACAGCTACTATGGAAAACAGTACAGAGCTTACTTAAAAACTAAAAATAGAGCTACGATATGATCCAACAATCTCACTCCTGGGCATATATCCAGAGAAAACTATAATTCAAAAAGATACATGCATCCCAATGTTCATTGCAGCAGTATTTACAATAGCCAGGACATGGAAGCAACCTAAATGTCCATCAACAGAGGAATGGATAAAGAAGAACTGGTACATATATATAATGGAATATTACTCAACTACTAAAAAGAACAAAATAATGCCATTTGCAGCAACAAGGATGGACCTAGAGATTATCATATTGAGTGAAGTAAGTCAGACAGAGAAAGACAAATATCATACGATATTGCTTATATGTGGAATCTTAAAAAAGGGTACAAATGAACTTATCTAAAAAACAGAAATGGAGTCACAGATGTAGAAAACAAACTTATGGTTACCAGGGGTAAAGTGAGGGAGGGATAAATTGGGAGATTGGGATTGACATATACACACTACTATGTAGTGATTGGAATGCGTGAGCCTCTCAGGGAGGGGGGATCTGAGGTGGTGATAGAGGAGAGCGTGTCGCCCAGGCAGGAGGGAGATAGTGGAGGAGGTGATGACGGGGGCGCGTGAGCCTGCTCCAGTGGGAGCCCTCCTTATTGCCCATGGAGGCAGGAACCAGAGGGTGAGAAGAGATGCTGCAATGGTGGCTCCACATTTTGCGTGTCCCCATGGTGGTCCGGGCTTCCTCCATGAGCATTCCTGATAGTGGAGCTCCTCACTTCTGTCCTCTCAGGCTGTCTCCTCACAGCCAACAGCAGTCCCCTCCCTGGGTCTGCTCTCCAAACCCCACATTCCAGCACCCAGCCCCCTTGCACACTGGTGGACACCTATCTCAGGCTGGGGAACACAGGGGTGTGGCATGGACCATCTGTGTAGGTCTCACTCTGTGCCGCCTGTCACAGACCGTTGCTGGGCTCTCCTCCAAGCCCCAGAAATTCCCCTTCTGTCCCAGCTGATCTCTCCACCAGTGAGGGGGCTTCCCCAGATGTGGGAACCTCTCCTCACCTTCAGCTCCCTGCAAGGGGCACATGTCCATCCTGCTTCCTCTCCTCTCCCTTTTCCCTTCTTTCTTTCAGCCTGCCTGGTTAGATGGGGATCTTTCTTGTCGTTTTAGATGTCTGCGGTCCTCTGCTAATGTTCAGCAAGTGCTCTGTAAGAATTGCTCCATTTGGGGCTTCCCTGGTGGCGCAGTGGTTGAGAGTCTGCCTGCTAGTGCAGGGGACACGGGTTCGAGCCCTGGTCTGGGAGGATCCCACATGCCGCGGAGCAGCTGGGCCCGTGAGCCACAACTACTGAGCCTGCGCGTCTGGAGCCTGTGCTCCGCAACAAGAGGGGCCACGATAGTGAGAGGCCCGCGCACCGCGATGAAGAGTGGCCCCCGCTTGCCGCAGCTAGAGAAAGCCCTCGCGCAGAGGCGAAGACCCAACACAGCCAAATAAATAAATAAATAAATAAATAAATAAATAATAATTAAAGGTGCCAATAATTAAAAAAAAAAAAAAAAAGAATTGCTCCATTTGTAGATGTATTTTTTTTTAAGTCTTTATTGAATTTGTTACAATACTGCTTCTGTTTTACATTTTTTGTTTTATTTTGGCCCTGAGGCATGTGGGATCTTAGCTCCCTGACCAGGGATCGAACACACACGCTCTGCATTGGAAGGCAAAGTCTTAACCACTGGACCAGCAGGGAAGCCCCTTTAGATGTATTCCTGATGCATTTGTGGGGAGAGATGAACTCCACATCCTCCTACTTCTCCAACATCTTGAGGATCTCTAAAGAGAAGCCTTGTAATATTTTACTGCTAACTATGCTTTTAGCTAAAGGGTTATGGCAGATACTTTATTAGGTCAAAGAAGCCTCTTATGTTCCTATCTTGAATTTTAGCATTTTGATTTATAAAAGAGATTGGCCCATAATATTTTTCTCTTATTTTCACCTGTCTAGCTTTAGAATCAAAGTTATAGTAACCTCCTAAAATAAGCTGGAAGACATTATTTCTTTTCTAGTTACTCAGACAACTTGTGTAAGAGTGGGATTATTTATTCCTTAAACAGTTGGTAGGAATGATCTGTACCCATGTCTGAGCATGGTATTACATTTAAGGGCATATGTTTTTTCTAAATAGTAGCCTAGTTGTTTCCTCGCTCCACTGCCTCTATAAATATGGAGGAGATTGGGAGATGGGTACAATTACTAGAGTCTTTTCCATGTTTTTTTTTTATTTATTGAATTATAGTTTACTTATAATATTATATCAGTTTCAAGTATACAACAGTAATTTGATATTTTTATAGATTACCCACAATACAAAGTTATTATAAAATATTAACTATATTCTGTGCTGTGTATTACATCCCAATGACTTACTTATTTTGTAACTGGTAGTTTGTACTTCCTAATTCCTTCATCTCTTTAGCCCCTTCTCCCATCCCTCTCCACTACTTTGTTCTCTGTATCTGTGAGTCTCTTTCTGCTTTGTTATATTTGTTCATTTGTTTTGTTTTTAGATTCCACACATAACTGACAATATACAGTATTTATCTTTCTCTGTCTGATATTTCACTAAGCATAATATTCTCCAGGTCCATCCATATTGTTACAAATGGCAGAATTTTATTCTTTTTTATGACAGAATAGTATTTCAGTGTGTTTGTGTGTGTGTGTGTGTGTATATATATATATATATGTATATATATATATATATACACACACATACAGACAGACAATGTATATATGTGCACACATATATATAAGATATATACTATATCTTCTTTATCCATTCATCTGGTGATGGACACTTAGGTTGTTTCCATATCTTGGCTATTGTAAATAATGCTGCTATGTCTATGGTATTTTTTAGAGGATGCTTTGATAAGCTCCTGAGATCCCACCTCTTGTTTGAAGAATTTATTCCCAGATCCTGGAAAGGTTGTTGACCGAAAAACTTCAGCTATCAGTCCCTTTGGCTGAAGACTTACGCCATCCATAGCCAAACCCATCTTGTGTAGGTAGCCAGCATCCAATAACTGGTAGAGGAGAGTACATAAGGGTGTAGCCCCACCTCAACACAACTTGGGACATCTCTGATGAGTCATCCTAGCATCAGAGCTCTAGATTTGTCTGGGACCTCCACTGAGACTACATTATAAGCCAATATCTTCCTTTGCCCATCTTGCTCCCTTCCCTTCCTTTCACAAGTGGTGCTCCCCACAGGAATTATCCCTGATAAAGCCCTACATGTTAATGTCCATCATCAAGTCTGCTTCCCGAGCAACCCAACCTGTGACACTTGGTGCCAATATTGGTACACATAAGCACACACTAAAATGAGATCTTGGCAATGGAGATTTTTGGCTGGCAATGAGAACTTCATCACTGGTTGTAAGTAGAACACAAATAGCCTCTGGCGTAAGATAACAGTATAATTGTTAAATTTTTCTCCTGTAGTGATGGTAGACCATATAAGGGAATACTAGTGTAATGTATCAGGTTTTGTGCAATACAGGGGAAATAGTAATTCTAAGGACAGCAAATTAGGCGGCTAATGCTAAACGCCGTTGATGTTTGTTAAATGTTAACAAAAGACTGAGAACAATTAATTAGTAATTAAAAGCTATGGGTGAAAACCAGAAAGCCTCCTCAGTAGCATATAAATATGCTCTTGTCTCCTACAGCTTGATGGCAGAGAACAATTAAAGATGAGGTCCAGGACCAAGTCCCAAGAGTTATAGAGCTCTAAGGAAGGGCTATCCTCCTGATCTCAGCAGGTCAACTATAGCAAAGTTATGTTCTTCTCGGTAAAAAGTAGTACCCTGACACAAATGAAGAAATATGAGTTGATGCACCTGAAAATCGTGAGCTTCCAGATCTCTCTGAAAACTCTGAGTCTGAAGAAGTGGCCTACTCCATCCTATGAAGTACTAGTGTTCTCCCCTTATTTAAAGATGATGCAGTGACCCTACCCTGAAAGATAAAATGCTCCCCTCAAGATCTGCCCTCACCTCCCTTTCTGACCTCTAAACTAATAATAACTGGGATTAAATCACAAAATAAGTTGACCAGGATGAGTTCGGCCTAAAATGGAAGGCAAGAGACTGTATCCAAAAGTATCTACAGAACCTAGCTGACTTGTACCTGGAGGAGCCGAGAGTACAAAAGGACTCAAATCTAAGGGTGGCACATGAAGTTATGCAAGAGAGAGTTTATTCATTTGGAAATGCTATCCTGGGATACAGGTTTTAATACCCTTGAAAGGACACCAGAAGATAATATAAACATGCTCTTAGCACTGACCTACCTTAAGTAAGAGAGAAATGCCAAAATTGTAAATGCCAGAGGGATTAAAAGGCTCAGAGAAGTAAGTATGAGTGAATGGACATATTATGTTCAGCCAGAAAACCCACCAGATAACTATACTACACAGCAGGACCCTGAAGATATACCACTTACCAAAGACATAAGGAACACAATGGTGAAAGAGCCAACATCAGTAAGAAGTGATAATCCTCTGAAAGCCAAGACTGATGGCAGAAGATGGTGTTAACAGAACTGGGCTTGCTGACAATAATGGGTATGATAGAATCCCCCCAAAATAGAAGTCATAAGATGAAGCTCAATTAACATAAGCAATTACCACAAGCCAGGTAGAGGCAGTTATCATAATTCATGGCAAGGTTGGAGTCACATGCAGAAACCCTGACCCTCAGAGAGTTATGAGATAGTTCATAGAATGTGGCATCCAAGTGGCAAAATAAACAGGCAGTCGACCAAGGGTATTATGCAATGTGTACAATAAAAAATATGGAAGCTGTAGGATGAAAAGATTGAGAGTGGTTAACTCTTACCTTCCAAAAAATACCTCAGTGAGCTTCAGGATATGAACCAGTGTTCAGACCTGGAACCCATATACTGAAGAAGGAATCAGGGTTCCAAGAAGAAGAACCCTGTAACACCATGAAAAGAATATATAATAATGATTCTTCAGTTGTTCCACAGAGGCCTAAGCTATTTCCTCGGATAACTATACACAGATATTTTGAGGACTGTTGGAAACAGAGCATGAGGAAAGAGATACCCCTTGAAACTGGATGAGAAGGAAACATCTAAAATTAACAAATTCTTAAAGGCTCAGTGTGGACTGGCATCACAATAAAAAGCCTAGAGGGAGAAATAGAAGTGGTCTTATTAACACCGCTCTCAGTAACCCACTGGGAAATTTGTGCTTCTAGTCACCCACAGCTCTGTACTCTGCACATTTAAAGGTCTTTGTTCACAAAGAAAGAGCTTTTCCACCTGAAGACAAGGCAAGAATCCCATTGAATTTTAAACTATGACTGCTGCCTGGCCTTCTTCTGCCAAGGTACCAGCAGGCAAGATAAGGAATCACCATCCTGAAAGGGGAATTGACCCTGATTATCAGAGGAATTGGGGCTGCTGTTATACACTTGGCAATAGAGAAATATGTTTGGCAGCAGTTAATTCCCTTGGGAAACACATGATACTTTCTTGACCAATTTTTATTGTAAATACAGCAGCCATGGCCTGAGAAGGGCACCATAAGTGGTGGCTTAGAGCCCTCAGGGATGTTGGTGTAGGTGAATCCACTAGATAATCCACCCAGAGTAACCAAGGAGAGTCTAAAACTACCAACCCACAGGGTGTGACCTTGGGGAGAAAAAAAACTCATGAATTTCAATTTCTGTTGCACACGAAAATATTGGATCACCAGTAAACCAATTCAATTTTATATGGACTATTTATTCTTTGAAACAGAATAACTATAATCACTTAAATAATGTGTTAATTTCTTTTTTAAGAAGCATACTCTAGAGTAGGAAATTTGAATAGGTAAAAAAGCAAAGGCAAATATCCTCAGAATCCAGTTATACACAGTCAAAAGAATAATGTCTATTTTAAATGCTAACATTCTTGCACCTCTTATTTAAAATGGAAACACAACCTCCTCCTAAAGTTTTTACTTACCAGAAGAGAACAAAGATTGAACATTTATAGTAATTTGTAATTATTTTATTTCTTTTTTTAATTGACATATAATTGATTTACAATGCTTTGTTAATTTCTGCTGTACAGCAAAGTGATTCAGTTATACATACATATATATTATTTTTTATATTTTCTTTCCCTGTTGTATACTGTAGGTCCTAGCTGTTTATTATTTTATTTCTTAACTATTCATTGTACATTATGCTTTGTAAAGTTTATTAGAGCAGAGACTTTGTTTTTCTGGTTCAATGCTAAATTTTCAGCTTCACATACAGAGCTGAGTACATAATAAGTGCTATGTTAACATTAGTTACATAAATGAACCTGGTTCCAAAAAAAAAGATTGAGTGGAAAGTAATAGTCTCTAATATACTTTAAATATCTCAAAAAATTCACCTGCTTAAGAATATAATAGTTGGTCATATTTCAGTTACTTGTGAATCCACTGGAGTGAATTCCCATTGGATCATTTCCAAGGCCATTGTGAATATGTATTCTTGTGTTCCTTCTTTCATACATGTAGAAATCAAAGAAGGGAGGGAGATCAAGATAGCACAGGACATGAAGTTCACTTTCTTCCACAATCACATCAAAAATATATCTACATATGGAACAGTTCTCATGGAAAACTAACTGGAAACTGGCAGGACTCCTTTACAACCAAGGCTGTAAGAAAGATATACATGTAATTGAGTAGGATGAGAAGAAAAGCATCAGATCGGGACCTGTGCCCCTGGGAGGGGAATCAGAGGAAAAGGGAGATCACATGTGTGGACCCTTACCCTGGGGAGTGGGCAGGACAAGCCACAGACTGGGCCTCCTAGTCCTGGGATCCTATGCATAGGAGACAAGCCCCTTTCACTGCTCGCAGAACTGCTGGGACAAATAGAAGGTCTGAAGAAGCCTAGATTCCACTCGTGAGGAGTACACAGATTCTTCCCTAGAGGTCTGCCCTATCATTGGCTACTGCACCACGCTCCCCAGTCTGAGCCAAGTGAACACCTTAGCCTCACTCACTCCATGCCATACCTTGGCACTGGATCTAGGGCAGCCAATACCTGGGAAAAGACTTGACCTAGGGATGCAGAGGTGACCCAGTCCTGGGACAGAGCCCAGGTGGGGGTGGCAGTCATTGTTGGTGCTTACTCAAGCAGTGCCCCAGAAGCAGCCCAGACTTCTGAAAGCAGTGCAGCTGCCAGAATTCCCACAGCTGCCTTGCTGTGCACCACAGCACACTCCACAGCACAGTGTGGCACTAGACCTAGAGTGGCCATGACGGGAAAAAACACAACCTTGGGATGCATCTAAGCAGAACTTCAGACACTTACACAGGCAGAGCATTGGACCTCTGTGAGCACATGAGCCCCACTTGCTTCAGCACTCCCCTCCTTTGGGGCAAAGCCCCCAGTACAGAGAGAAGGAAAACTACAAACGTAAAGGAAACAGAGTCAGTTTAAGCCTGACCCTCAGGGCTTCCACTCGACAACTTGACAGCAGACCCCATTCCTGACAAGGTGGTGACAGCCACTGAGCAGAGGAAGTCCTGCCTCACAACCTGCACAAACTCCAGCTCCTACATCTCCGACCACTCCCCCTAATAAGGTGAGAGTGGCCAAAACACCCTGAGTAAATACATGACTGGCATTCACATCAAATCCAGCCCTCTACCACAGGTCCTCCCACTGTGCTGGGCAGACGCAGTCTACATAGGGACATGCCCACATAAGAACACCCCTTCAAGACCACAATAGGTAACTGTTTCACCTAAATTCATAGATCAGAGGAACTACTCCCAATTGAAAGAACAAGAGAAAACCCCTGGAAAAATAATGAAACATAAATAATTTGCCAGGCATAAAATTTAAACATTAGTAATAAAAATGTTAACTGAGTTAGGGAAGAGAATTGATCTAAACACAGATCATTTAAACAAGGAACTAGAAAATATAAAGAAGACCCAATCAAAAATAGATAATTTAATATCTGAGATATAAAGCACTCTAGAAGCACTCTAGACTAAATGACATAAAAGAATGCATAAGTCACCTGGAAGGTTGAATAATGGAAATCACCAAATCAGAACAGCAGACAAAAAGACAAATGACAAAGAAATGAATACAACACATGAGATCTCTGGGATAACATCAAATGTGACAAATTTGCACTTTAAGGGTTCCAAAAGAAGAAGAGACAGATAAGGGTATCAAAAATGTATTTGAAGAAATTATGGCTGAAAACTTCCCCAACCTAAAGAAGGAAACAGATATCCAGGTACAGGAAGCACAGAGGGTCCCAAACAGGATGAACCCAAACAGACCCACACCAAGCATATCATAATTAAAATGACAAAAGTTAAAGAGAAAATTCTAAAGGCAACAAGAGAAAAACAAAGAGTCATTGCAAGGGAACCCCCATAAGGCTATCAGCTGATTTCTCTGCAGAAACTTTGCAAGACTGAAGAGACGGGCATGATATATTCAAAGTCCTGAAAGGGAAAAACAGGATATTCTACACAGCAGGATTATCATTTAGAATAGAAGAAGAGATAAGGAACTTTTCAGACAAGCAAAAACTAAAAGAATTCCTCAATACTAAACCTACCCTAAAAGAAATGTTGAAGGGTCTTCTCTAAATGGAAAAGAAGTAAGAATCTCTAGGACAGGGAAAATCCCTATAGGAAAGGCAAGTATGTAATAAGTATTGAAGATCACTTAAATAAGCTAGTGAGTAGATTAAAAGACAAGAAATTGCAAATCCAACTATAACTACAATAAACAGTAAAGGAATAAGCATGAAGATATAAAATATGACATCAAAAACACAAAATGTGGGGGAGGGGAAAAATGTAGATTTTTTAGAATGTGTTTAAACTTAAAATGACTATCAGTTTAAAGCAAACCTAGAGGCTGTTATACAGAGTGCAGTAAGTCAGAAGAGAAAAACAAATATTGTATATTAATGCATATATGTGGAATCTAGAAAAATGGTACAGATGAACCTATTTGCAGGGCAGAAAAAGAGATGCAGACATAGAGAATGGACTTGTAGACATTGGGTGGGGGAGGGGAGGGTGGGACGAACTGAGAGAGTAGCATTGACATATATACTCTACCATGTGTAAAATAGATAGCTAGTGGGAAGCTGCTGTATAGCACAGGGAGCTCAGCTCAGTGCTCTGTGATGACCTAGAGGGGTGGGACAGGGGGGTGGGAGGGAAGCTCAAGAGGGAGGGGATATATGTATACATATAGCTGATTCAATTTACTGTATAGCAGAAGCTAACACAACATTGTAAAGCAATTATACTCCAATTTAAAAAAAAGATGATATAATTATGGATCAACACATATGAACTGCATGGAAACCACAAATCAAAAACCTATAATAGATACACAAAAACCAAAAAGAAAGGAAACAAAGCATAATATAAAATAAAATCATTAAACCACAATGGGAGAAACAAAAAGAAAAAGAAATGAATAGAGACAAACTATTGATAAAAACCAACTGGAAAACAAATACTAAAATGGAAATAAGTACATACCTATCAATACCTACTTTAAATGTCAATGGACTAAATGCTCTGATCAAAAGACATACGGTAGCTGATTGGATAAAAAAAATAAGAACCTTCCCATATGCTGCATACAAGAGACTCACTTCAGGGCTAAAGCCACACAAAGACTGAGAGCAAGGGGACATAAAAGGATATTTTATGCAAACAGAAATTACAAGAAAGTGGAGGTGGCAATAATCCTATCGTACAAAACAGACTTTACCAAAGGCCATAACAAAAGATGAAGGGTGTTATATAATGATAAAAGTATGAATATAAGAAGAGGATATTACACTTGTTAACATATATGTACCCAATACAAGAGCATCTAAAAATATAAAGCAAACATTAACAGACATAAAGGGAGAAATAGACAGTAACAAATAATAGTAGGGGGCTTTAACACCCCACTGACATCAATGGACAAATCATCCAGATAGGAACTCAGTAAGGCAACAGTGGTCTTAAATGACACAACACACCAATTGGACTTAATAGATATCTACAGTTCAGTACACCCAAACCCAGCAGCATACACATTCTTTCAAAGTGCACATGGAATGTTCTCCAGGATAGATAACATATGAGGTTACAAAAGAAACCTCAACAAATTTAAGAGGATAGCAATTATATCAAGCACTTTTTTTCCAACTAAAACAGTATGAAACTAGAAATCAACTACAGAAAGTAAAACAAGAAAAGAACAAACATGTGGAGACTAAACAGCATGCTATTAAAAAACCAATGAGTCAATGATGACATCAAAGAGGAAATCAGAAAATACCTCAAGACAAAAGAAAATGGAAACACAACTTTCCAAAATCTTTGGGATGCAGCAAAAGCAGTTCTAGGAGGGAAGTTCATAGTGATACAGTCCTTCCTCAATAAAAAGAAAAACCTCAAATAAACAACTTAACCTACCACCAAAAAGAATTAGAAAAAGAAGAACAAACAAAGCCCAAAGACCACAGAAGGAAGGAAATAATACATATCAGAGAGGAAATAAATAAAATAGAGATCAAAAAACTAGAAAAAGATCAATGAAACAAAGATCTGGTTTTTTGAAAAGATAAACAAAATTGATAAACCTTTAGCCAGGCTCACGAAGAAGAAAAGAGAGAGGACCTAAATCAACAAAATAAGAAATGAAAGGGGAGAAATAACAACCAGTACTATAGAGATATGAAAAAATCAAAAGAGAATACTATGAACAGTTATATGCCAACAAATTAGACAACGTAGAAGAAATGGACAAATTTCTAGAAATATACAGCCTGTAAAGATTGAGTCAAAAAGAAACAGACAATTTGAACAGACCAACATTGTAAGTGAAATTGAATTTGTAATAAAAAAAAACTCCCAGCAGACAAAAGTCCAGGACTGGAAGGCATCACAGGGGAATTCTCCCAAACATATAAAGAACTAATACCTATACTTCTCAAACTATTCCAAAATTGAAGAGGAGGGAACACTCTCAAATTAATTCTACAAGGCCACCATTTCCCTGATACCAAAACCAGAAAGACACTACAAAAAAAGAGAAAATTACAGGCCAATATCTTTGATGACTATAGATGCAAAAATCCTCAACAAAATATTAGCAAACTGAATCCAGCAATACATTAAAAGGATCATACACTATGGTCAAGTTGGATTTATTCCAGGATCACATGGATAGTTCAATATTCACAAATCAATATGTGTGACAAACCATATTAACAAAAGGGAGGATAAAAGTCACAAGATTATCTCAATAGATGCAGGAAAAACATCTAACAGAATTCAACATCCATTCATGATAAAAACTCTCATCAAAGTAGGTATAGAGGGAATAAATCTCAACATTAAAAAGGCTATTTATGAGAAACCCACAGCTAACATAATACTTAATGGTGAAAAGCTGAAAGCCTTCCCTCTTAAACCAGGAGCAAGACAAGGATGTCTACTCTTGCCTCTTCTATTTAACATAGTATTGGAAGTCCTAGCCACAGCAATCATACAAGAAAGAGGAATGAAAGTTATCCAAATTGGAAGGGAAGTGGTAAAACTGTCACTGTTTGCAGAGGACATGATACTTCATAATACTTCTCTATACTTCATATAGAGAACCCTGAAATTTCCACCCAAGAATGATTAGAATTAATAAATGAATTCAGCAAGGTTGTAGGATACAAGATTAATATACAGAAATCTGTTGCATTTCTATACACTAAAAATGAACAGTCAGAAAGAGAAAGTAAAAAAAAAAAATTTGTTTAAAATCACATTGAAAAAAAAAAACCTGGGAATAAATTTAACCAAGTAGGTGGAAAACCTATACTCTGAAAACTGTATAACATTGATGAAGGAAATTGAAGATGACTCAAAGAAATGGAAAGATATGCTGTGCACTTGGGTTGGCAGAATTAATATTTTTAAAATGGCCATACTATCCAAAGCAATCTATAGATTTAATGCAAACCCTATCAAAATACCTAGGACATGTTTCACAGGACTAGAACAATTAATCCTAAAAGAACCACAAAAGACCCTGAATTGCCAAAGCAACCTTGAGAAAAAAAGAACAAAGCTGGAGCTATACCCCTCCCAGTTTTCAGACTGTACTACAAACTGTACTACAACCAGCAAAGGAAACCATCAACAAACCAAAAAGACAACCTACAAAAAGGGAGAAAATGTGTACAAGTGATGTGACTGACAAGGGGTTCATATCCAAAATATACAAACAGCTCATACAACTCAATATAAAAAAAAATTTAAGAATGGGCAGAAGACCTGAATAGACACTTCTCCAAAGAAGATATACAGATGGCTAACAGGCACATGAAAAGATACTCAACATCACTAATTATTAGAGAGATACAAATCAAAACCACAATGAGGTATCCCTTCACTCCTATCATCAAAAAGTCTACAAATAACAAATGTTGGAGAGGATGTGGAGAAAAGGGAACCCTTGTACGCTGTTGGTGGGAATGTAAATTGGTGCAACCACTATGGAAGAGAGTATGGAGGTCCTTCAAAAAACTAAAAACAGAACTACCATATGATCCAGTAATCCTACTCCTAGGTATATATCCAGAAAAAATAAAAACACTAATTCAAAAAGATACTTGCACCCAAATGTTCACAGCAGCATTATTTACAATAGCTAAGACACAGAAGCAACCTAAGTGTACATCAACAGATGATTGGATTAAGAAGATATGATACACACACACACACACACACACACACACACACACACACAATGGAATATTATTCAGCCTTAAGAAGAATGAAGTACTGCTGTTTGTGGCTATGGGGATTGGCCTAGAGAATATTATGCTTTGTGAAATAAATCAGTGAAAGGCAGATACTGTATGATGTCACATATGTGAAATCTGAAAAATAATACGAGTGAATGCATAGGCAAAAGAGAAACAGACACACAGATACAGAAAACAAAGTTATGGCTACCAAAAGGGAGAGGGAAGGGGGAAGGGATAAATTAGGGGTATGGGATTAACATATACAAATTACTATATATAAAATAGATAAGCAACAAGGATATACTGTATAGCACAGGGAATTATAGCCACTGTCTTGTAATAACCTATAGTGGAGTGTAATCTGCAAAAATGCTGAGTCACTATGCTGTACACCTGAAATAACATAATATTGTAAATCAACTATGCTTCATATAAAAAAAGAAATCAAAGAAAAGAGGGTTCCTTAGGAAAGAGCAATGTTTACAGTATTCTAAAAATATTTCACTTCTAATATCTCGAAGCACAAAAGTAGTGAATAAACATTTTTAAAAATCTGATTAATTACAAATATTAATAGGCAAACAGAGAATTAAAATTTTTGAATTTTGTTCTTTTCAATAAGTGGTCTTCTATGGCCTTAGAACACTTTTTAGAAGTTCAATGTTTACATCTTATATAGTAATGAGACATTCAGAATCTTTCTTAGTTTGTGTATTTAATATTAACAAATTCCCTTAGAGTTATGCAGGATGAAAAATTGTGTGGGAATGGTAGATTCCTATAAAATTATACATACAATATTACATATAGTAAAACTCTAGTTAGGAATAACAACTTCTCATAAACTTTATATGATAAGAATATGCCCTAGTGATGATAAAATATACAAAACAAAATTCTTCAAAGGATGTTAGTGTTTTCAATATTTTAATATGAAAAAGTCCTTCTAAGTACAGTGATTAATAATTCTGAACCTGTGCTCTATTGTTTATTTTCATGACAGCAAGAATGCCACACTCCCATGAAAGACAGAGAAAAGCAGACCCTGAGTAAATTCTGTCAGGTCATCTCTAAAATAATGACAAAAAAAACTACCAATTTATGATACTCTCTGCTATCATAAGTTGTATCCATTTGAGGATATTTTCCATATTTTTTTTCACTATTTGGGTTAGAGCTAGAATTTGAAGCCTGTTTGAAAACATACAGCATATATGCAGGGCTTTTAAAAAATGTGTGTACATATGACTATTTACAATGTTATGCACTCCAACTCTACCAAATAAAGTTAGAGACAATCTCAGTGCTTAATGGCTTAGGGTCCTGAACTCTTTCTAAATGAATGTCTGCTGAACACAATAATAAAGGTAAAACTACTATTTCAATATAATTAAATACAAACATACTGGTAATGACTGACTGATTTGTGCCATCAAGGCACAAATTAAAATTTTAAATTGAACTCAGGCATTCTGGACTAGAATACAATTTAACATTGACAAGACAAAATTTCCAGGTTCAAACAAGAAGGCCCCATGATTAACAGTTCAAAACACTTCCAGGTTCTTCAAGGATCAACATATACATATTTATATTCTTTCCTTTCACCACCCAGGCAATAATGGAAGTAGCTTTCCAAAACCACAGTTGATATTTCTTTGACCCAAGGTGTCACAGCTCCTGATGTGGCTCCTTCTAACTATTGCTACAGTTACATGGAGGCAAAAGCTCTGACTTTTAATTTAAAAGATGAACTATAAAACAATTTTGATCTCATAGGTTGGAAAAAATAATATATGGTAGAAAATATTATGGTTTGAATCTTTTTTCTTAAAAAATATTGGCAAAAACTCCTCTTTTAGGCTATCAATGTGTCTTAATTGGCTTATATTTTCTCCGACAGAAAGCCAACACCGCCATGTTTATTTTAATATAATACAACCCAGTAGGTTATAAAATCTTAATGGGACTCTGCCATACTTAGCTTAAAATCTTGAGATTCTGGCATATAGAAGTTTCTCATTAAGACTTTAATGACAACACAATTCTAGCAAAGATATCACATAACACATGTTATTTGGTTGATCAGGGATATTTTTAGTGATGTTCTGCTGCACTGGTATCTCCTTCCATTTCTCCCAACCTTACTTTTTCACTTAATCCATTTTCATGCTGAATGCACAGAAGCTGTGAATCTATAAACCTCAGCGCCATCACCATGGAGACTCATCCTCACCTAACAGATGTAGATAGAGACTCTTCATTGAGCTTTCACCCTTGCTCCTCACAGTTTATGAAAAATTATAGACAATTGCAATCCTTCCAGTCTTCCAATAGTATTATGCATTTTCCCCTTCATATGGATTATCTTTTGTCTATTATTCTTCAATCCTCACTATAAAAATCTTACAATTCCAGAATCAAAATGCAACCCTCCCTGAGTTTTGAGATTATAATATCCCCAATTACCCTGACAAAGAAAGAAAATATGATACATGACAAACATAAAATAGTGATAAGACCATCATGAAAAGAAACTAATCCAAATATGTGCTTCATTTAAATGTCTTTGTGATATTAATATGGTCTCAGAATTCTGTCTTTCTTCTGCTATCACACCCCAATACTCTGCTTGGCTGATGGTTTTTTTCCCTCAGTAAGTTTGTGTTCATAATTTGTTCCATTTACATTTTTATGAGTCCATTAATATTTTCCAGATTGTTAAAAAAATCTTCCTTTTGAAGAATCCACTTGCTCCCTGTAACTGATTTACCCCTTTCACTCCTCTCAAGTGTTTAGGTATTCTGAGTATTTCAGAAAAGTAGTTATGGTCTATCTTACTCAGACATTCTTAAAATCCTCCTCTCCCCATATACTTGGCACCCCCCCACTGTTATGGGGTAGTGTTGTGTGGCCCTTTGAAACATTCTTATACAAATCCAATTAGTGAATGTTGGAAAGAAGCCAGTAATTATTAGCGGAGTTAAAGTAATAAAGATCCAAAATAAGATATAATAAAAATAAATTTTGAGTTTAAAATAAAAACTTCAAGATAGTATCCAAATTAAGAATTCTAGCCACCAGAGTTTGAAATAGATAAATTAGGTGAGCACTTGTGTTTAATTACAAAGATCACTTCAAGGGAAGTAAAAATTCAAGGAAATACCATAATTATTATAAGCAATTCTGCCACAGGATCCTTTCTTAGGCCTAGAACCTCACAAAGATTTTGCAATGGAATTTATTTCAATTACAAAAGGCTAGCATTCACATTCCAATTCAGAAACACCTTCTGTCTAATAAAGTTATAAAAAGATATTTAAGGGAAATTATGCTCTACTGTTAAATAAAGAGAAGTGTATAAATGGCATTGTGTCCTTGACTAAACTGAGTGAAATTCACTCTCTTCATTTGTACCAAAAATATGGCAAAGAGGGAATGGATGACCTATCTCAAAGGCGTTTTTAATGACAAATAAATACCACTGCAGTTAACATCTCTGCAAATGGAAAGCAACAACAACAAAACCAGCTGGGTGCTGCAGCATGAGGTGATATATAAATAGATGTTCCATGGAGAGAACACAGCAGTGGAAAGGCAGGTAGAAGTTAGCTCCTGGGGCTTCAGCACTGACGCAGTTAACCAGACTCCAGATGGAGAAGTGAAGCTTGGGGGAGCCAGGTATGTGAGAAGCACAGGCTGTCCATCTGGCAGCCCCTCATGGTTCATGAAAACTGGGGTTGGGTGAGAACTTGAGCAATAACAATAAAAAACAAAGGACAAATACCAAACACACTCGCTTGGACTTGCCTCTATTATCCAAAGCCATGGTTATTGTCAAAATGTAGAAGTCACTCATCATTTCAGCATGGCACTGGTAGTCATGATGTCAAACCTAATACTTGTACCACTATGCCTTGACAAGACAGCAACTGCTTTTAACATCTAATTTTGACCTTCATTTTGACTTTACATCTTAGACATGTTAAGTCTTTTTGAAAGACTAGTAAAAAAAAATAAGAATCTACCAGGATTATAATTAAGGAAATATACATAAGTGAAGTTGGAAATTAAGCAAACATGTCAGCAATAAAATCTGCACAATATCTCAAGTTTTCTTTCTCTTTTTAAGCTCATTCTTGCTCTCTAGTGTGGGACACTTTGTGCAGTATAATTTGGAAGACAAAAGAAAAGACCTTTTTCCTTTAAATTTTTGGATCCATTTGTCTTTTGAAAATATTGATTTTTGTCTCCCCAGTCATATGAACTGGGGAGTTAACATAGGTATTTTGGCAGAGAGTCAATTCTATTGTGCCTTCCACTGACTATTAATATATTAGAACCATGAAAACAGTAGATCTGTATGTCCTTAGAAGGCACTCAACATCTTCTAATACCCTATAATCCTTCATTTATTTATTTGCTTGTATTTTCATGTACAAGTAAGTCCACCCATTCTCATCAATCTTCATAAGAAATCTATGAGATGGAAGGGCAATAATTAAGTAAGGAGCCCCAGGTCACAAAATAATGAGCAATATCTAAAACTCAGGTTTTTAATTCCTTGCCCAGTGATCTCCCCACTTCACTTTTTCATTATTCAAATCACTCTTTAAAATATTCAAGTTGATGCACAATTTATAATTCACTCTCAGACAAGTTTTCTTCAAAACCAGAATAGAGAATCATTCAAATGTTCCAAATGTTTCCTCAAGATTGTACAAAAATTTTTAAAAGTTATATCTGAGCCATAAGATTTCATAATTTTAATAGGGGAAAATATGAACAAAATAACAATGAAATATTACAGAAATTTAGTATAATCTTTTGGTACGTTTCATATTTAGAAGAGCATCATTTCACATTTTCCTTGACTTGGCCAAAATTGTAGAGTCCATCAGAATAATTTGATGAGCAGGAAATTCTCCATTTAGAAATATTTTCTAACAGGTAACTGCAAAAGTCAACCTTTTATTTCTACCTGTTCATAAAATACAACAGACCAGTTGTTCAGATTTATAACAAAAGTAGAAAATAACCACAATGCTACACAAAATGTAATACAGAGTAGATCAGCAGTGCTCTAGCACTGTGATCTTTAAGATCAACCACACTGCTTAAAAAGAATAAAAATTCAGGAACACCTGAAATTAGGTTGACTTGGTGGAAATGGACCAATGACTGTAATGGAATTAAAACACTATATGGAGTATAGCAAGGTGCTTATATTTGTCACCTAAAGAAACTTCACTCCAGTGCAGGACACCGTGGCTGAGTAGGGAGCTTACGGAAGTACCCAATGATAAAAGAGGAACTATCTTTGCCACCAGTACCACCAGAATGTGAAGTAATGCACAATCAAGTCAAAATTCTTCTCTGCATACCCACTGCATCACTAGGGTAACGCACATAATTAGCCCTTCCTTTTTAATGTGACACATTCCTCTTGAGACTCCTTCTCTCCTTCAAAGACCACCTAGACCTTCTTGAATGTAGCTACTGAAGCCTGGCCTTAACCGTCCATGGGCCAAGTGTGACCCAGACAGTCCTTATGTCAGTGGCCCATTCCTGCCATCAGGCTGGGTCTGGGATTTCCCCTTGGTGCAATAAATCTGTGTTTGGCCACTGTACCATAGCCTGATTTTCTCATTATTGTGCTTTCCCCAACATCTTGTCCTAAATTCTAGCCCTCCTATACCTGAAGTTTTCTCTCTTGGAAGGATATTAACTGGAATTTGATTTCTTTAATAGATATAGGCTGTTTGGGTTACCACTTCTTCTTGGATGAGGTTTAGTAGTCTGTGTCTTTCAATGAATAAGTCCGTTTCATCTAAGCTGTCAAATTTTATGTGCATAGAGGATTTTTTGTTGTTTTCCATTTCAATAATTCTAGGATCAGTAATTACATCCCCTCTTTCATTCCTAATGTTTGTAACTTGTGTGTTCTCTCTTTTTCACTTAGTCCATCTGGCTAGATGTTTATTAATATTATTTTACTTTTTTTCAAAGAATCAGCTTTTGGTTTCACTGATGTTTCTCTAATGTTTGTCTCTTCTCAATTTAACAGATTTCTTCCCTGATCTTTATGATTTCCTTCCTTTTACTTACTTTATGTTTTTTCTCCTCCTTTTCTAGATTCTAAAGGTAGAAGATCAAGTTATTGTTTTGAGAAGTTTTTCTCTTTTCTAATGAGAGCATTTAGTGCTATAAATTCCCTCCTAAAAACTGCTTTAGCAACACCATGCATATTTTGATACATTGTAGACTCATATTCTTTCAGTTCAAATATTTCTAATTTGCTTTGCTATTGTTCCTTTGATCCCTGGGTTATTTATTTGTATGTTAGTTATATTATTTAGTATTTCCAAATATATGGAGATTTTCCATCTATTCTTCTGTTATCTATTTCTACTTTAATTCCATTATAGTAAAAATATCTTTAATAATTTCATTTTTTAAATTTATTAAGGCTTATTTTATGACCCATAATATAGTCTAACTTGGTGAATGTTCAATGTACACTTGAAAAGAATGTATTTTCTGCTGTTGTTGAGTAGAATGTTCCATAAATGTCAACCAGGTCAGGTTGATTGATTATGTTGCTCAAGTTTTCTGTATATATTTGCTAATTTCCTTTTTGTTACAGCAATTAATGAGAAAGCAATGTTGAAGTCTCTAAATATAATTGTAGATTTCTCTAGTTCTTTCAGTTCTTTTAGTTTTTGCTTCACATGTTTTGAAGCTTTATTGTAAAAGACCTACTTGAATTTTTATGCCTTAATGAGTTGACTGTTTCATCATTACATAATATTCCTCTTTGTCCCTGATAATTTTCCTTGTTCTGAAGCCTTCTTTGGCTGATATTCTTTAGCTACTCTAGCTTTTGTTTTTATTCAAGTTTTTGTGATATATCTTTTTCCATCCTTTTGTTTCAAGTGAGTTTCCTGGTAGATAGCATATAGTTGGGCCTTGCTTTTACATCTAATCTGATAACCTCAGTCTTTAATGCTGTAGTTAGACCATTTACCTTTAACATAATTGATTTGGTTGGATTTATGTCTGTCATTTTAGTATTACTTTTCTATTCATTCCTTACGTTTTGTTGTGTTAGTTTTCTACCACTGCTGTAGCAAATTAGTATAAATAGAGTGGTTTAAAATAACTCATTAATTATATCAGAGTTTCTAGGCACAGTGTGGTTCAAATAGTTCCTCTGCTTAAAGTGTCACCAGGTTGAAACTGACTAAGGCTCTGGGAAAGAATGAGCTTCTAACCTCTTTCAGGTTGCTGGAAGAATTCAGTTCCTTGCAGCAATAGAGATGAGGTCCCCATTTTTTGCTGACTGGTGGCTGTTGGCTGGGAGCCTCTCAGATCCTTAATGTTTCTTGCATTCCTCATCATCTTGCCCTTCAATAACAGTAAGTTAAGGACTTCTCACTTTAAATCTCTCTGACTTCTATTTTTGTGGAATCTCTCTAACTCTCTTACCTTCCTCTTCTGTTTTTAAGGTCTTATGTGATTATACTGAGTCAATCTAGATAAAACAGGATAATCTCCCTATGTTAAGATCAGCTGGTTACATCTTAATTACAACTGCAATGCCCCTTTGCAGCAGTAGTTGGATTAACTTGATTGAATAACCAGAATAGTAGAATCTTGGGAAAACATCTTATAAATTATGTCTACCACAGTCTACCTTCAGGTCCCCAAAGGTTCAGATCTCTCCCAAAGGCAAAATACATTCACACTCCTCCCAATGTTCCCAAGAGTTTCATTCCATTACAGCATCAGCTCAAAGCATAAAAATCTCATATAAATCTTATCTGCTCAAAAGTCCAAAATCTCTCATTTAAATCAAGTGTGGGTGAGTAATCCATTAAATAGAACTCCTGGGAATAATCTCTCTTTCTCTGTGAACCTGTGAAATTAAAGACACATATTATCTGTCCCCAATGTACACATGTGAGACAGACATAGGGTGTCAGTTACAAACATGCTAGTTCCAACAGGGGAAAAATGGAAGGTAAAACATAGTCGCAGTTTCAATGCAGTTTTAATATCTAGGTAGGACAAGTACATTAGGTGTCAAGACTTGGGAAAATTCTCTTTGGCTTTTGTTTCTGCCCTCTAAGATCCCAGTCCCAACCTTTGGGCTCAGTACACCTCTGTTTTCTCTGAAAGGTAACACCTATTTGCAGTTGAGTAGTTTTATCATGAATTTTATCTGTCAGTAGAATTTTGGGGATCACACAGCCAGACTTAATTAGTTTCATACTCCTCTGTCTTTCTTTGTCCAAGCTGGCAGTGTTTCTACCAGTATAAAATTCTTAAAACCTGTGTGGGCTTTCTGTGAATTTCACAGGGTTTCACTCCATTAGACAAGACGTCCCTTCACAGATCTTTTCTCGATAATGTCTTCCCTAGTTTTGCCTTCTGCTGTGATGGCTGAGGAACAATACTCTTCAGATTCCTAGAAGCCCCTGGTTTGAATGAGGGGATCTGTTAATCACACCTTTAATCTCTTCAAAGACCCTTCTATGTACCTGAAACTTTGATCTTTTGTAGAGTCACACCCTTAGACTTTTCTCCACAGCACCTTTTACTGGCAATAAATCTCTTAATTTTAGAGTCTTTTGCCATCTGGATAGGGTGAGAGCTTCCAAAATCATTAGGTTCTTTTTTATTTTTGTTTAATAATTTTCTGCTCAATTTATCTTTCTCATCTCACAATTTACTATAAGCAAGAAGAAGCCATATGTTATGGACTGTATGTGTCCCCCTAAAATTCCTACTTTGAAGCCCTAACCCCAGTTTGGCTGTATTTCAAGTAAGAAAGTGATTAAGGTTAAATGAAGTCATAGGAGTGGGGCCCTGATCAAATAGAATTAGTGTCCTCATAAGAAGAGACACCGCAAATAAAAAGAAGAAGCCCTGTGAGCACAGTGAGATGGCAGTCACCTACAAGCCAAGAGAAGAGCCCTCAGAATGCAATCTACCTTGTCAGAACTGTGAGAAATAAATTTCTGTTGTTTAAGCCTCCCGTTCTGTGGTATTTTGTTACAGCACCCTAAGCACACTAATACACCTCATAACATCCTCCATATTTTGCTTGGAAATCTCAAGTAAATATTCAAGTTCATCACTTACAAGTTCTGCTTATAACATAACTACAGGACACAATTTTGCTATGTACTCTGCCACTATGTGACAATGATCTCCATTCCTCCAGGTTCCAATAACGTTCCTCACTCCCTTCTAAGCTCTCACCAGAAGCATTCTTAATGTCCACTTTCATGTTCAAGGCAATCTAGGCATTTTCCATCAGAGTCCTCAAAATTCTTTCAGCCTCTGTCCACAGCCCTGAGTGCAAATCCATTTCTGAATTTTAAAGTATTTGTTACAAAAGCACCCTACTTCCCAGGTACCAAAATCTGTATTAATTTTTATTGCTGCCCTAACAAATTACGACAAATTTTGTGGCTTAAACCAACACCAGTTATTTCACAATTGCTGTAGGTCAGAAGTCCAAGCACAGAAGTCCAGGCTCAGCTAGTTCCTCTGCTTAGAGTCTCACAAGGCTGAAATTGAGGTGTCAGTAAGGTGACGTTCCTTTCTGGAGGGTCTGGAGAAGAATCAGATCTTCCAAGCTTGTTCAGGTTGTTGGAAGAATTCATTTCCTTGGGGCTATAGGGCAGAGATCTCCAAGATCCCTTTTCCTTGGTGCCTCTTTTGGCTCCTTACAGCTGTGTGCCTCACTCTTCACCAGCAAGAGCAGGTGGAGCTGTTTCCCTCCCACATTCATCTCACACTTCAGGGCTCTCTGCTTATTCTACTGCATTTCTCTGACTGATTCTTCTGTCTCCTGCTTTCAAGAGCTGATGGGACTACAGTGAACTCACCTGAACAATCTAGGATAATATCCTTATTTTAAGGTCAACTGTTTAGTAACTTGACTTCCATCTTCAAAGTCCTCTCAGAGCAGTACCTGGATTGGTGTTTGGCTGAATGACCTGTGGGCAAGAATCTTGGGGGACATCTTTAGAATCTGCCCACAAAACTTACATTCTGATTTTCCTTCCCTGCCCTCTTTTGATACCTTTGAATATTTTTTACAATTCCATTTTAATTTTCTTGACTTTTTTTTACCATAACCTTTTATATAGTCTTTTACATAGCTTTATATAATTTCTTCAGTTGTTCTAAGGCTTACAATATATAATTCACACTTTATACCATCAACTTAGAATTAACAATTTGACCACTTTGAACAAAAATAAATAGACTTTACAATTATGAAGGTCCTTTTCCATCCCCTTTATGATGTCACCACATGCAGCACACTGAAAGCCCTATCAGAGAATTTTCTCTGCTTTCTGCTGAATCACCAACCATTCCTTCTCTACTAGATGACTCCCATCAACATACAAACTTGCTCCAATACCTATTATTCTTTTCAAAGTCCTCTCCTGCCCCAAAATGTCCCTAGTGCTATTATACCATTCTCTGCTTACCATTCAGAAAGATTTTTAAAAGTTGTCTATACTTGCTATCTTTAGTACCTCCTCTCCTCTTTAATGAACTTCTGCCCAATTTTTGCTCCCACAACAACACTAAAACTTCTCTTGCCAAATTAGTAATACTTCAGGTGGTTTATTTCAATCTCTCGGCAGCATCACACAAGGTAGAACACTTATTCTCTCCGCATCTCACAATGCTTTCCTCCTACGTTATTTGCTAGCTTTCCTCCTACGTTATTTGCCATTCCTCCCCAGTCTATTTGCTGACTCTGCAAAATTCTACTTCTTAAATGTTAGGATTTCTCAAGCTTTTTCCCTGGACTTTCTTCCTTCCCAACAGTGCCTCCCAGTTAATTATATCTAGTCCTGTGTATTTGAATAACAGTTACATATTGAAGATTGTCAAATTAATTTCTTTAGTTAAGACCTCTTTTCCGAGTTCAAAACTCACATATCCACTTCCTAGTTGACATCTTTACGTGCATCTCAGATATCTTCAACACAGCATGTCCAAAATCTTTTTGATCCCCTACCCCAAACTTGTAATGCCAATGCCAGAATTACACATCTACAGAAAATGCACCAACATTATCTTCTCTCAAGTTCCCGTTTTCTTAAAACTCTACTACCACTATTTGAAATCCAAATTACCATCTTCTTCCCTAGATGCTGCACAAGGCTCCTAATGGATTTTCCCAGCTTTACTCTTTCCTACGTCTGATTCAATCTTCAAGAGCAGTGAATCTGAACTCCTTTAAATTCAGACCTTTTTATCCCCTTCTAGAAACCTTACAAGGATTTCTCTTTATACTATGAAATAAGTCCAATTTAGTTTAATACTGCCTTCCAGGCCCTGCTAAATTCTGTAACCTTATCTCATGTCATTATCTTGCCACCCATTATGCTCCAGCCACACTGGTCTTCCTTCAGTTTAAGAAACACATCAGGATCCTTCCTGCCTCAGGAACTTTGCATAAACTGTTCTCTATGTGGGAAGAAATATATTCTTAATCATTCATTCTTAACCTTTAGTATATTGTTCTGCTCCTATTAAACAATATAGATAAATCCCAGGTCTTCAAGGTCTACCATTTATGGTAGAGAAGACAATAACAAAGAAAAAAATATATATGTATAATCAAGTAAATAAATGATATCATGACAGACAACATGGGGACATGGGGGAAGGAGTAAGTTGGGGTTGATGGAGAAGACCTCTCTAAGAAGGTAATATTTCATTTGAGGCCTGCATGATAAGTATAAGTCAGTTAAGTAAATGAGTCAAGAGCATTCAAAGCAAAGAGAAGAGAATGTGCAAAGGCCCTGAATCCAGAAAGAGTGTCCTGTGTTAGAACTGAAATATGGCCATGGAGACTCAAGCACTTTGAGTCAGAAAAGAAGGTCCTGCAATAAAGTAGGAGAGCAGATAAAGGCCTAATCAGGGAGGAATTTGGATTTTGTAAGTATTTTGGACAGCTTTTGGAGTTGTTTAAGCAATAGAGTGACACAATTTAATGTATAAAAATAACTTTAACGTAGTGTATTTTAACGGCTCTCTCTCAAAATCAACAGTTGAGATCACCGATAAAAAGACTATCTGCAAATAATGAATGTCCTCCAAAGGGGCATTTTATCCTTTTTTATGAAGTTATATCAGCTTATTCTCAAATAGCTAAGTTCATAAAGTCTGAAACAAGAATTTATTTGAAACTACTAAAACTATATACACACAAGCATAAAGTCAGTCCCCAAAAGGAAGGTGGATTAGCTTAACCAAATAATATCATGATGCACAAAAGTCAATATACAATTGTGCATATGCAGCATCAATAAAAAAAACTATAAATGTTCAATTCAAATAAAATACACAGCACAATGTAATAATAAAAAAAAAACTCCAATCTACTTAGCAGCTTTGTTTATGTAGTACACACATTTTCTTTTTCATGACTTTGCCTTATTATGGCTTTAATGATGAGGTCCATAATAAGTATTTTGCTTCACATTTTCCAAAGAGTACATGTGGCTTAGGAAGACTATAAGGGAACAATTTCCGAATAATCACAAATTAGAACTCAGATTCATGGTTTACTTAATACTTCCTGGCATGACATTTTAAAGGTTCAATTTTAAGGAGATAAGCAGTTTTCTTCTAAAGAAAGCTTTTTATATTATATGCATTTTATCTCTTCTTAAGAAAAATCATATTAGGAATATCTAAAAGAAACAAAAAATGTAAAATACTACCAAGAGAGAAGAGCTTATGATCTTTTAAAATTTGGAACTTTCAAAGCTCTCTAAGAAGATTTCTAATTAAATTAACTAATTTTAATTATTTAAAACTGATATTACAGTGTATACAACTAATAAAGTAAGATTTTTTTAAATCAAGGAGTTTCTAAGAAACTTAAAATTTTACTTCTTTGTGTGAAAGCTTAAAATGTATTGTTTTGAAAGTTAGTTTTTAAATTGTTAAATAAAAAAGAAGGAAAATCCATTTCAGCAATTATTCTATTTGCATGAGCTAGCAATCTTTTCTTTTATGCTGAGTATAGCAAATAAACAAGGAAGTTAATCTTGCAGTGCAATTAATTTTGGTTTAAAGTACCTAGGCAAACATTTCAAATTTAGAGAGGAATAAAGAGAACTTGAATGTCCTATTTACCTTTGATAACTGAAGAATTTTTTTTTTAATTTATTTACCCATTTATTTTATGGCTGTGTTGGGTCCTTGCCTCTGTTCGAGGGCCTTCCCCAGCCGCGGCAAGCGGGGGCCACCCCTCATCACGGTGCGCGGGTCTCTCACCATCGCGGCCTCTCCTGTTGCGGAGCACAGGCTCCAGAGGCGCAAGCTCAGCAATTGTGGCTCACGGGCCCAGCCGCTCCGTGGCATGTGGGTTCCTCCCAGACCAGGGCTCGAGCCCATGTCCCCTGCACCGGCAGGCAGACTCTCAACCACTGCGCCACCAGGGAAGCCCCTGAAGGATTTTTTTCTGCTCTTTCCAATCTTTAAATGAAATATTCTTTCAGAGAAAATATTTGTCTGAAGTGAAAATAAATGGTGCTCAAGAAGATCCATGACCAGTGATAATCGACATAGTTTGGTGTTCTGAGAAAGCCTATGTATGTGAATAATCTTAGACACTGATAATAATCCAGAAACAGCTCTCATTTACTGAGTAAGCTTCCCATGGCATGTATGCACTTGACATATGTTATCTCACTTCTCATAATTATCCTATGAGGATGGAAATAGTATTGAAGCCAATTGAAGTACAACTGAAGAAGCAAAAGCTAAAATAAGTAAGTTATTCAAATTATACCAACTTATAATTTAAAAGATTATATTCTTCTCTCAATTGCTCTTCCATACTGAAAGATACTCAGCTAGACTCTGGTAATAGAAAGACTGGAAGTAATCTTTGCCTCAGCCTGATCATGGAGATAAGGAATGCCATGGGAGCCCAGCATCATCTTTTTTTTTTTTTAACACAGCCATAGGTGGACAGAGAAGGAAGGCTTTCTGCTGGAAGTGATGCTAGGGTTGGAACTGAGTCTTGGAAGAGGATGAAGAGTTAGCCAGGATGAGAAATGGGCAGGGTAGTGGGAAGAACCTCAGAGATAAGTGCATTACAAAGTCACACATATATGAAATGGCAACTGCAAATGCCAGTGGTGTTGGAAGTATAGGCTTGTGTAGAGAAATGGCCAAAAGTGAAACTGGAAAAAACATCAGATGTCCCTGATGAAGAAACTATGAATTATGTTATCTTGGGAAAACTACTTAGTTTTATTATCCATGCTCCCATCTCTTCATCTGTAAAATGGCTTAATAATACCTCCAGTTTTTGTGAGGAATAAATGGGTTAATAACCAAAATGTAAAAGAATGACCAGAACACCATACATATTCAAATATTTGCTATTATTAGCTAACAGAAGAAAAGTAGCTAGACCTAGATCATACAGCTAGTAAGTATCCTAGCTGAGGCCTAAACTCAGATTGGAGGAACTCTAAAGTCATTGATTCTAACCCTACCTTAAGTCAATGCATTTCAAACAAGTGTTGTTTTTCCTCATTTTTTTACTTGGGAGCGCCCCAATTTTTTAAAATCCCAGAATTTAAAAAAAGAAAGTCAAGGTGACAAGGAAGGAGGGCAAAATAACAGGAAAGAGAGTCTGAATATAGTAATTGTGTTTTATGATGTAGGAAAAAAAAAAGAAAAATGAATGAGAGAGAGAGAGAGGAAGGAAGGAAGGAAAGCTAATAAAAATTAGCTATTGGTAACAGAATTTACTCTTTATATGTGGGAGTACTTTGGACAATTATTTCCTATTTTTTACTTAATTTTAAGTTCTTTTTCAAATGAATGTACTTCAAACTTAAATACATTTTCATGTTGGTATTGGGCCATAAAAATCCCAATCTTTGTTAAGGTGTAATGCTAAGTTTGATCAGTCAATACATTTCAGCAACAATGAATTATTAAAATATGTCTTAGCCTCATCATTCATTAAATACCCTGTCCTCTGTTTCCCGCCTCATAAATTCTCAGCTATGCTAAAATGGTTTGCACTTTGTTTCATTCATACATGGTATATGTTCTTTTTATATTTTTAAACAACTTCTTGTCTTCAATTTATCTCTACTTTTCTCCTAAAATTTAATTCTTTCCTCATCATTAGAACAAACTCAATTTATTCTGTAGGACCTGAGAGGAATCACCTCTTCTCAAGCTCTCTCTTTTATAAACCAGTAAATAAGGAGTAAATTAATTCAGTAAAGTCTTTATGTTCAGAAGTAAAGACAGTAGAACAAAAGTTACAGAAAACCAAATCATGTCTTTCAAACATGTATTGAGAAGACATTCATTTTAGGTTTTTATATAACCTTGATCCAATCACAAAGCTCTGAAGATATAGAAAATACATCTTATTCTCAGATCTAAACGATGTAAAGTGATAATGAAATCTCTGATACAACAAAATCATGTTGAATTCTAAGTTATTCTGTACATAGAATGAAATAATCAATCCTAAGAGATAAGATTGAGCAAATGTATAACATTTCCAGCTAAGCAGCAGGATATAGAACATCAAGGAGAAATATCCCAATACATGGTGAATGCTTACAAAATGCAAGCAAGTTTGATGCTGTCCAATTTTGTACTCAGTTGAGAAATTAGATAACAAAGGTTGCATGTGCATTCTGCTCTTTAATAAAACAGATGATATATGATAAGTAAAAGTCACATCCTCTTTCATGTCTTTCCTAACAATAACACAGACAGGAATATCTAGGAGGGCAAAAAATCTCATGGTATTTTGCTTGGAACAATTTCTACTCTGCACATATGCATATAATTGAGAAATCTTATCTTCTTGAACAACTTAAGAAATAAATTTCTCCTCTCCATACAACAAATTTGTCCATGATAAAATTACCAATTTCTTTGGCTATCTTTATGCCTAGTGTATACATATATATACACTGTGTGTGTGTGTGTGTAAAGAAAGAGCTATTTTGTACAGTTTTTAGGAATTTCAACTTCCTTACATCAGTTTGACAGAATTTACACTGAGCAGATTTCTTTAGTTATACAAATGTGTAATGTATATCTCTTATTAGAATAAAAGAAAAAATAGCTCAAACTGGATTTAAGCAGCAGCAATGGAAAGAAAACGTTGAATGCAATCACATAAAACTTTAAAGAAAAACAAGTGGATTGATTTAATTTCCAATTATATATGTAGGTTGTATTTAAAGGTACTTCTAAAATGTCAAGCATGATTGCATAGGAAAACTATAGTGTCCTGAAGTAGGAAAGAGAAGAGAAGCTGGTTTTGTAAGAAATATATCTTTGATTTTAATATTTGACTTTTTTACTAAAATGGATAGAACACAGAAATGAAAATGCCCAATAAGAAGGTGGACATACAGAACTGCAGTTTGGTTAAAGCTAGATATGATCATCCAAGTGATCACTGATGGAAAGTCAAAAAAGTGATAATTATAAAATGCTGAATTACATCCATGTTTAACAGATATTATAGATGACAGTGGCACCATAAGAATAGACAAAGAGAAAGGAAGATATAAGAGAATAAAAGTAATAAAAACCATGAAAGTTACAGGGAATTATGCCCAATATCTTGTAATAACCTATAATGGAGTATAATCTGAAAAAAACCTGAATCAGTGTGCTGTACATCTGAAATGAACACAATATTATAAATCAACTATACTTCAATTAAAAAAAAAAGAGTAGTATGATAGTTGTGTCAAATGCTGTAAAAGACTGCAGTTTATGTAGAGAAGTCCATAGCTATATTTAAGGATATAGCTGTAGACTTCTCATTTCAAGATGGATATTTAAAGACATTTCCATACTCTTCTACTTTCAAAAACATCCCATAAACAATAGATAGAACAAGAAAGCAAAGTCTAGACACCATCTTGAATGAAACTAAGATACACCTTAAACCTAAATAGTAAGTAGATAGAGGAAGCATAGGTGACTTAGCAAAATGGAAGGAAGATAATCCTTAAGAAATAATGAAGAGGAAGCAAGCCAATTCACCCTGTAGAACCCTAGAAATGTTCAAGTATGGAGAGCTCCAAGTATAGTGGAAGGCTAAGACGAGGCTGGGGCTGAAAACAGGTGGGTCTTTTCAAAATCTGTTTAAAGAATAGTTGGATACCCAAATCCTACCCCATCCAGATCTGTCAAGCTTCCGAGAAAAAAGTTTTATAGGTTCTGGAGAAACTTAGCCAATCAGATTCCAGACTTAGGAACACCAAGCAGAGAATAAACCCAGGATGAGATGTGGCATTCAAAACAAAATGGTTAAGTGATATTTTCATAGCCATCAGTGAGATCCAGAGCTCCCTTTTCCTGCCCCAAATTTGTAAGACTAGAATAATCAGGAAGGACATGAGTGGCTCATTCTTTGGAGGTAGCAAACCACACCAAGCAAAACATTTACAAATAATTTTGAAGTTAACAATGAATACATTCACTCTGCAGTGAAGCCCAAAACCCTGAAAGACCCACCCAGGCACACAGACTTCCAATCAGCTTTTCAGCACTTCACATTGAATATGATTGGATAGTTAAGAACCATCGGACATCTGAAAAATATATTCAACTTTATAAAAAGAATAGCAAAACAAAAAGGAAAAGGGAACTCTGAGGAACTGCAGAAAAAGCTTTCAGGAAACCTTAATTAACATCTACAGACAGATAAAATGGCATTGCAGCCATGAAATAAGAACAAGATGTTAAGAAAAATTTAAAATACAGCTTAAATTAAAATTCTTGTTAGAAGGATAATTAGAAAAACTATAAGTTCAGGAAATTTACAAGAAAAGAGAACAAAAAGACAGAGATTTTAAGGGGAAACTCCAGTAATAGAAAACACAGTGGTGGTTGTCGGGAGATGAGAACAGGGTAAGGGGATTGACAACAAAGGAGCACAAGGGAAGTTTGGGATATTGTGGTGACAGTTAAATGACTGCATGAATTTGTCAGCACATCAAACTTAAACTTGAAAAGTGTGGCTTTTATAAATTATATAATTATATTCTTAAAAAAGGCAAAAAGATGGTGCCTTACTCCTTTTGGGCTGCTAAAACAGATTACCACAGACTGGGTGGTTTATAAATGACAGACGTTTATTTTTCACAGTTTTTGAGGCTGGGAAGTCCAAGGTGCTGGCTGGTGAGAGTCTGTTTTGTGGTTCATGGACAGTCTTCTTTTTGCTGTGTCCTTACATGGCAGAAAGGGCAAGGGAGTTCTCTGGGGTCTCTTTTATAAGGGCACTAATCTCCTTCATGAGAGCTGCACCCTCATGACATAACCACCTCCCACATGCCCCATCTCTAAATATCATCACATTGGGGATTAGGATCTCAATATATGAATTTTGTGGGGACACAAACAGTCTGACTATAGCAGGTAAAAACAACAAAACAAAAGGAAAATAATTAGAAAATTAATTCAGGAAGCCAAGCATTCAACTAATAAGAATTATAAAATGAGAGAATTAAGAAAGTGAGGAGAGAAAAATTAAAGAAATAATAGAAGACACTAATCATCAGGGAAATGCAAATCAAAACCACAATGAGATATCACCTCATACCTGTTAAAATGGCTATTATCAAAAAGACAAGAAATAACAAGTGTTGGTGAGGATGTGGAGAAAAGGGAACCCTCATGCACCGTTGGTGGGATTGTAAATTGGTGCAGCCAACATGGAAGACAGTATGGAGGTTTCTCAAACCATTAAAAATAGAACTGCAATATGATCCAGCATTTCACTTCTGGATATTTACCTGAAGAAAATGAAAACACTAATTTAAGAAGACATATGTATCCCTATGTTCACTACAGTGTTTGTTATTCACAATAGCTGAGGCATAGAAGCAACCTAAGTGTCCATAAATAGATGAATGGATAAAGAATATGTGGTAAAAATATACAATGGAATATTACTCAGCCATAAAAAAGAATGAAATCTTGCCATTGGCAACAACATGGATGAATCTACAGGGTATTATGCTAAGTGAAATAAGACAGAGAGAGACAAATACTGTATGCTCTCAATTATATGTGGAATCTAAAGAACAAAACAAAATGAAAACAGACTCATAGATACAGAGAACAAATGTGTGATTCCTGGGGGGAAGGGTTGGGTGAAACAGGTGAAGAGAATTAACAGGTAAAGACCTCCAGTTATAAAATAAATAAATTGGGATGTAATATACAGCATAAGGAATATGGTCAATAATATGGTAGTAAGTTTGTATGGGGAGAGATGGTTACTAGATTTATCATGGTGATCATTTCATAACATATGCAAATGTCAAATCATTAAGGATTTTGTCAAAAACAGAATTTTCAGTGGCTGTATTAATTCTGGAAATTGGGTAGTTATAGCTATACTCCTGAGTTAAACAATGAATGATATTCATAATATCCTTAGGTATTATAATAATTAAATACAATTTAAAATAAACTCAGTAAGGAGTGCACATTTTTCAATAAGAGCTAAAATAAGAAGATGGTAATGGAGAAAATACTAGACTAAGAGTAAAGAGGCACATGAGTTTCAACTCTTGCAATGGCACTGACTACTGTCTCCATATCATTCAAAACTCTAAGTTCCAGGAGGGCCGGAACTGTTTGTCCTATTCAGCATTAAAACATCAATCAATAAACATTTGTTGCTTAACTGAAAAAAATGTCAAATCACTATGTAGTACACCTGAAACTAACTATATTTCAAATAAAAAATATAAATAAAAGAAGAAAATTTTCCCAAACTGAAGAACAAGACTTTCTACATAAAAAACGTTTCACCTGGTGCCTAGCCCAATGAAAGAATAAAGACTTACACTAAGGCAAATACTTGAGAAATTTCAGAACACTGGGTATGAAAAGAAGCAGAAAAAGGAGAAACATACAGTAAAACAGGAGTCACAACAGCTTCTGAATTTTAACATAATATTAGATGCTAAAAATCAGTGAGGCAATACTATCAAAATAATTAAAGGAACTTATAACCACTCTATTATTTTATATCTAGTCTCTGAAGGAAACAAAACAAATAAAAAAATTATAATAAAAAATTCCCCAAATAAAGATATTTAAAATTATATATTAAGAAAGCACATAATATACCTGAGAGTATCAACCCATAACTACTAACATCAACAGATAATCTAGTAAAATTCTGGACTTGAAAGAAAAAAAAAATCCTGTGGACATTGAGATAAAAGGAGTATATGAAGTATAAGGGAAAGAAAACAATTGTCTTTCAGAGTGGTGCTTTATTTCAGAAATAAATGGAGAGTATGATTAAGATGCTCAAAAAAAATGAAAATTTGAGCCAAAGATCATTCTTAACAAAACTGACTTTCAACGTAAACTGTTATCAATAGGAAAGAACTCACAGAAGGTGGTTACTATTAGCCCTTCTTCAGGAATCTATTAGAGAACAAATTTCAGGCAATAAAAATGTCTAGAGAGACATCAACAGAAGAACTTGTGTGGAGCATTAAATAAATAGTTATTTGCAGAACAAAGAAAAATGATGAAGGTTAGAAGGAAGAAAATATTATATGTTATGGCTATAAGCTCTGACAAAAAATTGAGGTTCATAGATGTATATATGCAAAGACATTTTGTTTTATTGTTTTCAGTAATCAGAATTGGTAATAATAGTTCTAGTATTGTTATTCTGAGAACGTTGTGTGTGATATGTGAGACAGAATAATCATGGAATATTCTAACACCCTCTGTTGTCCTTGAGAACCAAAATGAAATAAAGAGATAAGTGAAAACCCCAAGATCCAAAATTTGAATTAGCAATATCTGAATGAACACATCAGGTATTTCACCTTTAAAAATACATGATATTTCATAGTTTTTCCAGTGGGTAGGCCAAGAAACAATGACAAATGATAGATGAAAGGATCTTGGAGCATGACGAAGGAAGGAAGAACAAGAGAAGGAGCAGAATTTGGGGGTGTACACAATAGGTCTCTTCCTCATGGGTTTTATAAGTCATATTTGATGATTAAAATGAAAATTATAATACTATCTGTTACTCAAAACAGTGATATTTATTTTTTCCCAGATTTACTGAGACAAAATTGACTTATAGCATTGTGCAACTTTAAGGTGTACGGGTTGAATTGGAACCTTCGTATATTGCAAAATGATGGCCACCATAGCTTTAGTCAACACCTCTTTCATGTCACATAATTACCATTTCTCTTTTGTGATGAGAAGTTAAGATTTACTCCCTCAGTAACTTTCAAGTGTATAATATAGTATTATTTACTATAATCACCATGCAGTACATTAGATCCTGAGAACTTATTCAACTTAAAACTGGAAGTTTGTACTATTGGACCAACATCTCCCTATATCCCCCACCCATCAGGCCCAGGTAATCAGCATTCTAGTCTTTATCGCTAGGAGTTCAGCTTTTCAGATTCTAAATATGAGTGATATCATATAGTTTTTAAGACAATGATACTTAAATTTAAATATTTAAATTTGGGAGAGGGAAAGAGACCTAAATGGAGAGGAGGTTTTCACATTTCCTTTTAAGAAGTAAAATGCTGTGCAACAAGATTTCTCCTCCTGCCCATCTCTGCTCCTATGGCTCGAAACCACCTTGTCTTCTTCCAGCTGACTTTACATTTTTGAAGTTGAGAGAGAAGGCATCTAAAGCCTTCAAATGTCATAGAAAACTTCTGTCATATTGTTCAGCAGCAAACTTAGCAGTAATTTCTCATCTCTTCCAGAAAATAACTGTCAATCAGTTAGTAGAAAAATATTTAAAATTTAAATAAATTATTGAGGGGGCGCCTTCAAGATGGTGGAGGAGTAGGACATGGAGATCACCTTCCTCCCCACAAATACATCAAAACTATATCTACATGTGGAACAACGCCTACAGAACACCTACTGAATGCTGGCAGAAGACCTCAGACTTCCCAAACGATGCCCTCAAGCGACCTACATGCAGAGGTGGGGCCAAATCCAAAACTGAACCCCAGGAGCTGTGTGAACAAAGAAGATAAAGGGAATTTCTGTCCCCAGCCTCAGGAGCAGTGGATTAAATCTCCACAATCAACGTGATGCACCCTGAATCTGTGGAATACCTGAGTAGACAATTAATCATCCCAAAATTGAGGTGGTGGACTTTGGGAGCAAATGCAGACTTGGGGTTTGCTTTCTGCATTTAATTTATTTCTGGTTTTACATTTACCTTAGTTTAGTATTTAGAGCTTATTATCATTGGTAGATTTGTTTATTGATTTGGTTGCTCTCTTCCTTTTTTCATTATATATATATATATTTTTTCTTTTTTCTCTTCTTGTGAGTGTGTATGTGTATGCTTCTTTTTGTGATTTTGTCTGTATAGCTTTGTTTTTGCCATTTGTCCCAGGGTTCTGACTATCCTTTTTTTGTTTTTGGTTTGTTTTTTGTTTTTAGTATAGTTTTTAGCACTTGTTATCATTGGTGGATTTGTTTTTCTCGTTTGGTTGCATGCTATGTTCTTTCTCTCTTTCTTTTGTTTTTTATTACTTTTTAATTTTTTTATCTTTAATAATTTCTTTCTATTTTAATAACTTTATTTTATTTGTTTAAATTTTTCTTTCTCTTATTTTCTCGCTTTTCTACTGAGCAATGTAGGCTGAAAGGGTCTTGGAGCTCTGGCCGGGTGTCAGGCCTGAGCCTCTGAGATGGGAGAGCTGAGTTCAGGACATTGGTCCACCAGAGATCTGCTGGCCCCATGTAATATCAAATGGCGAAAGCTCTCCCAGAGGTCTCCATCTCAATACTAAGACACAGCTCTACTCAACGACCACCAAGCTACAGTACTGGACACCCAATGCCAAACAACTAGCAAGACAGGAACACGAACCATCCATTAGCAGAGAGGCTGCCTAAAATCATAATAAGTTCACAGACACCCCAAAACACACCAAGGGACATGGTCCTGCCCACCAGAAAGACAAGATCCAGCCTCATCCACCAGAACACAGGCACCAGTCCCCTCTACCAGGAAGCCTACACAACCCACTGAACCACACTTACTCACTGGGAGCAGACATCCAAAACAACGGGAACTACGAACCTGCAGTCTGTGAAACAGAGATCCCAAACACAGTAAGTTAAGCAAAATGAGAAGACAGAGAAATACACAGCAGATGAAGGAGCAAGGTAAAAACCCACCAGACCAAACAAATAAAGAGGCAATAAGCAGTCTACCTGAAAAAGAATTCAGAGTAATGATAGTAAAGATGATCCATAATCTTGGAAATAGAATGGAGAAAATACAAGAAACGTTTAACAAGGACCTGAAAGAACTGAAGAGCAAACAAACAATGATGAGCAACAGAATAAATGAAATTAAAAATTCTCTAGAAGGAATCAATAGCAGAATAACTGAGGCAGAAGAATGGATAAGTGACCTGGAAGATAAAATTGTGGAAATAACTACCACAGAGCAGAATAAAGAAAAAAGAATTAAAAGGATTGAGGACAGTCTCAGAGAACTCTGGGACAACATTAAATGCACCAACATTCAAATTATAGGGGTCTCAGAAGAAGAAGAGAACAAAAAAGGGACTGAGAAAATATTAGAAGAGATTATGGTTGAAAACTTCCCTAATATGGGTAAGGAAATAGCCAATCAAGTCCAGGAGCACAGAGAGTCCCATACAGGATAAATCCAAGGAGAAACATGCCAAGACACATATTAATCAAACTATCAAAAATTAAACACAAAGAAAAAATTTTAAAAGCAGCAAGGGAAAAGCAACAATTAACATACAAGGGAAACCCCATAAGGTTAATAACAGCTGATCTTTCAGCAGAAACTCTGCAAGCCAGAAGGGAGGGGCAGGACATATTTAAAGTGTTGAAAGGGAAAAAACTACAACCAAGATTACTCTACACAGCAAGGATTTCCTTCAGATTTGAGGGAGAAATTAAAACCTTTACAGATAAGCAAAACCTAAGAGAATTCAGCACCACCAAACGAGCTCTACAACAAATGTTAAAGGAACTTCTCTAGGCAGGAAACAAAAGAGAAGGAAAAGACTTACAATAACAAACCCAAAACAATTAAGAAAATGTTAATAGGAACAAACATATCGATACCTACCTTAAATGTAGATGTATTAAATGCTCCAACCAAAAGACATAGACTGGCTGAATGGATACAAAAACAAGACCCGTACATATGCTGTCTACAAGAGACCCACTTCAGACCTAGAGACACATACAGACTGAAAGTGAGGGGATGGAAAAAGATATTCCATGCAGATGGAAATCAAAAGAAAGCTGGAGTAGCAATTCTCATATCAGACAAAATAGACTTTAAAATAAAGACTATTACAAGTGACAAAGAAGGACACTAAATAATGATCAAGGGATCAATCCCAAAAGAAGATATAACAATTGTAAATATTTATGCACCCAACGTAGGAGCATCTCAATACATAAGGCAAATGCTAACATCCATGAAAGGGGAAATCAACAGTAACACAATCATAGTAGAGGACTTTAGCACTCCACTTTCACCAATGGACAGATCATCCAAAATGAAAAAAAATAAGGAAACACAAGTTTTAAATGATACATTAAACAAGATGGACTTAATGGATATTTATAGGATATTCCATCCCCAAACAGCAGATTACACTTTCTTCTCAAGTGCTCATGGAACACTCTCCAGGATATATCATATCTTGGGTCACAAATCATGCCTTGCTAAATTTAAGAAAATTGAAATCATATGAAGTATCTTTTCTCACCACAGCACTATGAGACTAGATATCAATTACAGGAAAAAATCTGTAAAAATTACAGACACATGGAGGCTAGACAATACAGTACTAAGTAAGCAAGAGATCACTGAAGAAATCAAAGAGGAAATCAAAAAATACCTAGAAACAAATGACAGTGAAAACACGACAACCCATCCCATGACTATGGGATGCAGCAAAAGCAGTTCTAAGAGGGAACTTTACAGCAATACAATCCTACCTCAAGAAACAATAAACATCTCAGATAAACAACCTAATCATACACTTAAAACAATCAGAGAAAGAAGAACAAAAAACCCAAAAGTTAGCAGAAGGAACAAAATCATAAAGGTCAGATCAGAAACAAATGAAACAGAAATGAAGGAAATGATAGCAAAGGTCAATAAAACTAAAAGCTGGTTCTTGGAGAAGATAAACAATATTGATAAACCATTAGCCAAACTCATCAAGAAAAAAAGGGAGAAGACTCAAATCAACAGAAATAGAAATGAAAAAGGGGAAGTAACAACTGACACTGCAGAAATACAAAGAATCTTGAGGGATTACTACAAGCAAATATACACCAATAAAATGGACAACCTGGAAGAAATGGACACATTCTTAGAAAAGCACAATCTTCTGAGACTGAACCAGGAAGAAATAGAAAATATAAAGAGACCAAGCACAAGCACTGAAATTGAAACTGTCATTTAAAATCTTCCAACAAACAAAAGCCCAGGACCAGATGGCTTCACAGGTGAATTCTATCAAACATTTAGAGAAGAGCTAACACCTATCCTTCTCAAACTCTTCCAAAATATAGCAGAGGGAGGAACACTCCCAAACACATTCTACGAGGTCACCATCACCCTGATACCAAAACCAGATAAAGATGTCACAAAAAAGAAAACTACAGGCCAATATCACTGATGAACATAGATGCAAAAATCCTCAACAAAATACTAGCAAACAGAATCCAACAGCACATTATAAGGATCATACAATATGATCAAGTGGGGTTTACTCCAAGAATGCAAGGATTCTTCAATATACGCAAATCAATCAATGTGATAAACCATATTAACAAATTGAAGTATAAAAACCATATGATCGTCTCAGTAGGTGCAGAAAAAGCTTTCGAAAAATTCAACACCGATTTATGATAAAAACCTTCCAGAAAGTAGGCATAGAGGGAACTTACCTCAACATAATAAAGGCCATATATGACAAACCCACAGCCAACATTGTCCTCAATGGTGAAAAACTGAAACCATTTCCACTAAGATCAGGAACAAGACAAGGTTGCCCACTCTCACCACTATTATTCAACATAGTTTTGGAAGTTTTAGCCACAGCAATCAGAGAAGAAAAAGAAATAAAAGGAATCCAAATTGGAAAAGAAGAAGCAAAACAGTCACTGTTTGCAGATGACATGATACTATACATAGAGAATCCTAAAGATGCTACCAGAAAACGACTAGAGCTAATCAATGAATTTGGTAAAGTAGCAGAATACAAAATTAATGCACGGAAATCTCTTGCATTCCTATACACTAATGATGAAAAATCTGAAAGAGAAATTAAGGAAACACTCCCATTTACCACTGCAACAAAAAGGATAAAATACTTAGGTATAAACCTACCTAAGGAGACAAAAGACCTGTAGGCAAAAATCTATAAGACACTGATGAAAGAAATTAAAGATGATACAAAGAGATGGAGAGATATATCATGTTCTTGGATTGGAAAAATCAACATTGTGAAAATGACTCTACTACCCAAAGCAATCTACAGATTCAATGCAATCCCTATCAAACTACCAATGGCATTTTTCACAGAACTAGAACAAAAAGTTTCACAATTTGTATGGAAACACAAAAGACCCCGAAGAGCCAAAGCAATCTTGAGAACGAAAAATGGAGCTGGAGGAATCAGGCTCCCTGACTTCAGACTATACTACAAAGCTACAGTAATCAAGACAGTATGGTACTGGCACAAAAACAGAAATATAGATCAGTGGAACAGGATAGAAAGCCCAGAGATAAACCCATGCACATATGGTCACCTTATCTTTGATAAAGGAGGCAAGAATATACAGTGGAGAAAAGACAGCCTCTTCAATAAGTGGTGCTGGGAAAACTGGACAGCTACATGTAAAAGAATGAAATTAGAACACTCCCTAACACCATACACAAAAATAAACTCAAAATGGATTAAAGACCTAAATGTAAGGCCAGACACTATCAAACTCTTAGAGGAAACCATAGGCAGAAGGAACACTCCATGACATAAATCACAGCAAGTTCCTTTTGAACCTCCTCCTAGAGAAATGGAAATAAAAACAGAAATAAACAAATGGGACCTAATGAAACTTCAAAGCTTTTGCACAGCAAAGGAAACCATAAACAAGACAAAAAGACAACCCTCAGAATCGGAGAAAATATTTGCAAACGAAGCAACTGACAAAGGATTAATCTCCAAAATATACAAGCAGCTCACGCAGCTCAATATCAGAAAAACAAACAACCCAATCTAAAAATGGGCAGAAGACCTAAATAGACATTTCTCCAAAGAAGATATACAGATTGCCAACAAACACATGAAAGGATGCTCAACATCACTAATCATTAGAGAAATGCAAATTGAACTACAATGAGGTATCACCTCACACCGGTCAGAATGGTCATCATCAAAAAATCTACAAACAATAAATGCTGGAGGAGATGTGGAGAAAAGGGAACCCTCCTGCACTGTTGGTGGGAATGTAAATTGATATAGCCACTATGGAGAACAGTATGGAGGTTCCTCAAAAAACTAAAAATAGAGCTACCATATGACCCAGCAATCCCACTACTGGGCATATACTGTGAGAAAACCACAATTCAAAAAGAGTCATGTACCACAATGTTCATTGCAGCTCTATTTACAGTAGCCAGGACATGGAAGCAACTTAAGTGTCCATCAACAGATGAATGGATAAAGAAGATGGGGCACATATATACAATGGAATATTATTCGGCCATAAAAAGAAATGAAATTGAGTTATTTGTAGTGAGGTGGATGGACCTAGAGATTGTCATACAGAGTGAAGTAAGTCAGAAAGAGAAAAACAAATACCATATGCTAACACATATATATGGAATCTAAAAAAAAAAAAAAAAAAAAGGTTCTGAAGGACCTAGGGGCAGGACAGTAATAAAGACACAGACATAGAGAATGGACTTGAGGACATGAGGAGGGGGAAGGGTAAGCTGGAATGAAGGGAGAGAGTGACGTGGACATGTATACATATATATTTTACATATATACGAAATGTAAAATAGATAGCTAGTGGGAAGCAGCCACTTGGCACAGGGAGATCAGCTCGGTGCTTTGTGACCACCTAGAGGCGTGGGATAGGGAGGGTGGGAGGGAGATGCAAGATGCAAGAGGGAGGAGATATGGGGATGTATGTAGCTGATTCAGTTTGTTATTCAGTTTGTTATACAGCAGAAACTAACACACCATTGTAAAGCAATTATACTCCAATAAAGATGTTAAAAGAAAAAAAAAAGAAATAAAATGCTGATACCACTAGGTGATGTCACATATGAATACTGTAATACCCAGAGCAACCACTAAAAATGATATACCAAAAATCCCTATAAATAAAGCAAGACAGATTTCTAATTTTAGGTAATCACAGAAGGCTAAAACACATCAACTATGTTTGAATTAGTTCATAATGGTTTTTTACAACACTAATTGTTGCCTTAGAGGAAGACAGGGAATGAAATTGTTGCCTTTATAATTGTGTAAATAAAGGTAAGGAAACAAACATTTATCCTGCCTTTCCTGTATGAACTAATTCTCTCTGGGTAACCAAAAAAATAGAAGAGTGGAAGGATTTTTTTTTAAAATTATATAAATGAAAAAAAAATACAATATCATCATTTTGTAACTCTCAAGGAGTTAATACTCATTATAAGCATTAAGTAGCAACAGCTTTTAATATTTTTAAAAAGTTAAAACCAGACATGATGTACATCCTGATAAAAGAACATACCACCAGCAGAGAGATCTAACTCCAGTCTGATTACACATCTAGACCCAGCTGCCAAGTAGAGAAACGTAAAGACAAAGGAACAGGTTGAATGCACCACAAGTCTCCAAATCAGCAAAATCATACTCTTATGATGAACTATACCAGTTAAATGGTATAAGTTCTTCTTCAAATAGATTATAAAGAAAAGAAAGAAATTGAAAGGGAACCTGTAGACTAAAGGAGACTTAAAAGATATATCACATTTTTAAATGGGCCAGACTAAACTATGGTGTCTAGGAAAGCACTCTTAGCTTATACAACCACATGGAAAAGTGGTTATTATAAAAATCAGGGTGGTGGTTATATATGAAGAATGCAATAGGCCTACGACAGGGGCTGGGCACATGGATAGCTTCTTGGGCCACTAGAAATGTTCTATTTCTTGACTTGGATGGTGATTCCAAGGGTATTCAGCTTACAATTCACTAACCTATATGTTTGTTTTGTCTGGTTCCCTACATCTGAGTTTTATTTTATAACTCTTAGTTCTAAAAAAAGTTAAACTTAGATCATGTGCATTAAGTTAGTACTACATTAATTTTATATAAGTTACAGCAAAAGAGACTGATGTCAGACAGGTAATACTAACTCTTTCAGCATAACTTCCTCAGTGTGTTCTGAAGATAACTAAGCACTAAGCGTTGTTTATTTGTCACAAAATTTTTTTCATCACAGAAATATTTCTAACATGTTCTATTTGCTGAAGCTTAATGACTTGACAAGGCATGGGTTCTGATTTCAGACAGACCTAAATTTCAATCCTAATCCCACTTCTTTTTAGTTTTGTGACTCAGCCTTTCTGATTTTCAGTTTCCTTGTCTGCACAATGATTCCCAACTACTGGTACTGTTGTTTTTAAAGATACTAAAAAAATACCATACACTATTATGATTATAGAAATTCCTTTCATAATTCTAATATTTACTTTAACAAAATAACAAGGCCCCAAGTACTGACTGTTCCATAACAAAGAAAACACAGAATTTTGGTTAGAATTAATTTAATATTAATATTTTTATTCAATTTCCCATTAATAGCTTCCACATATTTTGAACCAATGAGAAATATTACAGTTTTTTATTAAACTATTTTTTATTATTACATCTTTTTATTATGAGATCTTGTGGCTGTGGTGACAAACATTAAAACGTACCAGAATCCTGGAGGCCACTAACAAAGGGATAAGGCCACCAGGACACTGTCTAGAGGTGACCCGAAGTTGTTGGAATGAGCTCTACCAAAGCAGTAAAAAGGCACGTGGTGCAGAGCTGGGGAATGTATTCCTGTGCCTCTTGTTTTTCTCTTCAACTGAATCTCTTTCTCCCTGCCTTCAGCTCCCTGGGGCATTCTTCTAAAGTTGGATGCAAGATCTTTGTGTCTGATTTGTAAGCACAACTTTCTGTGCTTGTTTTCCATTTGAATCACTGCCTGACGTGGAGGAGGCCTCATCCTCTAACTTCTGGTTGCCAGGACTAGTGCAGTCAGTTTAAGCCACAAATCAGAGGGTACAGAAATGATACTCTGAAGCATAACTGTATTTTTAAAATTTTTTCTCTATGACAAAGTGTGTTTCCCAGTAGGCATTTTGCACTTGAAAAGGGAGGATGAACTCCACCTTGAGAAGGAGGTGGATATGACCTACGGGAATTTCCAGCAAAAGAGAAATAAGAGAAGCTCATAGAAATTTGAAAGGTAAGAGAAGCAACAGGGGAATCAGTCATGAAAAGTGTTCCAGCTCCCACACCGTGTGTTGAAACAGCAAAAGGTACAGGGGTGCTGAGAGAAAACTGAATGCAGGGAGCATTTGGAGATCTGAGAGGGAGGTGCTGGCCTAGTGGACCTCCTCCAAAGTGGGGTCGTGCAAGTTAGCACTCCCCAACCCCCGAGGGGCGAGGAACGTGGTGAGGATATTCTCTGAGCCCGGCGCAGAATGAAAAGGTAATCGACAGTGCTGGATAAGATTTCCAAGGGAGTTACCACAATAGAGTCGAAGTGGTCCTGAAATGAAAAGCTGAAGGACAGACTGCCAGGACAGAATGGACTGTAGACCTTGGGATTTTCAACCATGGGGACACTCCATGGGGTTTGCGTCAGTAGGGACCCAAGTTCTTCATCCCTGATTTCCACAGTGAACGCCAGCCAAGGAAACAGCAGTGGGCACAAGAGCAGCATCTTCACAGCCCCAGCAGAGGCCAGTGAGAATCCAGGGACGGCACTCAGATCTGAGGCTTCCTTTCACTCAAGACCATGATGTCAAAAAACAACCCTCTCCCCTGCTCCCACGCACCCACATAACATCCCAGGGAGTATATGAGACAAAACTGATCAGACAAGGAGGTGAACTTACTGAACAATTAAGCAAAATGAGACTGAGATAACCACTTGGTGCTTTAAGTACCCATCACCACACCCAACACCACCACCAGCATGCAGTGGAAGCTTGAAAAATAGGACAGAGAAAAGAAAAATGCTTGGGTTTTTTTTTGGTTTGTTTTGGGGGTGTGGGGGGCATATATAGTAGAGTGTAAACTTATGAAGTCTTATACAAGAATTTTTTTGAGAAAGTTTGTATAATTAAGGCTGCTTTAACATTCTAATCAAAAGTGGTACGCATACCCAGGTAACATGTGTCGTACTGTACAACTGATAAGAGCAGTAGTGTATCTGACCAACATTTACACTGTAGCTTTCACAGATCTTTTCCATGCATCAAACAGTTCAACGTCACAATTCATAATGCAGTGCAGCAAACTTATCATCTCAGAGGAAATTTAAATTTTCAAATCAATGTATACAAAATGGATGGCTTTATTCACAGAGTCAAAGGAATAAGGAATACACTACTGATATTAATGTATTAAAGTGTATGATTAATGTATTAATAATTTAATAATTATATAAATAATATATAATAACGTTTGATTTATAAATTACATAAACAAAATAACTTAATTATAGAATTATTATTAATGGATTAATGTTTTAAAATATTTTTCTGACAAGTAATTCTAAATCTGTTCAATAACAACTGATTATAAGTAAATTCTAAAGAACAGGAGGGATTCTGAATCATGAATGTCAGAACATCCAGCTACATGGTCTTCATGTCGAGCCTGGCAGCTGAGCTTCATCTCCTGAGTTAACGTGTGGTTACTGCAGATACGGATGAGTGTCCCTAATTTGAAAGGTTTATAGGTTATCTCTGTTCATGAATCTGCCCTTTATCTTGAGGTAAACAGCTATACAGATAGAACTTTATAAAGATAGGAGTAAGGGATAAGAAATACTTTATTAGGAATACTCACTTTCTACCCACAAAAATATTTCAGTTGAGAATCTCCCAGTATAAAGAAACAATCTAGAAGAGATGGTGACAGGAGGAACAAGTTAAATAACATTTTCCGAGTGGAAAGCATATGGCGACATGCTGAATAGCTGAAACAGCTGTGCTGAGGGTTCAAGAAAATGGGGTGTGGTGCGGGCTCTCATGAGCGTGGACTAAGTTGGGGAGTTTCTCATCTCAAATGTCTCTGTCTTTTCATTGTATTCTTTTATGCTTCCCCAAGACAAGTTCCAGAGTTAGCAGAGATAAGTGGCATGAAATACTGGACTGCAAACATCTCACTACCTATTCCACAGTGTACAACCCTTGTCTGACTGTCGTGCAAAGTTAAGTCCCATTTAGGGCTTCTACTTGTATTCAAACTCTTAACAGTCATTCCTCTGACATGCTTAATGATCAACTTAGTATAGATTCTGCTTTGCTACTAAAAGCCATACAGGGGATCATACCCTTAGCTTATCAATTATCCAGCCACCAGCTAAGAACTTGTCTTTGCTCCAAGCCACTTCCTCTTTGTGTAAAGTATCTCAGAATGAACTGCTGAATGGAGGACTATCCTCTGCAGAGTATGAAGCCAGTCATTTCAATCTCCAATATGGGCTCACTTGAATGCATTAACTTTAGAGAAAGAAAAAAATAAACCCAATAGAAATCTAACTGTATAAAAAAATAAATTTAGAAGTTTAAGAAAATTCAATTAAGCTCAGAACTGAAAACTACCAAATTACAATTCAATTCTCCTTTTATTAAAACTATTCTACATCATTCTTAATACATTTGTCATGGAATACAGTCAGTGCCTTGGCTTTACAGTCTCAAGAAATGTAACTATTCATTTGTATCAATAAACCCATGAAATATATTATAAATGATATTTTATTAGTTGTTTTTCTTACAAGTTAAATTCTTCAACTGTATTCATGACTAAAAAATGTCATCTATAAAATGAGGATAATAATTATCATACTTCAACGCAGACCTACTAGAGAATGGACTTGAGGATACAGGGAGGGGGAAGGGTAAGCTGGAACAAAGTGAGAGAGTGGCATGGACATATATACACTACCAAACTTAAAATAGATAGCTAGTGGGAAGCAGCCGCGTAGCACAGGGAGATCAGCTCGGTGCTTTGTGACCACCTAGAGGGGTGGGATAGGGAGGGTGGGAGGGAGGGAGACGCAAGAGGGAAGAGATATGGGGACATATGTATATGTATAACTGATTCACTTTATTAAAAAGCAGAAACTAACACACCATTGTGAAACAATTATACTCTAATAAAGATGTTAAAAAATAATAATAATAATTATCCTACTTCAAAGGGTTGCTGAAAAAAAAATTTAAAAGTACTTAGAACAGTGTCTAATACAGAATAAACACATTATAAACATTTGCTGTTGTTATTGTTATTTATTCACTTCCCTAATACAACTGGTAACACTATTCGAGATCACTTTGCAGTCACTATACTACTATATGCATATGTTTTTTTCTGGAGTGCTTATAGATCATAAGAAACATACTTCCTTTTACACATTATTTCAATATTTCCATTTTAAAAGAATTTTTCAGGTATTATAAAGCAAATAAGATGAAAAGAAAGTATTTGGGGTTATCATTTCTTCAAAAGAAAATAATTTCATTTGTCTAGGTGAATTGGACACTGAGAGAATTTATCTATAGTTTTTGTTTACCAAAGGTATTTCTTTAAAGCAAGGGTCAGCATACTTTTTCTGTAAAGAGACAGATAGTAAATATTTTAGTCTTTGTGGGCCATAAATTCTCTGTTGCAACTGCATAACTTGCCATTGTAATGCAAAAGCAGCCACAGCCTATCTATAAATGAACATGTGCGGCTGTCTCTTAAGCAGGCAGCAGATGATTATTTACATAGAAAGCAAAATCTAATAGACCATAAAAGAAAAAGCATCTATGGCATAATGAACAATCTTTAAGAACTCAAAACACTTTAAATCTCGTAAGTCACACTTAGGACTGCTTGCCCGCTAATTCTTCAGTATGGTCCCTCTGTTAGTACCACTGCTGGTCTCTACATACTAAAGGGGGACATGTTGACCTTCAGCATATTCATCTGTACCTCCTCCTCCTCTAACCAACCTGATTGACAGCTGAACTCCACTGATTCTGGGAGAATGCACCCAGGCCTTGCTTTCTGCACATTCCTCCTTAGATCAGTACAGATTTAAAACTATTGGCTTAACTTAGTGGCCAAATTCATAAAGCTGTACTGATTCAGCTCTAGCCAAGTCGACTCTTTCTGGGATATTTATTAGGTTAAGTGAAGTTGTGACAAATTCATAATGAGCAGCTAATCATGAATTTTACATTCTGATGGGGAAAAAAAAGAGGTTGCCAAATGTCAGACTACTTAGAATTTAGTCATACAAACCGGAAACTAACTGATATCAAGGGTGGAAAAATACTTATTTGTGTTATAGAACCTTTTTCTTCACAAATACTCTATAGACATTACTTCATAAGTCCTGAGCCAAGAACAGCAGGTACTATTAGATTTATTTCTAGAAAGAGAAGTTCAGACATCAAGAAGTTAAGTGTAACAGAAAGTCAGCTCTTGGCTGGAAAGAGAAGAGAGATTTCCTGAACTCTCCTGTCACTGTGATATCTACTACATGACTTCTTTTTATATCTGGATATTTCCAAAGAAAAGCAGCAAAAGGAGTTATTCTACTTAAACTCCCTTCTCCTGAGAAAAGTCAGATTTGCTGAGGGAAAACTCACGCAAAATTTGTCTACTTCTTTACAGCTGATAAAATATCAGTTTCCCTCAGAATACTCTCATTTCCTTTTATGACATACTCTAAGGGAAGATACTGATTTTCACAGCTGCAAAAGAAAATTGAATATGATGGTGCCTTAGGCCAAGCTGAGATTCACTAGTTCAGCAATGCTGACCAATGTTTGGTCACGAAGCCAAAAATTGGTGCTGCCTGTTGTCCATGTGTGGCAGAAGCCTTGGTACTATTTCTGTCATCATGCTCTCTACTTGTTTTAGGAGAGTTGAACGGGATGACACTACATTTGGCCCACCTACATTTGTGAATTAAATCAGCTGTTTTAATTACCCAAGTCCATTGCCCCAAGGGGATTATTAAAATTCTAAACTATTTCCAGGGAATTTGATAGAGGGGAAAAGCAGACACTTCTTAAAATTTGGATGTGTTGTTCCTGGCTCTTCTGCACCACAATCCACAGTTTTAACAATGAAGCAGCAGATCAGGCACAAGTTAAGACAAGTACAATAGGAAAGACAGGACCTGACCGGATCCTCAGACTGTGATCCAGGCTGTCTGTGCTTGTGATGAACACTTTGGACATGAACCAATGGTTCCAGTGCAAGGGCTATGTGATAATATTTATTTTTCACAGCTTTAAAGTTCTTTTGTAAATTTTTGATATTTTAAAGCAACACAAGGAGAGCATTTTCATTCAGCAACCATATCCCCATCACACTGAAACTTTTCCACATTACTTAACCTAACAGGGCTTTCATAATCCTAAGCTTTTGCCTATGCCATTCCTTTTGTCTGGGATGCCCTGCCTCCCCTTCTGGCAAATTCCTCCTGTCGTCCAATAGCCTCTTTTATTAGAATGCTTTTCACAGTGCGTGATCACTTTTATTTACACGTCCGTCTCCCCAGTTAAATCACAGGCATTGAGAAATCAGAAGCTACATCTTCTGATCTTCTGTATCAGTTCACTCACAGCACCTAGAATGGCATTTGACACAAGTAGGTGCTTGTGTGAGGTTGAATGAATGGTTTAGCCAAAATATTTTGGTTTTCTTAGGCTAAAAGAAACCTCAGATCTCGCTCAGTTCTGACTTTTAGAGAAAGAAATGAAAGAGGTAAGTGACATGTCCAAGGTTGTACAGCCAAGTGCAGGCCTCCTGACCACCTTTTCATTCTGTACAAGCCACACCTTAGGAAATAACTCTTAAAAGATTACATTTAGTACAAAATAGACAGCCACTTACCCTTCTCCACAAAGCTACACATACCTATTTAAGTAAGAGGAATGGAAAAAGAAAGAAGGAAAAGGAAAAAGGAAAGCAATAGGAGGAAGCAATAAACACTCCTAGACCAGGGCTTCTCAACCTTGGCACTATTTGACATTTTGGATTGGATAATTCTTTGTTGGGGGCTGTCCTATGCACGGTAGGATGTTTAGCAGCATCGCTGGCTTCTATTCCCTAGATGCCTGTAGCAACCCACCTCCCCAGCTGTGACAACCAAAAATGTTTCCAGATATTGCCAAATGTTCCCTGGGGGCAAAATTGCTCCTTGGCTGAGAATGACTACCCCAGGTGAACAATCTCAGAGGAGGTAATCTTCTACATTACTTCAAGCAAAGTGCCAATAAATTAGCATGTACTGGCTTCAAACCAATACTCTCATATTAAGCATAGAAGCCAGAATCTAAAATGCTTAATCTTCTTACATTTTTATTAATCTGTTTTATTAAAAACAATGATGTCACTTGGTCTATGGTTGCTAATGCAATAGCCAGAGCAGGAAAAATAATTTTTAAAACTAGCTAAAATTTCCAGTTCTAAAGAGAATTAAACACACTTAATATGTTCTAGAGATAATCTTAATAATTTTTATTTTAGTTTTACTTTAAACTTGCTTAAAATTCCTTCATCAGTATCAAACATAAGAATCACAATTTCAATATTCCTACAAAACACAGTCTAAGGAAATAAAAGGAAAATAAAAAGTTTGAAAGAGTAAGCTAATATCCTTCACTTGATTTTAGTATGTATCTTCCAAAGGCCATGCCTTCCTTCATTGAAGCAAAAGTTTCCAATTGAGATTTTTATATTCTTGTTTTTTTTATTATTTTTTTTAATTCTTAAAGGTAGCTTCAGTAGTTAGAGTTCTGCTCTAGATTCTAAATAAGTAATATAACATCAAATTCACATTTCAAAACTGTAATATCAAACATGAATAGTCAATGGCCAGAGCTATTACTTTTTATTTTGATAAAGAAGCTGGAATTAATTTTAAAAAAATAACATAAACCTAGTATTCTCCACTCATCTAGTGCAATAAAACCTTATCATGATTTAATAAATAGAGTCCAAAACTGTAGTTGCTCAATTGTATAAACCATAATGTTCCAATATTGCGAAGTTAGTGAAACAACAGAGTCGGACAGTACAGCAATCTGGCTGGGAGTTCTTGGGGTCTGACTTCCAGCTCCTGGCTCTGGTATGGCACCACTGGGTAGCACCTGTCTACTTTGGCTTAAATATCAATGAAAAGAATGCATGGCACTAATGCCAGCTGAGATGTCCAGAACAACAGTAGGAATCCCTGAAAATTAGGTGATTTCATCACTAGATTGTGCAAATTGAACCTAAAAGATACTCAAGACTCACCCTCTGCCTTCTGCTTCTTGAGACAGAATGGCCTCCTGTTTCCCTCCCTGAGCCACCTTCTCCCATAGGAACTTTAGCCAGAGGATAAGAGCAAATTGCCAATCACATTATTTCCAAATTTCATTTCTTCTGGGGTTTTAATATTCATGTTTTAAATGCATTTAAGAGGAATATTACAGTTTCAAATATAAAGTTTTTAACTGCAAACCTTTCCCATCCAGCTTGCTATCTCCTGAGTAGGTCTTAAAACCTGAATTCATATGTTAAAAAAAAAAGATAGATACAGATTAAAAAAGATAGCTGGATAGAAAAAACCTATACACACACACACACACACACACACACACACACACACACACACACACACACATAGAGGCACAATTTGATATCTTACTTCTATTGCAACCCACAGGTTCCCAAGTTATCTGAGAATCTGGGATGCTATCAAGGCTGGCAAATCAAAATTACTGTTATCAACTCTTTGACCCATGATAGTATTCAAAATTTAAACTTTTATTTAAATTGCATTATCTTTCTATTCCAAAGCCTCACTGAATAGCTTAGAAACAATTTTCTGATTTACTTTTCTAATAATTAATATCATATGACTATATTTAAAATAATATTTATTTATATAATATTTAAAATAATACTTTATTTAAAACTTTGAAAACTGACAGATAAAATGTTGATAATCTGTTAATTCCAAAAGTCAGCAATTTCTGATTATTGACTAAGAGTGAAAACAAGTTTTTGCTGTATTTTGGGGTTTGATAATATATAAAGCATCATCATGTTTAGAGAAAATTTCCCATTTTTCCCATTGCCCTATGGCTTGGAGGTAGGGCTACTGCATGTAACTGTAGTACTATTTATACATCCGTGACAGTTTCCAGGTGGCACACAGAGGCCTAAACCTAGCCCAGTCTCGGTGCCAAGCCACACTTGAAAGGAAGAGTCGATTGGTGCAATTCTTCTGCTCAGAGAAGGCACTTTTTTTTGTAATTTATTCAAAGACAAATACAAGCTAGTTAATGATATTCCTACCTGAGAGACCGAGGTACACTACAGCATCTCGAGAATCCCTCAAATGCAGAAAATCAGGCAGAGGAAGGAATGCCAATTGACCAGAGGTCAACTCTCAAATACTGTTCTTGTTACCAGATTCTAACCCTCAGAGAAGAGCAGCCTCTGTCTAAAGATCACATTCCAAATTTTCCAGTTTTTACACAGATATAAATTCTGAAAATCATAAGACAATGCTAACAAATAGCCCAAATTATTGAAGTAATGCTCTATTTTTTTAAACTGTTTTGTCTTTGTCAATATCAGTTTCTTTATGCAACAGGGAAAATTTGAAAATTCACTGTGACACATTAATCTCCTTTGAGTTTATGGTGCCTATGATTGATATGTTTGAAGAAAATACTTGTGAGATATCCCATTGTCCAGTGAGGACCTGTAAGTCTAAAGAAATCATTCTAAAATCTTGCGGTGGGAGAACTGAAAACAAGGAAGGAAAGGAAACAGAAAGAGACAGAGGAAGAAAGGGAAGGAAAAGGATGATTATAATAAATGAAGAAAAGGGAACAATGGAGAACCCAATTTTCCGCCTCAGGGTAATTACAGAATGGTATACAATGTTCATGCAAATATTGCACTTTTTAAACCACTCTTTCAATTGCAGGCTTCAAAAAACAAACAACCAATAACAAAGAATCAGAATTAAGTTTATGATGTTTAAACTATGAATGCCAAGATAAATGAGTTCCTTACCTCCTGCTACCCATTCATTTGTGGCGTTTTTCTCCCTTCCAGTGTTCTTGGTGTGTGCTGTTCCCCAGGTTTCAGAACTCCAGTCAGCTCTCCTGACATCAGCCCTGACAAGCCACAGCAACCCTGGCATAATGAGCTCTCTGTCTTTCTCTCATCCAACAGCCTTCCAGAACTCATCTCCAACAGAAAAATTCACCTTTGACTGCTATCCTGTTTATGCAATTCAGGTTTCTTTGTATTTCTTCTCAAACTCTGCTTACTTTCCTTTTTATGCATTACTTTTCTGGTTCTGCCCTTCTCTGAGTTTTCATTCTAAACATGTGGTGAGATTCAATAAATTTTTCTTTAGTTGTAAATGGCAGTGACAGATACAATTAAAGGGTTTCAAACCACAGAACTGTCTCAGTTAATGCACAGACATACACTCCTGTCAATACCGCCTGTGGTTTTGTTACTCACTGGGACCAAAGACTGCTCTCTTTTCTCTGGTCCACAGCTGAGAGCTCCACCTTGTCTTACTACAAAACACCAAGGGAAAGGTGTCCAAACTTTTTCTACAAAACCTGCCAGGATGTCTATGTGATGTAATACCGACAAAGAGGGTCCACAAAATATAAAACTTAAGGTCAGGAGACAAGCAGGAAAGTCCTACCAACCTTGGAAAGTAAGGGAGTAGAAAGAAAACAGAGTGGAGAAAGGGAGAGAAGGAAGTAGAGAAGTTAGAGAGGGCAGGGGAGAGAGGAGGGAGGGCTGACAAAGGCAGTCTGATTCCAGTATATGCCGTGGTAGCTAAAGCTGCTTTTTGTAAATATTTTGATGTTGTTATTCTATGTATTTCAGTCCACTATATATTAATTGCTGTGTTTCTTACTCTTTTTTTTCACATTTTAAAAAATTCTTTTAAAATTTTTAATGTTTTTAGCCACACCACGCACCATGCAGGAGAGGATCTTAATTCCCCTACCAGGGATGGAACCCGCACCCCCTGCAGTGGAAGCATGGAGTCTTAACCACTGGACCACCAGGGAAGTCCCTCCTTACTCTTTTTAAATAAAAGTTATATAAGGAAGATGTCCTTCTCTAAAGTTGCTGGATAAAACACCCAGATTATTTTAAATGTTTTGTTCTAAATCTTGCCCAAAAGATTAACAAATTTTCTACAGTCTGTTACAGTTAACATAGTACTTTTACATATTTACTCTCATTTCGTCCTCACAACAACTTAGGAGGGTAGGCAGGGAAGGGAATCAGATCTGATACTCACAAAACTTAAATGACTCTCTTTTAAACTGATTATGGGAAGCCTAAAATATGCCTGGGGCTTTTTGCTTTAGGTACTTTCCAGTTCTCACTATTTTAATATGTTATGGATTGGATTCAATGAAGGAAAATAGCAATATGTGAAACATTACTTTATATGATATAAGTTTAAACTTGTTTATCAGAGTTAGATGCAAGCCATTAGATAGAAAAACAGAAACCAGTTTGAATCTTTACTTACTGTAGAACTTTGTTGTCCTTTCTATATAATGAAGTATTATAATTTTACACAAAAGTTCTAGAGTTCAACAGTACAAGAAAATTATCCTCTCATGATCTTCAAACACCATAACCTTGTAACTTATAAACAGCTAGAAGAAAACTGTTTGAAAAGATATTTAGATCCCCAGGACTTGATGAGAATAAACTTGATGGTATTATGATATTTTCTATTATTTCATCACTTTCTCCTCTTCTATTCTTAATGAAAACTCCGTCTTAATACAAGCATCATATTACAACTTCTTTATTTTGCCCCAAAGGAAAAACCCAATCCTAGTCTCGTGTAATTTATCACAAATGAACATTATTTCTACTATTTCTATTATCCATTTGTACACATCAAGTGTTTTCTGATAGAATTTACTGAGCTGTTATCTTTGGGAATTCCTACATGGTTGACATTTCATGAAGTAACATCACTGAAAAGAAATAAATCTGTACTAAGCAACAATGCTCAACAACAATGTCAAATTACAGCAAAATTAAAACTTTTCTCAAAGATAGAAATCTTGCAGCTTTGCCCACTTATGCATTTATGAGTACATTTATGCTCATCTTTAAAGTCCACAAAAATTTTAAATTAGACTTTCTAAGTTTTCTGTAAACTATCATTGATGGAAATTTTCAAAGTAACTCCAGTTTCCTTAAAGTAATATTTTCATGGAATTGAAAATATTGATGGGTAATCCTAGGGAAACAACAAATTGAACACATATCTTTGCACTGTGCTTTTCACCAGAGATACATAAGAATTAACACTTGAGAAACGCTTCTAAAGTTTTATTTTAGGTCAAAGGCAAGATTTTGTGGTATGATGATGACAAACACCACACACTGGAAATAATCTTTTATATGGCTGACTTCATACAGACCTAAATCACTGAAGGGATTTAGCTGCCCCTGTTAGGAAGTCACTTACATTGATTCTGACCTCCCATCATGAGAAGTCCTGGTGCTTCTTCTTGAACTTCAAGGGGTCGGGCAGCCCAGGCATTGCCCCAACACTGCTTAGAGCAGTGGTCAGTCTGGAAGTAAAGAAGCACAGTAGTATCCCAAAGTGAGTGTTTTAAACAAGGCCTTCAAGAGGCACTACCCTTGAATCCATGTTTGGCCACATGTCACTTGAGACTATAACATTATCCCGCCACAGCAAGAAATGGTGATGAAAACCTAGAATAAACTGTATTTTTCAAAAGGATATATCAAAAAAGGTTTATAAACAGATTTTCCACATTTTGATTCCTTTGGAAATTAGCTGTAATGACATGACAATATTGTAACTCCATATTTTAAAAAATTCTGGAATACATAGAAGGCAAGTTAACTGTATATAGTATATGAATAATATTGTTGTCTATAAATGAGAACAAAATCATAAGAATTAATATAAAATAGGTAAAATTATTTTACAATAGGTAAAATTACTTTAAATATTTATTTTTTATTATATGATCTTTAAACTTAATATATATCCCATAATTAAAACTAGTCTATTACACATATAGTACATTATCACAGAAAAAAGTTAAATATAATATAATAAATATGTAGTACATAAAATTTAGAGTAGCCAACTAAAAGTGCACTGTACTTTCTCCTGGCCACAAATAACTCTGTTTATGGAGCAGCTTGACCAATCCAGTTCAGGTATCTAGGGGCTAAGCCAATATCTTCACTCATCCCCCAGTGCTTCAGAAAATACAAATGTACGATACCCGTGAGGCTCATCCACCAAAACAAGGCCTGACTACACATAATAGATCTCTCCCAAGGGTTTTGAGGACCACATGAACTCATTAAGAAAAACACAGTCTGGAGTAACCAAAGGAAAGCAGTGGGAAAAGCACTGGTTTAAGAGGAGACCAAGATTCTTTTTTAATTCTGAAGGCAAATAGTCTATGACTTCACCAAGATCTAGAGCATTTCTGTTTCCTTTCTAAATGTTGCCAAAAAACAAAAAACAAAAACAGATGGATGATTCTGACATTGACATCATGGTAGAATCACCAGGGGAGCTTTTGAAAACTAGGACTATTCAGGCCCTATTCACAGAGATTCTAATTTAATGCATCTGGAGTATGGCATTAGTAATTTTTTAAAACCTCCTGAAATAAGGATTAAAAACCACTAATTTAGAATTCCAGAAGATCTCAAAGCTTCTTCCCAACCTTCCAAATTCTATGATTCTGTACAGTGAGCTCATTTTGTCACCTTGAAAACTATGAAATATGATTTAAAAAAGAATTTGAAATGATACACAAAGAAAGCATTATACAACTACTGAGCTACAGTACATAAAACTTTGACATTTGTTTCTCCTTCAAATGATATACTATTATCTTATATGTATATGTATGCTGGGGTGGATAAAATATATTTAATATTTTAGAATAAAATGTATTTGCTTTATTTATTTATATATCCCAGCTAACATTTTCATTAGTCTGAAGTGGTGCCTACTACAATTAAGAATATCTTTATCCACTTAATATGAAAAAGTAGCATCTTTACATTGCAATATTTTTAAGTTACACTAATGACTGAAATTTTAATTTCTCACCCTTTTAAAATTCTACATTCCTTACATTTTGAGTTGTACAAGTCTACAATTCTTACATTTTGAAATTTTTAGGGAGAAGACTAGAAAGCAGTAATCAACACTAAAATCTGAGAAATAAAAAAGAATCTCTTAAAGGAGAACAGAGGTAGGGAATAAATAAACCCAATCATAATGTGCTTTATAGATGACTCATGTTTCTGTATAAAGAACTATAAGAATTACAGTGTGCATGTTTTATTGACATGACAAGTGAAGATGTAAATCCTATAAATATTCAGAAGCACAATCTCTTATGAAAGTAAATGTCAGCTATAAATAAAAAGTATAATAAACAAAACAAAATATAAACATACAATGTTAAAACTAAAAGTCATTCACTAGCAAATTCTAAGGTTACCATTAATAAAAGTTTTAATAATAGATTTTATTAAATACTCTGATCTGTAGGGTGTGATTATTATCCCTATTTTATACCCAAGGAAAAAGACTCAGAGAACTTGAGTAACTTTCCCAAGATCTCACACTTAGAAATGTCACAAGAATTAAACCTAAGGTAGTCTTGACTTCAGAGATTCTTACCCTCTAAATGTTCTAGAGGAGTATAAGAGCAAGGAGAAGCCATTTTTAAGTAGTCCTTCATTATGACTTATACCAGTCAAACACCAGAGGCAAAGTCATTTTTTTGTTTTCCCAAAAAAGACATTAGGAGAATCTATGTAAAGTTCATGGACCTTTTCTAAAGAAGTTGCCTTCACTGCTATACTTTCAAAGAAATATATTGATCAGGAAATGTCAGTTGTATTCATTTGTATGTGAACGTAAAACTGAAATGGATAGTTGGTTCATAAATACCATAGAATATATAAATTCACAATTGATTCTAATTTCAAAAGCATGAAAACTGCCTCAATGCTACAAGCATGAAAAATAAAAAAGGAAGGAAAAGTATATTTTCCCGAAATTAAGAGTTTCAATAATACCATAGAATGCCTTTTTTTCATCTTTGATAACACTCATGATTTTTCTGACACTTATATAAAGAAATCTTGGGGCAAATGATCAAATTTTAATATAAAGACAAGGTGCCGAATGAGTTCTTTTGGTTCTAATTGCTGCCCTGCCAATGACTTAATCTTCTTCTCCCTAAACCTCACTTTCCTCATTTTAAAAATGAGAGAGTTGAACTATATTGGTGAGTTTTCTAAATGTACAGCAAAGTTGAAAGAAGCACACCTAAGATCTTCCATCTATATTCTACCATTAACAGGCAACTATACTTTCTTCATTGTATATCCATCCTATATCTACCCATCAATCTACCTTATTTTTGGTGTGTTTCTAAGTAAATCACAGACATCAGTATATCTCCCCCTAAATACTTCAGCATGCTCCAATTGAGATCATTAATTGTTTATAGTGTTTTACATAAAATTCAAATGTAATAAAACATACAAATGCATGCATCCAAACTCCTATCAAGTTATAAATTGTTCTCAAACTATTCCAAAAAAATTGAAGATGAAACACTCCCAAATTCATTTTATGGGTCCAGCATTACTCTCATACCAAAACCAGACAAGGACACTACAATAAAGAAAATTACAGGCCAATATCTTTGATGAATATTGATGCAAAAATCCTCAAAAAAAATTAAGAAACTGAATCCAACAATATATATAAAGGATCATAGACCATGATCGAGTGGAATTTATTCCAGGGATGCAAAGATGGTTCAACGTACACAAATCAATCAGTGTGATACACCACATTAACAAAAGGTAGGATCAAAAATCACATGATCATCTCAATAGACACAGAAAAAAGCATTTGACAAAATTCAACATCCTTTCATGATAAAAAAAAAAAAAAAAAAACTCATCAAAGTTAGTATCTCAACATTATAAAGGTCATTTATGACCAAATCACAGCTAACATCATACTCAGTGGTAAAAAGCTGAAAGTTTTCCTCTAAAATCAGGAACAAGACAAGGATGCCCACTCTCACAACTTCTGTTTAACATAATATTAGAAGTCCTAGCCACGACAATCAGAAAAGAAAAAGAAATAAAAGGCATTCCAATTGGAAAGGAAGAAGTAAAACTGTCACTATTTTCAGATGACTTGATACTTTATGTAGAAAACCCTAAAGTCTCTCCACCAAAAAAATACTAGAACTAATAAATGAATTCAGAAAGGTTGCCGGATATAAGATTAATATACAGATATCTGTTGCTTTTCTATACACTAATAATGAATTATCAGAAAGAGAAAGCAAAACTAAAATCCTGTTTAAAATCACATCAACAGAATAAAATTCCTAGGAATAAACTTAACCAATGAGGTGAAAGACATATTCTGAAAACCACAAAACACTGATGAAGGAAATTGAAGATGACACAAAGAAATGTAAAGATACTCCTGCTCTTGGATTGGAAGACTTAATATTTTTAAAATGGTTATACTACCCAAAGCAATCTATGATTTAATGCAATCCCTATCAAAATGCCCATGACATTTTTCACAGAACTAGAACAAATAATCCTAAAAGAACAACCAAAGACCCTGAATTGCCAAAGCAACCTTGAGGAAAAAAAGAACAAAGTTGGAGGTATAACCCTTCCAGACTTCAGACTATACTCCAAAGCTACAGGAATCATAAAAGCATGGTGTTGGCACAAAAACAGACACATAGATCAAGGGAACAGAATAAAGAGGCCAGAAAATAAATTCATACACTTATGGTCAATTAATCTATGACCAAGAGGCAAGAATATACAATGGAGAAAAGACAGTCTCTTCAATAAGTGATGATGGGAAAACTGGAAAAAAGCCACACATAAGAGAATGAAATTAGAACATTTCCTCACACCATATACAAAAAACTCAAAATGTATTAAAGACCTGAGACCATAAATGTAAGACCTGAGACAATAAATCTCCTAGAAGAAAACATAGGCAGAACTCTTTGACATATATCATAGCAATATTTTTTTAAGATTTGTCTCTTAAAGCAAAATAAATAAAAGCAAAAATAAACAAATGGGACCTAATTAAACTTAAAAGCTTTTGCACAGCAAAGAAAACCATTGACAAAACAAAAAGACAACCTATTGAATGGGAGAAAATATTTGCAAATGATATGTCTGAGAAAGAGTTAATATCCAAAATTTATAAACAGCTCATACAACTCAATATCAAACAAAGCAAACAACCCAATTAAAAATGGGCAGAAGACCTGAATAGACATTTTTTCCAAAGAAGATATACAGATGGTCAACAGGCACATGTAAAGATGCTCAACATAGCAAATCATCAGAAAAATGCAAATCAAAACCACAATGAGATATCACCTCACTCCTGTGAAAATGGCTATTATCAATAAGTCTACAAATACCAAAAGTTCAAAAGGATGTGGAGAAAAGGGAACCTTAGGACACTGTTGTTGGAAATGTAAATTTGTGCAGCCACTATGAAAAACAATATGGAGGTTCCTCAAAAATATAAAAATAGAACTACCATATGATCCAGCAATTCCACTGCTGGGTATATATCTGACAAAAAGGAAAATACTAATTCAAAAAGATATGTGCATCCCAATATTCATAGCAGCATTATTTCCAATAGCCAAGATATGGAAGCAACTTAAGTGTCCATGAAGAAATGAATGGATATATATATATACTATATATATAGTATATAGATATGGTATATATATTTTATATATATATATATATATATATATATATATATGATGGAATATTACTCAACCATAAAAAAAATGGAATTCTGCTATTTGCAATAATGTGGACAGTCCTGGAGAGTATTATGCTTGGTGAAATAAGTCAGACAGAGAAAAACAAATACTCTATGTTATCACTTATATGTGGAATCTAAAAACAAAAGAATGTATGTAACAAAAGAGAAACAGACTCACAGATATAGAAAACAAACCAGTGGTTACCAATGTGGAGAAGGAAGTGAGGAGGGGCAAGATAGGAGTAGGGGATTAAGAGGTACAAACTGTTATGTATAAAATAAATAAGCAACAGGGATATATTGCACGGCACAGGGAATTATAGCCACTATCTTGTAATAACTTTAAATGGAGTACAATCTATAAAAATATTGAATCACTATGTTATACACATGAAACTAATATTATATTATAAAACAACTATATTCAATAAAAAATAAAAGATATAAAATACTATATAAGCAAGTTTTAAAGTTTGTTTTCTAAATAACAGAAGCCAAGCTGTGAAACAGGTACAAGTAGAGTGTCTCTATTAGAAATAAGTAAAAGTGAAGATCTTAACCCTCAGAGGGTCCCTCTGTCCTGCTTCAGGGTTCCAAGAGCTTGGGGCTCCTAAAGGGAAGAAAATCATCCCAACAGATGCCAAGATACCTTCCAGCTCAGTACGGCCAATGCCTCTGACTGCAGATGAAAATATTTAAATCACTCTGACATTCTCTGCCTTTCACTAAACATCTCAATGCTCAAAAGTTTCACTGGTAAATTGGAATTGATTTAATTGTTTATTGTGCTTAAGGCAATCCTGTATTTGCATTTCAGATATTCATCTTTTAAAAATTATTCTGAATGACAATTAATATTTTTCCACACTAGGGCTGAGCTCTAATCATAAACTGAAATGCACCTTCATACATTCTGGCAAGTTCCCAAATACAATACTAGTTTGAGTAGGTATTTACACTGACAAGTGGAGTTTTCTATACATAGAGGATTAAAGTCCTACTGAGATCAGTCAGTCTCCACCTCTCTGTCTCACTCATTTTCGACCTGAACACAATGTGCTCCTTTAGAATAAACCAACGACCTCCAGGAAGATATGCTCCTCCCCTTTGTGTAACTTTAGGTGAGTCTCCCAGACTCCCTGGGCTTCAGTTCTCTAGTTGGTAGTATTGATTTGAGAGGGGGGTACTAAATACTCCTCAGCATTAATAACCTCAATCATATGACTAGTTAACACAAAAAGTCACTTTGAAAGAGCCAGTTTTAATCAGTATCTTATAGTTTTTTGAGCACAGGTCTTTTCCCTCCTTAGATAAGTTTACTCCTAGGTATTTTATTCTTTTTGTTGCAGTGGTAAATGAGATTGTTTCCTTGATTTCTCTTTCTGATCTTTCGTTGTTAGTATATAGGAATGCAAGAGATTTCTGTGCATTAATTTTGTATCCTGCAACTATACCAAATTCATTGATTAGCTCTAGTAGTTTTCTGGTGGCATCTTTAGGATTTTCCATGTATAGTATCATGTCATCTGCAAACAGTGACAGTTTTACTTCTTCTTTTCCAATTTAGATTAGTTTTATTTCTTTTTCTTCTCTGATTGCCATGGCTAGGACTTCCAAAACTATGTTGAATAATAGTGGCAAGAGTGGACACCCTTGTCTTATTCTTGATCTTAGAGGAAATGCTTTCAGTTTTTCACCATTGAGAATGATGTTTGCTGTGGGTTTGTCATATATGGCCTTTATTACACTGAGGTAGGTTCCATCTATGCCCACTTTCTGGAGAGTTTTTACCATAAATGGGTGTTGAATTTTGTCAAAAGCTTTTTCTTCATCTATTGAGATGATGATATAGTTTTTATTATTTAATTTGTTAATATTGTGTATCACATTAATTTGTGTATATTGAAGAATCCTTGCATCCCTGGGAAAAATCTCACTTGATCATAGTGTATTATGCTTTTAATGTGTTGTTGGATTCTGTTTGCTAGTATTTTGTTGAGGATTTTCGTATCTATGCTCATCAGTGATATTGGTCTGTAATTTTCTTTTTTTGTGATATCTTTTTCTGGTTTTGGTATCAAGGTGATGGTGGCCTCATAGAATGAGTTTTAGAGTGTTGCACCCTCTGCAATTTTTTGGAAGAGTTTGAGAAGAACAGATGTTAACTCTTCTCTATATGTTTGATAGCATTCACCTGTGACACCATCTGGTCCTGGACTTTTGTTTGTTGGAAGATTTTTAATTACAGTTTCAATTTCATTACTTGTGTTTGGTCTGTTTAAATTTTCTATTTCTTCCTGGTTCAGTCTTGGAAGGTTGTACTTTTCTAAGGATTTGTCCATTTCTTCCAGGTTGTCCATTTTACTGGCATATAGTTGCTTGTAGTAGTCTCTTATGATTCTTTTTATTTCTGTGGTGTCAGTTGTGATTTCTCCTTTTTCATTTCTAATTTTACTGATTTAAATCCTCTCCCTTTTTTCTTGATGAGTCTGGCTAAAGGTTTATCAGTTTTCTTCATCTTCTCTAAGAACCAGCTTTTAGTTTCATTGATTTTTGCTATTGTTATCTTCATTTCTATTTCATTTATTTCTGCTCTGATTTTTATGATTTCTTTCCTTCTATTAACTTTGGGTTTTGTTTGTTCTTCTTTCTCTAGTTGATTTAGGTGTAAGGTTGGGTTGTTTATTTGAGATTTTTCTTGTTTCTAGAGGTAGGATTGAATTGGTATAAACTTCCCATCTTAGGACTGCTTTTGCTGCATCCATAGGTTTTGGGTCCTTGCGTTTTCATTGTCATTTGTTTCTATGTATTTTTTAATTTCCTTTTTAATTCCTTCAGTGATCTCTTGGTTATTTATTAGCTTATTGTTTAGCCTCCATGTGTTTGTGTTTTTTACAGTTTTTTTCCTGTAATGGATTTCTAACCTCATAGTGTTGTGGTCAGAAAAGATGCTTGATATGATTTCATTTTTCTTAAATTTACCAAGGTTTGATTTGTGACCCAAGATGTGATCTATCCTAGAGAATGTTCCGTGTGCACTTGAGAAGAAATGACAGAGACAGATGGAGAGATATACCATGTTCTTTGATTGGAAGAATCAGTACTGTGAAGATGACTATACTACCCAAAGCAATCTACAGATTCAATGCAATCTCTATCAAAGTACCAATGGCATTTTTCACAGAATTAAAACAAAAAATTTTATAATTTATATGGAAACACAAAAGACACCAAATAGCCAAAGCAATCTTGAGAAAGAAAAATGGAGCTTGAGGAATCAGGGTCCCTGACTTCAGACTATACTACAAAGGTACAGTAATCAAGACAGTATGGTACTGGCACAAAAACAGAAATATAGATCAATGGAACAGGATAGAAAGCCCAAAGATAAACCCATGCACTTATGGTCACCTAATCTATGACAAAGGATGCAAGAACATATAATGGAGAAAAGACAGTCTCTTCAATAAGTGGTGCTGGGAAAACTGGTCAGCTACATGTAAAAGAATGAACTTAAAACACTCCCTAACACCATACACAAAAATAAACTCAAAATGGATTAAAAACCATTTTGGTTTTACACTATAAGACCAGACACTATAAAACTCTTAGAGGAAAATATAGGAAGAACACTCTTTGACGTAAATCACAGCAAGATCCTTTTTGACCCACCTCCTAGAGAAATGGAAATAAAAACAAAAATAAACAAATGGGACCTAATTAAACTCAAAAGCTTTTCCACAGCAAAGAAAACCATAAATGAGACAAAAAAGACCACCCTCAGAATGGGAGAAAATATTTGCAAATAAAGCAACTGACAGGGATTAAAGCTCATGCAGCTGAATATCAAAAAAAAAAAAAAAAAAAAAAAAACACACAAAAATGGGTGGAAGACCTCAATAGACATTGCTCCAAAGAAGACATAGAGACAGCCAAGAGGCACATGAAAAGATGCTCAACATCACTAATTATTAGAGAAACACAGATCAAAACTACAATGAGGTGTCACCTTACACCACTCAGAATGGCCATCATGAAAAAATCTACAAACAATAAATGTTGGAGAGGGTGTGGAGAAAAGGGAACCCTCTTGCATTGTTGGTGGGAATGTAAGTTGATATAGCCACTATGGAGAACAGTATGGAAGTTCCTTAAAACACTAAAACTAGAACTACCATATGACCGAGCAATCCCACTACTGGGCATATGCCCAGAGAAAACCATAATTCAAAAAGACACGTGCACCCCAATGTTCATTGCAGCACTATTTACAATAGCCAGGACATGGAAACAACCTAAATGTCCATCGACAGAGGAATGGATAAAGAAGATGTGGTACATATATACAACAGAATATTAGCCATAAAAAGGAAAGAAGCTGGGTCATTTGTAGAGATGTGGATGGACTTAGAGTCTGTCATACAGAGCAAAGTAAGTAAGAAAAAGAAAAACAAATATCGTATATTAATGCATATATATGGGACCTAGAAATATGGTACAGACGAACCTCTTTGCAGGGCAGGAATAGAAATGCAGAGGTAGAGAGCAGAAATTTGGACATGGAGGGTCATGGGATGAATTGGGAGATTGGGATTGAGGTATGTACACTGCCATGTATAAAACAGATAGCTATTGGGAACCTGTTGTACAGTGCAGGGATCTCAGCTCGGTGCTCTGTGGTGATCTAGATGGGTGGGAGGGAGGTCCAAGAGCGAGGGGATATATGTATACGTATAGCTGATTCACTTCATTGTACAGCAGAAACTAACACAAAATTGTAAAGCAACTATACCCCAATTGAAAGAAAGAAAGAAAGAAAGAAAGAAAGAAAGAAAGAAAGAAAGAAAGAAAGAGAGAGAGAGAAAGAAAGAAAAAGAAAGAAAGAAAGAGAGAGAGAAAGAAAGAGACATCTTAATGCAGGCAATTAAGTACCTGCCAAAAGAAAAAAAAAAAAAAAAGAAAGAAAGGATAGCCTCTGTAGTTCATCACATCACACCATCCCCTAAACTCTCAATCCTAACCAGGAGCTTTAACTCCAACTGTAGAAAGAGACTGTTCTCAATAGTCCTGTCTGAATAGCTGGCCCTTATTTCTCTGACATGTCTTATTTCCTTTTTGTTTCTCAGTTCTTCTTTAAAAGGCAGTTCCAGTTTGGGCTATTGTTATTGAACATGTTTCCTAGAACCCGCTTATGCAGTGTTCATCTGTATGAAAGGGGGCTGGTCTAGGATGAACTGCCCTTCCCTCTGTGCTTCTAGGCATTATGTTCTAGCCGCACTGTTAACCATCAATATTGCCTATGATACTGGTGATATAAAAAGATACACCCCCAAGGTAAACTCAGGTAACCAGAATTAGTAGAATGGGTATAAAATTCTGATAGGAATAGTTTAAATCATGATCATATTCATTGCTCAGGACTATTGAGAGACAATTCTCCAAAGGTCTCTTGTGGGCATATCTTGTGGTAAGTACTGATGTCCTTCGTTCTAGACTACCTTTTCAAGGAATTTTTATAGAGGACAGTCTAGACAGATAGGGCAGTGGGCAGATTTATTTTCTGAGCAGTATAACATCTCTTTCCAGGGCAGAGTTTGGAGAGGCTTGGCTGCAGCCCATTTGAGGTCCCTGATTGTGACTCTGCTCCTCCGCATTAGCGCCAACTACTCGGCCCTCCACGGCACCCCCGAGGGACCTGGGGTGCGTAAAGAACTCCCACAAACGTGAAGTCCATACTGTTTGCTTTACTAGGTGTTGTTTTTCTCAGAAACAAAATCTTCTGCCAGCATCTGTGAAACTGTGGCCGGCTAACCCCTCAGCCTGCAAGTAGTCTGCAGGAATCTCAGATCTTCACAGTTTTTCACAAGGGCATCATCACTGTACACGCTGTCATCCCGTGTATCCTTCTGTTCCAACTGAGGGGTCACCAAGTCTCTCCTCAGGTAACACTGAAATGGCTTGAACATCAAGCCTTCAATAACTCTCCAGAAGTCAGAGAACTCTATGAGTTTGAATAGCAGTACAAATTGCATTTCATGGAATCAAAATTATGTGTTTATTTAGATAAGAAAATCTGAGGAAAAATCATGAATAAGTTCAAGACTTCTCCAAATCTGCATAAATACATTTTTTTACTAGAGCCTGTTGTTCTCTGGGGCAGCAATGGAAAAACAAACCTACAAACATTTTACACGTGGTAAAAATTAAAAGCCATACACAAAATACTATCAAGTGAAGATAACGAATATAAAAAAATTAACATTCCTGAAAAGAGTTTAAACATCATTTCTTGTTGGTGCTATAAGCAACTAAAAATGGTGAAGAAGGAGAGAATTATGGAGATTTAATGCATTAACTTCTTATAGCTTTGGAACTTCCCTAGTGTATGCTGTAAATAATTAGAAACTGAAATATAAGTGTTTTACATAGTACTTCAGTTTAAGTGGTACTATGAGACAGCTGTTATTTTGCACAACTGCAAATTAAGGGTAAGATGCAGGAGAGAAGACTCAATAATATGGAATTCTGTTTTGGAACACAGTATTAACATATTTTCAACTAGACTTCCATGCTTAAGCAGGACTGGCTTTGCCCTGAATTTCTCAGGTGAATAAATTATATATCATTTTATTTGCTTTAAGCAGTTCTTTGTAATTAAGCCATAGTTCAAAAAGTAATCTGCATATGCTGCCTCAGAGAGAAAAGTAACATGACATGCCGAACAAGAACACTCAGCTCTGTAAAGGCTCTTTTCATACAACAAAAATAGACAATAGTCAGCAAAATGGAGACAGAAACTGTGTTTGTCTCTAGTACCTAATAAGATTGTTTGCATTTAATAGACATTTATTAAACATTCACTAAGTAAATTAACCTAAATAGGTTTATTTTCATTGAATATTTTAATTACAAAAATGTTGTACTAAAAGGGATTTAAAAAATCAGTGATCTGGACTTGCTATTCAACTAAGAAAAATATCCATTGGAAAATTGGCTGAAATCTCTTATTTCAAAAACTGTTTCGAATAAACATGTAATAACCTCACAGCTTATATGGTATGATGATGATTTTTAAAGAAAATTTTGCTTGTAAACTCCAATGCATAAAGTGTTTTATGTTTCATTAAAGACGGTAAAAGAGAAAAAGGATTTAACCTAAAAGGTTTTGTTTTTATTTTTTGGTAAAATGAGCACCTCTATAGGGAATATGATTCTAAAAATAACTTCTATTTTTAGAACTATTTTTCTAATCTCCAGAAAAATGCTTACGCACCATTTTTAGAATGCCTTCTTATTATAATTCTCAAATACAAAGTTTCTAATCAAGGTGTCACGACAGAATGATAGCTAATTCTTTAACTTCCCATACCTGGTGAAGAAAGATTATTGAACCAGGAGAAAACTGGCATGGACACCTGCTTCAGGTAAAGATATCACATGGGCAGGAATTCCCTGTTTGGCTATGCATGAAAGCAATTCTTTTCAATATAGATTTCCAGCTCGCAACTCAAGCAACTGATTTAGTACTTCAAATACGTACTTTGGAATCTGTAATTTAAACATTTCTTTGGGTGATTCTGATACTCTGATAGGTCTGAGAGCTGTTCACATAGGTCATAGAAACTGAGCAGGAAAACAGAACAGTTGACAAACCAAATCAAGTTTTGGAATGAGAATTAGGAAGCTGCAGAGAAGTGGGTCAGACCTGGGAGTGCTCTATGTCCAAGAGTTAAGAGAGAAATGAAGTCACAGACTCAAGCTGGAGATCTGAGTAGGACAGTGTGTTAGGACCAGGAAGACAGTCAGCTGGATGTGTGGATCTGTAGGCTGTTGAAGGGGGCAAGCAGTGCTGCCAACACAAAGTCTATTATCTAATGCTCTGAATTCAGAGACAATATCATTTTAAAGAAAACCTTTAACTTTTCTGTGGAAAAAATAAATACTGTCACATTAAACAGACCCATAAATTTGAAGGGATTTGTGTTTCAGAAACACAAATTAAAATTTGGGCAGTGCAATTTATGACTGAAGAATGAGAGTAGAGTTATAAAATGTTAGGCACAGGAAAGAGATGTGAGCAGTTAACTGAGTTAACTTGAAAAATTAACTTGAAAGAAAGGGGGTTCAGAAATGAGGCACTTGACAAAAACCAAGCTAACTGGTTTTCCCACTGTGTAAACTAAAATAAATCATTACTTCTCCACATCAAGGAAGGTGTACACCCCCTAAAAAACTGAGATCAGACTGTTTCATGCTTAAGCTTTCAGGTGTAGGACTCAGGCTTGTGTTTCGTCACTTAGCAGTTGTGTGACCATGGGTATGTCAGTTAATCTTGATAAGGCCCAATGTCCTCATATGTAAAATTAGATGACAGGTGATAATAACAGCAACTATTTCAAGTGATTATTATGGTTATGTGAAATAATGTATTGTTTTACTAAATAACTTAGTATAGATCCACATTACAAGTTCAGCATTTTGGTGAACCACAGCATTTTGGTTACCCAATTTTCATGAATATATTAGTTCACAGTTTCTTTTTTATGTAGTAGTGAGGAAAAGGCCCCAGATGTTAACATTTGTGCTCTCCATAGGACCCCAGGATGCTAGAGCTGGAATTGGTTTTTTGGGGCTCCTGTCAAACTCCCTCATTTTACAGGAGAAACTTAGAGATCAAATGGGTATGAACTACATCTTTCTACTGATGTCTAGAAATTGCTGAATTGAATTTTGTCTTACAGTATTTTACCATTTTTATTTTTGATGAAACTTAAGTAACACTTGTTCATTGTAAATAAATCAAACAACATTATAGAGGAAATTAAGTCTCCTTTTGCTTTGCCCTTCCAAGTCCAATCTTCTCTGCAGAAGTAACTCCTTGATAGGTGTATCCTCCCAGACCTTTTTAATGTGCCTACAAATCCTTTCCTACATGAAAGTCAGGCTCTCAGCAACATACAGAGCTCTGAGAAATTAGTTTCAAGGCTTCCAGAAAGTTAAACAGCCAGGACTGGTCTCCAAATTTCCTGATTCTCAGTCTAGTGCTTTTTCACCACACCATGATTCTTTGTGTACTTGTAGGTCATCTCGCTTTGTTCTAAATGTTCTTCTGTTATTTTCCTTAACATCAATCACTTTTCTCTACTTTGCTCTGGTCTCTAACTGGTTCCTTCTTATAAAACACATCACGCTAGAAAATTAGCAGCACGGGCTATAATAGGTATTGAAAATTGACTTGACTTTGATAACCAAAAAAAGTGCTAGTATTAACTGTAAAACTACAAGCAACTCATCTTCTCTGATACCAGTTTCCTCATGTTAAAAATGAATAATAGGGAGTCATTATTCCTATTACTTACTTCTTACTTTGTTATTATGACAACTAAATAAACATTGCTTCATACAATAAATAAAAATATTTAATCAATACAGTGTTTAAGGATGGACTTTCCTTGAAGTATTCATTGCCTAACATTATCATTAGACCCATAGCATGGTCTAGAAAAAAATTTCTCCATGTCTCTCTTAAGTTACAGATCAACATGCCCTTAGAGCTCTTCCCACATCCAGCAGCCTCTTTTCTGTTTTTATTATTATTATTCCAAAGCAACTGCATTAGTCTCAAGCTCCATACTGGTTCCTTCTTATCTCCAAGAACTCAGAATGCTGGAGCACCCTAGAACTAAGTTCTCAGACCTCTTATCTACAATCATTCCTCTAAGGATGTCACTCAATCTCACCACTATAAACACTATATACATTCTGATGGCTTCCAAATTCCTATCTCCAGCCTAGACTTTCCACTGAACTCCAGACTCAAGTGTTGCAACTGCCCATTTGACACCACCACTTGGATGTGTAATTGGCATCTTTATTCCACAAGTCCAAACATCTAAAACTCAACTCTGACCTGCTCATCTCTCAGTGTTCCCCATAATTATATTCTTCTAGTTGCTCAAGTTTTAAACTTTGGAATCATTTTTGACTCTTTCTTCCTCTCAAAACCCCACTCATCCAGTTGGCTCTATCTTCAAAATGCATCCAGAGTCTAAACACTTCCCTCCAACCTCATTACTAATACCCTGGTCTGTGCCACAATCATGTCTGTCCTACAATGGTCCACTCATCTTCTCTTTCCCTGCTCCCACCTCAAATCTATTCTCAGGTATTTAAGGAGCTTCAGAATCTAGACCTTCTCTGCCTCCCAGCCTAATTTCCAACCTCCTTTCCCTGAATTCCAGGCAGACTGACTCTAGCTTTGTGCTTTCCACTCTTCTCTGTAAGGGGTAGTACAATACAGAACTTAAGAGGATTCAGAGCTGGAAGACCTGGGTGTGAATAGTACTTCCACAACACACCAGCTATGTACACAGAAGCCACTGAACCCCTCTTGGTTTCAAATTACTTTAAAAATTAGAATAACAATACTACTTGTTCTACTAAGTGGCTACAAAATTAGATTAGATATAAAAAAGCATTTAAAAAATTAAGTGCTATAGAAATACTTAGTATTCTTATAATCTAATCCTTCCTATCTACCTAAAACCCAGTTCCACCTCTTTGTAAAGCAGTCCAAAGGTGAACTAGTAAAAGAGTATCTCTTCCTTTTCAAGTCCTATAACATTGTTTGTGGCAAAGATTTGTTACCTTCCATATCAACTTATATTATTTTCCTGAACAAGTATTTCAATATTTTAATGCTGTTTAACTTATCACAAGTTTATAGTGTCTTATGTGAAGTTGACCTTACTTCTGCATTTTTTTATTACAATCATCTGTATACTTTCTTCTACTACTCCCTACCAGACCATAGTCTCTTTGCAGGATATGACACTCTCTGCAAAATATTCTTTAATTCCTCATATATTCCGCAGGTACCTACTAAAAGGAAATGAACACGTTTTTGTGGCTGTTTGATACAATAAACAGGAATTGCTTTAACACCTCATGATGAACAAAACTCATGCTTCGCATATTGAAAGAACTATCTATTATGGCCCTAGAGCCCCAAAATGGATTAAGCTGTGGCATAATGGTTTTTTAATAAAACCATAACTCTAAACTCTGGTCACAAGCATAATCTCCATAAGGAGAAACAGTTACCAAATTGTATGCTTATAATTTTTAAACTTTTTTGAGGCCACTGTGTCAAAAATCCAAACTCAAATAGCTTCAAGAAAAATAAGCAAGCTGTCAGAATCTCTTGAGCCTGTTTCGTTTCATAAGTTATAGTTGCAAACAATTACTGGAATAAATGTTTACTGATTTCTGTACTACACTGATGCAGAAGATATAAAACAGGTTTAAAGAAAACTCAAAGTTAGGAAGCTAAATTTTGGAAATGATATTGATTTCTCGGTGAAACAGTTCCACGGATATGACACTGAACCAGAAAGACAAAATCGAGAAATGAAGAAGCTGATAAAAGGAGCCTGAGTCTACTGTCCTGTTAAATTACTGTACTGAGATACAGGCCTAATTCGAAAAAGTAACTTACAATTTTTAAAAAATTGGCTTCTATCACAATTATTCTTTCATGAATAAGCCTGAAGAAACTGCAGTAATTAATCCAGAACTAATTAAATATATTTTATCTTCTTTCTTATAATAAAAATAATTCCCTGATTTTCACCTAAATTGGCTGGCTGTCCACCATAAATTCACCATGTATTCCACATGCTGGATTTTTAAAACATTCTGTATTTCCTTTATTTCTTCAATTGGAGCAGCAGTATGAGACAAGCTGTTAAAAGCCCAGACTTTGGAGTTAAGCCACCTTTGTTCAAATCCTGGCCCTACTACTTATGAGCTTTGTGACTAAGGACAAATTACTTAACCACTCTGTGCCTCAGTTTCCTCAGTTAAATAAGTATTGTAAGAGAACCTACCTCATATGATTTTTAAGTATATTAGAATTAATATTTTAATTAATATAGTAAAATAACCTGGCACATAGTAAGTTCTGCGTTTGCTGCTATTAATTAACTATAGGAGTCAGCAAACATTTTCTTAAAGAGAGTAAATAATTTAGGTTTGCAAGAAGGCTTGCGACTCTAGTGGTTGCAACTACTCAACTCCACAGTCATAGCGTGAAAGCAGCCGTAGACAAGATGTAAAAGAACAGGCATGGCTTGTGCTCCAATAAAACATTTTTTTAATAAAACTTTTATTTACAAAAACAAGTCAGCAGTTTTCTGATTCCTGGACCATAATGTTTAGAAAACTGCTCCTATCCTAGAAATGAGCTGTGACATTATTATTCTAAAAATACAAGCAGAATTATTCTTAGACTATAACGTGGGTACCTGCCTCACTGGACATCTGTGGGATCTCTCATTGGTGAGCGACTGAGGAATGAGTCATAAAAGCAACTGATGATGCTTTTAGAAAACAGATTAGGAATCATAAAATTGGTTTTAACACATTTAGATACTCTCTTCATTTCAGCTCCTAATCCTAAACGTTGTATTTGATGCTAATTTTAACCAACTCTCACCTCTATAAAAGTAGGTGTGTGCATGTTTAATCTAGGGAGGGAGGGGGTGCAAGCAGTGTTTGCCAGTGAACAGGAAGACAACAGGGAGAAGATGACAAGGTGGATATGCCCCAGAAGATAACTAAATGGAGTATGGAAAGTCACATTAAACAGGAGAATTTAGTACATCAAATCCTTTGTGAAATCAAACATATAATACAGGGCAGAAGGAAAGTTTCAAACAATGAAAAAGGTTTAAACAATGAAAACGTCTTCATTTAGCAATGTAGTTACCATTTCCCATGCTTTTTATTCCTTTGAGTAGATTCAGATCTTCATCTCTTGTCATTTGCCATCTACTTGGAGGACTTTTACTTTCATCCAGATATTGCTAAGCAGGTTCCAAAGTGATTATATCTTATCAGCATTGTATGAGAATTTCAGTAGCTCCACATTCTCCCATTCAGTATTGTCTTTTTCTTTTTAGTCCTTCCAGTAAGTGTGGGTTTACTTCATATTTTCTTGACTACTAATGACATTTATGTTTATATCTTCCTTTCTAATCCTTATGTCTTTTATTTTTCTTGCTTTAGTGCACTAGCCAGGAGATCCAGTACAATCTGAATAGAAGTGGTTATAGTGGGCATCCTTGCCTCATTCCCAATGTTAGAGGAAAAGGATTCAACAGTTCCCTATTAGATATATCTGCTATAGATTTTTTGTAGGTAATGTATATTAAATAAAGGAACTTCCATTACATTCTTAGCAAACTTAAGTTTGCTAAGTTTTTAGTCATGATGATTTTTTTTCCACATATTGAAATGATCATATGATTTTTCTTCAGTTCCCCGGAAAATTTTGTGTAAAATTAGAAAATTGGTGGGTTTCTTCCCTTAAATATTTTGTAGAATTCATTGTACCTTTTGACTGCCTTCATCCAATTCCACTTCCCCCTACACCTCGCCTCTGGTAACCACAAATCTGATCTCTCTTTCTATGAGTTTGTTTGTTTTTGAAGTATAACTGACCTATAACACTATGTTCATTCCTGGTATACAACAAAGTGATTAGATATTTCTATACATTTCAAACTGATCACCACAATAAGTCTGGTTACAAGTTGTCACCATACAATGGTATTACATAATTATTGAATATATACCTCATGCTGTATATTTCATACCTGTGACTCATTTATTTTGCAACTGGAATTCTGTACCTCTTAATCTCCCTCACCTACTTCTTTCCTCCCCTCACACCCCCTCCCTCTGGCAACCACCTGTCTGTTTTCTGTATCTATAACTATGTTTCTGTTTTATTGTTTGTTCACTTGTTTTTTAGGTTCCACAGATAAGTGAAATCATGCATCATTTGTCTTTCACTGTCTGACATTTCACTTATCGCTCAAGGTCCATCCTTGTCACAAATGGCAAGATTTCATTCCTTTCTATGGCTGAGTAACATTCCATTGTATATGAAGGACTTCTTTTAACATTTTTTGTAGGGTCAGTTGGATAGAGATAAATTATTTCAGCTTTTGTAGGTTTGAAAAAGTATTTCGCCTTCACTTCTTGACAGATATTTTAACTAGGTAAAGAATTCTAAGTTTACACTGTTTTTCTTTCAGTAGTTTGAAGATGTTGCTCTACTATCTACTAGATTACATTGCTTACAGTGAGAAATCTGCTGTCATTCTTACCCTTGCTCCTCTTATATATACAGTTGACCTTTGAACAACACAGGTTTGAAGTGCCAGGATCCACTCATGCATGGATTTTTTTCAATAAACATAGTACCTGTATTGCCATTTTATAGATCTTTACATTAACTAAGTGTTGAGGAAAGTTTGTGTTCAATTAGAGATCACAATATGTGCAATCAAAAAAACTAGGATTTGAGTCTTGATTCTATCCAAAATGATTCAGCCTCCTTCCCTTGGGTGAGCCATTTATCAATTCCTTTGTTTTTGAGGAACAGATAGCAGTACTCAGATGTTCAACTGTTTGGGGTCAGTGCCCTTACCCCCAGGTTGTTCAAGGGTAAACTGTAATTCCTTTGTATGTTCCTCTGTCATGTGCTCTTTACTCTGGCTTCTTTAATATCTTCTCTTTATCACTGGATTTAAGAAATATTATGTGACATAGTACAGATTTTTCCGTGCTTTTTGTACGTGGGATCTATTTAGATTATCACATTTACACATTTACTGTTTTCATCAGATTTAGAAATTTTCAGGTATTATTTCTTCAAATAGTTTTCTAGGCTTTGTTCTCTCCCACCCCATCCCCATTTATCTCTTCTCCTTCAGCAACTCCAGTTACTTGCACACTAAGCCACTTACCATTGTCCCACAGCTCACTGATACTCTATTGTGCTTTAAAGTCTCTTTTCTCTTTGTGTTCCATCTTGCATAATTTTTTGTATTGTGTTCAAGTTTACTAATCTTTTTTCCTGTGACATATAATCTGTTGGTAATACCATTCAGTATATTTTAAATTTCAAATGTTGGATATTTCATTTCTAGAAATTTGATTTGGGTCTTTTTTAATATTCTTCATGTCTAAAAATTATTTTTTAAATCTTTCTTCTAGCTTATTGAACATATGAAATAACATTATAATAATTAGTTTAATGTCTTTGTTTACTAGTTCCATCATCTGTATCACTTCTGAGACACTTTTATTTGACTGATTTTCCTCCTCATTGTGAATTATATTTTTGTAGTTCTTTGCAAGCCCAGTCGGATTTTGAGTTACTTTATTATAAATACATTACAACATTACATAAAGTTTGGGGAAATTGAAAAAGCAAAATGAGTTATAAGCTTTCCATGCTAATAACTTTCATTTTTATGTTTTCTCATCTACACTTCATCCACATCCATCTATATTTTACATACTTTACATAATAGAACTATCATTATTATTGCCCACAAACATTCAGACATAACAAAGGGGGGAAGTATACATAAATCTAGCATTCTTTAAATAAAACTCTCAAGTTCTTACTAGTCTTTATCTTTTACATGCTTATCCTATTTTTACAGTTGTACTGAAAGCATATAGTCAACTAATATTTCCATAGTCATTTTGTATTATAAAAATATTTAATATCCCTACATAGTCTTTGTCATTAATTTTTCCTATTAAATATTTTAAGGCTTGAAAAATTACAAAGTACTTTATGCTTATCTTACAAATAAAACAATTCAATTATATGAAAGAAAAAATTATATAGTCTCTACACCCTATGCCTATTCCATTTCCTCAGGTAACAAATATTAACAACCTGGTATGTGTTCTTCCATACCTTTTTCTATTTTTCTCTATTTTTCATATGTAAACAATATATAGACAAAATATATAATTTTTGCAGTTTTTTTCGAAGCTTGCTTTTATTTTTCATTCATTAAATCATGAATATAGAGAATTAGTTAAAGCATATATGTGTTGATTTAGAGAGCTGAATCAACACATATATGCTTTAACTAATTCTTTTCAATATCTTCATTTTATTTTTTACTAAGGATATAACATATTTAAGTCAACCATTTTCCTAATGTTAGACAGTCTCATTGTTTCCATATTTTTTTCTTTTTTTGCCTCTTAAAACAATGCTGCAACACTGATTTGATGCCAGAAGCAATGCTGATTGAATTTTAACTTGTTGGTTGCTGGATATCTTTATATTCCTATAAATACTCTTGAGTTTTATTCTGGGAAGCAGTTAGATTGCTTGGATCCTTTCTGATCTTTTTTTCGAGCTTTGTTAGGTAGGACAAGAGCAGTGTTTAGGCTAGAGCTATTCTGAATACTGTGGAAAAACTCTTCTCAGATTCTATCTGATGCCCAGTAAATTATGAGGTTTTTCCACTCTCCTGGGTGACAACAGAACATTTTTACCAGCTCTGTGTGAGCTCCAAGGATTTTTCCCTCTTATCCTTTTGGGTAGTTATTTCCTGAGTATTGGGTAGTCTTCTTACATGTATGCACTAATCACTAGTCTGCTGAGTATTTGGGCTGGACATTGCTGGGAATTCTCTGCAGGTCTCCAAAGTTTTCTCCATGCGGTTCTCTCCTCTCTGGTACTTTGCCCCATAAACTCTAGCTGCTTTGGATTCTGGACTCCCAGCTCCATCTCCTCAACAGGGAAACTTCTGGTCTCTGCCTGGATTCTCCAACCCTGTTGTATACATAGTAATTTGGGGCAGTCATAGGGCCCACCTCATTTATTTCCTATTTCCCAACGACCATTCTCCTTCTTGCCTGATCCCCAATGTCCTGGGAACTATTGTTCCTTATATTTTGTACAGTTTTTAGGCACAGTGATAACCTGGTCCCTGTTACTCCATCCTGGCCAGAAGCAGAAGTTTACATAGCTTGAATTTAGCAAGATTTTAGTCATTCCCATATCAAGAAATATTATCATTAAATTTGGATCAAATTTTATTTAAGTAGTGAACACTCATTTAGAAAACCGTACTAAAATAGCACTTTAAAACTTATTACCGTTCTATGGAAGTTTATTAGACTATCAAGTGATAGTCTCACTCAAAAACTCAGTACTTGCTTACATGCTCACTAATTACTTAAAATGACAAATACAATTTGGAGTTAAAAGAAAGAATGAAGTTGAAGGAAACGGCTACCCCCTTAAAGATGAAATCTCTAAAACTTTCTTTTAGAGAAGAAAAATCTCTATAACCACAACCCAGATCAAGGCTGACTAAGAATGACTGAGAATAATGCAGAGGCACCAATATAAGGAATGCAAAAATTTAAATGGCAAGAGAGTCATTGGAGTACCCAGACTAGGAGCTACCCAAAAGCAAAGTGGTAAAGTAGGCTAGGGTTGTCCTCAGAGCTGCTTTCTCCACATTCTTATTTTCTGTGTTCCTAGTATGTTTATGAAACAGGTCTGATCTTTCACATTAATGATTTTCATGTTAATGACTTAACATTTACCCAGCAAAGAGTATTTGTGTTTTAAAAGAAAAGATGCATAGAAAGAACAGTGCTTAATTCAAAGCAATCATTAATGGCATATTTTCAGGAAACAATAACGAATCAGTGAATGACACAGTGTATGGCAGTGACCTTTCTAATCTACCTCTTTTCATATACACAAGTCACCACCACCAACTCCATCGATTTGCATAATCTCCTCCAAAATAAGTTAAGCATGATAACTGGGATTGTTTAGGACTTCAAAATATTATAGTGCCTCTAATATGAGGAGTTTGAGGTTATAACCTCTAAAAGTACATTCAGAGCTACATTTCTATGACTTAATAAGATTTCATTTGAGGTCCTGTAACTGAAAAGGCAATACAGGAAATTTTGAATGAGTAGATGTTAATTGAGGTTAAAATTGTATTATTAAAACTTTGAATAGTCATGTGAGAAGAGGTTAAAGAAGTTATTCTTATTTTAAATAAAAAAGAAAAAACTTTATTAATTTTTAAAAAAAATAAAGATATCAAATGATGGTGGGTTGCTTCTCTATTTTTTCAAAATTAGTAAAACAGATACATTAAATATCAAAAAATGTAGAAACACATTCCCAATCTACCTCACTGGAAAGTTTAAGAAAAGCATAATCCTGCAAGGTTAGAGTAATCAAATTTGCCTAAAGGCAGCAAGTCAGTGCAGATAACTTGTATACTGCTTCATTCAAGCAGTGCATCTTTCCCTTGCAAATCACAATGTCTAGTTTGATTTACACATGGACGTTCTTCCCCTGTGAAATCTGAATCGAATCCTTTCAAGTGAAGGGTATAAAAATGTTTACATTTACAATGAAGTCATCACACAAAATTCATGAAACTTCTGGAGTTCTTGTGCATAGCTATCCTGAAAGGTCAGATAAAACAAATGGTGCCTCGATCGTTATGAAATTACCAATTAACCAAAGTAGACATATGGTATATTCTTATAGAAGATCTATGGTTATATTTAATAAACAATGATAAATGAGTTTTTAAATAAAGCCATTTAATCATCATAATTTTTAAGATCTGGAAGGAAATGTCCTGATGATGTTTAATATTTTAAAGTTCTTTTTAACTTTTAAAGTCCCTTTTAAAGACTGCTGTTTCTGCCAAAATGACAAACTAGGTACTATGGGGCTGAGCTTCCTACATAACTAAAAATGCTAGATAAAATACTTTAAAAAATCTCCTTGAATGTATGACAACATGAGTAAAACATTTTCATGGCTGAGCGAAGGAGGGAATCCAGACAGATAAGCAGAAGACTAAATAAAGCCAGCCCTCAACTGAGGGCATGTGCCAAGCTTGGTTGACATGGCTACTGAATTTTGTTGTCAAGCAGGGCTCAGAGGACAGAAGACACAGTCCAAGGTCCACCCAAGCTTAAAAGTATAATAGAATAACCCCTCAAAAATCTGGGACTCCCAAATTTGGGACTCATAGCACCCCAGGTAACTTCACAAAAACTGATTTTCTGAAAGCTTGAACCTAAGTAGAATGGAGAAAAGCTAATATCCTCTGAAATCTCATAAGCAAAAATCATTCCCAAAGTAGCTTTGCATTATAAATTTATATTACCATGGTAGTCCAATAAACTTAAGCAGAAAATTTAGTTTAAACTTGTCCTGAATTGTTAGTACTCCCAGACACCCAACAGAAACAAAGAGAAGCTCTTTCAATACATTAAAAAGAACAAATAATTCCAATCTTCCACAAACTGTTCCAGAGTGTTTATAAGGCAAACATACCTTGACACTAAAACCTAACAAGAACAATAGAAGAAGAAAAGTTTCAGGCCAGTTTAACTACTGAACATAAAACAAAAATTCCAAACTAAATATCAACAAATTGAATACAGGGATATAAAAAGAATGATAGCTTGTGATCAAATTGGGTTCATCTCAGAAATACAAAGTGGGTTAATATTAGTAGATCAATTATTCTAATTTACCACATTAAAAGGTGAAATGAGGATAATTATATCATCTCAGGAAAGGCAGAAATCCTTAATCTGATAAAAGGTATCTATTTTTTAAAAAGACATCAAGTAACATAATTGATAAATAATTGAAAGCATTCTCTTTAAAACTGGGAACAGAGTAAGCTAGGTCTCAGTTATAACTTCTATGTAACACTGGAAGACTATCAGCACATAAGGCAAGATAAATTAAATTAAACTAAAAGCACAGGAATTGTAAATGAAAAAACAAAGCTACACTTTTATTTCAGATGATTTGATTACCTATGTGAAAAATATACAGATAAATTATTAAAATTAATAAGAGACTGGAAAAGATTTTGGATAAAAATTAACTACATTAAAAATCAAATACATTTCTACACAAGAGCAGCAAATGACTTAAAAGAGAAATTTTATAAAATTGTATATCAAAATGTCATCAAAAGTAGAAAATATATGTGAATAAGTCTATCAAAACATGAAGAAAGAAACTTTAGAGATAAAAATATTAAGAGTATTAAAAAAGGCCTAAAAATGTAGATATATACCATGTCCATGGATTAGACTCAATATCATAAAAATAATTCTCTGTAAAGTAACCCATAGATACAATGCAATTCTCATCTAAATCCAAACAGTGGGACATGATGAGTTGATTTCAAAGTTAATACAGAATACAAAAGCCCAGATATAACCAATCTGCTCTTAAAGAACAACAGCAGGCCAAGACCTGCATAACAAACATCAAAAATTTTGTGCAACTCAAAGAGATCCAAACGTACTTGCTTTACAAAACACAAATGCGTTTTTTATCCTGTTTCTTATGTGGCTTATCTGTACCAGTTTCTCACGCCACTCACGTAGGCAGCCACGAAGACATCATCTTGAACTCTTCCTTTTCTTTATATCTCTCGACCTCCACCCCAAGGCCATCCAGTTGTTGACTGGTCTTTTAAATAGAACCCCTCTTTTCTACAACTGCTGACACAGTGCATATGCAAGCACTCATCAACACTTGCCTCTACTCTTACTCCAGCAAGTTTCCCTCCTCCCACTTGCTCCTTACTTCCTACAGCAACTATATCTGACCATCCTTCACATCCTCACTTATCTTTAAAAATATGTGGCTGTTATCAAGCCAATGACCTGCTTCAAAACTTCAGTAAGTCCCCATCCCACTGCCGAAGGGATCAAACTCACACCCCTTAGTTAGGCATTAAAGATCCTTTACATTGCACCTAACAGAATCATTTCTTGCCAAAGCACAAACTCTAACATACCCTGCCCACATTAGATTATTTACCACTTATTGTCCTTTCATAAAAGTCCATGAATCTTCACAACTTCAATTTTTATTTAGTTATTTGATTCTAAAGTTTTACACCACATTTTCTCCAGGAAAAATACTACAAGACTTCAAGATTCAGTTCAAATGCCACCTTCCTTTACAAGCCTTCTCTATTCCAAATATAATTAATGAATTCCTTCCTCTGTGTTACCACAGTATTTTGTTTATTACACATTCATATTGATAATTGAAACACATGTTGCTTTTTTTCTGGCAGATACTGAAATCCTTACTATAAGGGAACACACCTTATTTGTACACCCCAAGCATCTTCCTGAAACATATCAGTTGCAAAATACTGGCTGTGTTAATTTGCATCTGTATGGTGCATCACAGTTTACCAACACCTTGTGCATTTTACCCTTACATGTTTTATGGACTAAGTATCACTACCCCCATGTTACAAATGAGAGAATTTAGGTTCAGAAATGTTCAGTAAGTAGACCAAGATAATGTAATTAAACACAGAAGAGTCAAGACTTACACCTAGGTCTCCTGACACAATATCCAGTGTTCTTTAAACTACATTACCTAGATTCATGCTATTAATTTCTATTGGAGTTCATTCTTTACTATTATAAAAGCTCAAGAATGAAAACTTCCTTTGGTAAAGACTTGGTTGAGAATTGAGACTCTTCATTAAAAAAGTATATACATAAGTTAACTTATGATGAAAAGAGTAGTTCCTTACTAGACAATTCAGTAAACTGGAGGTTTGTGAAGTTGAATTTTATGAAGATAATTAGCATGATGCTCTTGTGCCAAGCAGAAGAATGTTTTCAAGTATAGATATAAGTGATTAATATAATGTGTCTTTTAATATGTCGTGTATTTAGTAAAAATGCTTAGAGCCAGAAAAACTTTCCTGCAATTTCCTTGCCTAAATTTCTTGTTCTTTCCATTATGAATATTGACCTCAAACTTGAAAGAATTGGATTTTTCCCATCCACTGGCCATGTTCTGCTCATCCAACATACAAATCTGACTGAACAACACTCAATTCTGATGCTGATGTGAGACTAACATGCTCTGATAAGCACATATGTGATGTCCACATAACTTGTCACTACTCTGGCAGATTTTTACTGATGGACTGAGGTTGGAAAAGAGCAGTGGGAAATTATGCATAAATTGGTCTCAAGGCCAATTTTGGCAAAGTCAAGTCAAGGAACTGCACAACCTATTGCAGCTGCAACCTGGTGGCTGCCATGATTTGGCTGGAACCATGAGAAACCTCAGGCTTTATCAAGACTGACCACTGAAGAGGTGTAAAATCTTCCCTTTCCTCTGAGTGGACAGTGTGGGTCACTGGCCCTGAGATTTCTTGGTACCACATCAGAAGAGCTCTTGTTCTGATGTCAGAGAAACCAGGATTCTGAAAACTTTGGGACTTGAACAGGCTTAGAGATTTCTAAGTCTCAGAGAATGAGGTAAAGAAAAATCAAGGGACGTCCCCAAGGTTACATGAAAATACAACAGCAGAACCAATAGTAGAAATTACATTTCTTGACTACCACTCCAGGTTGTTTTCCAATTGCCATACCACTACCCACATAGAATTATGTAAAGAAAGAAAAACTTACATTTGCTTTTTGAAATCACGGTAGAATAGTGTAAGTAAAAAAACCTAGATATTCATTTCATCTGTTTTATCATTTGCTTTTGCTTCTCCTAATTTGTAAACAAAGAAAAAGTTAACCACGTACCTTTAAATGCATTTAAGGAAGGGATATATTATGGAGGACAGAGATGTACTCTGGTAGCTAATATGGAAAAATATGACAAAAAGAAGTTGAAAATTTTAAATCAGGGTATTTGAGAAAAGAATAAATGGAAAGCATGATTGCCAATACAGACTACATCCAAATAATTGCTTACATCCTATCCCAGCCTGCTGCCGAGTAACAAAGTCTACAAACTACTGACTTAAAAGTTGTTACACTCTCTACAAAGCTTTATCTCTCATATTTCATAAGTAAAGAAAATTGCAGGAAAAACTTACAAGAATATATATTCTGATTATCATAATTTATAATAGTATCCATTTGCAAATGCTAAATTGAAATAATTTTAGCATACAAATATGTGATTAATAAACATAAAAAACTTTATACATTAACTATCATCTACCTACAAATGGTAAAGTTAAGACTACGCCAGGTAAGGCACTGTATCATTTTTCATACTTCTGTAAGTATGTGTTGTTCAATAAAGGTTTGATGAATTTATGAATATTTGTAGCTTAGAGCCATGTGTAAACTTAGCTCTGTGTAAACATAGGGTTGTGAGTATGTAAGCTCTTCAAGTTAATTCAGATGGCAAATAAAACATGAACCAGAAATTACTGAAAGACTATATAGCCAAGATTCTATTCACACATTAGGCAATATGAATTGAGAATTGTGAATATATTTTGAGTGTATTAGGCATCTGAGCAAATAACCAGGAGAACAACACATAGGAGATATTTCTATTGGTTACCTCTGATATCTTTCCAAACAAAAAGGTCTGTCTGAGGGATTAAACTCAATTTTAAGGTTTAGAGGACTTGAGATATGAATACATTTTTATATATGGCAAGAGAAAATAACTTTATCCCACAAACGTTTTTATAAAGATCATCTTCTTACGTGTAAGCAGTTGCAATTTTTTAAAAAACCCTCTACTTCCTATATATTTATGCTACTATGAATAAAAATTACAGTTTTTACTATGTTCCAGAGTGATTTTCACTTCACATCCATTTAATTCTTATAATAACACCATGAGGGACTTCCCTGGTGGTGCAGTGGTTAAGGATCTACCTGCTAATGCAGGGGACACGGGTTCAAACCCTGGTCCAGGAAGATCCCACATGCTGCAGGACAACTAAGCCCATGCACCACGACTACTGAGACTGCCCTGTAGAGCCCACAAGCCACAGCTACTGAAGCCCACACGCCTAGAGCCCGTGCTCTGCAACAAGAAAAGCCACCGCAATGAGAAGACAGCACACCGCAACAGAGTAGCCCCCACTCGCCGCAACTAGAGAAATCCCGTGCGCAACGATGAAGACCCAACGCAGCCAAAAAAAAAATAAATAGATAAATACATTTATATATAAAAAAAACACACCATGAGAATTATAACATCATTCCCATTTTATAGATCAGAAAACTGAAACAAAAAGGTGTTAAATAACTTGTCAAAAGCCACTCACTATGTAAAACTATGTGTAGTTACTATGTGGTGTGTCCAGTATTAGAATTCATATCCATGTCACTCCAAAGCCCAAGATTTTAATAGATGCACTATTCTGGCCTCCCTGAAATCTTTAAAGAAAATGATTTTTGAAGCCATCCCCAAGTTGCAAAAAAGCTCTCATACCAAAAGAAGAAGAAAAAGAAGGTGGAGGAGGAAGGCGAGAGGGAGAGGAAGAAGAAGAAGAGGGAGAAGAAGAAAAAGGAAGAAACATCATGGCAGCACATGGAATCCAGAATTCTGGATTCAAATTCTGATTCTATCATTGGGTAACATAACACATGTTATCATAAAGCACTAAGCTACAGGTACCATGCAATTCAGAAATAAGGGGTATTAAAGGATACTTGTTTATGAAGCATACAGCTTTGTGTATGATGCTCCATTCCACCCTCACATACACGAGAAATCTGTTCTTATTATAAACATTTAAATCCTGGGACCCACGGGAGGTATAGCCTATAATCAGAATCTTCTTTCTGCATTTAATTCTTGGTCCCTTGTTCCCCCAGCAAACTGCTCACAATCTCTTTGCACATAGAAACATAATGCAACACAAGGCCCCTGATTTTTAGGTCATTACTTCTGTTACCCATTCCAGGTGGCAAATCCTAATTATTCTTCCACTGATGACTGCCTGCAGGCCACACTCCATGGAGATCCAAATATATATTATTTCTTCTCCTGGGACTAAAAAGTAAATATGAAAGGAAAACCTCCCCTTGTTCTTAGGTTTAGAAAAACTGTTTTACCAGTTTCATTCTTAATCCTTTGTTAGAGAAAAAGTACAAGCAGAAAATCTTCCTCCTAGACAACATGATAATTTGCTAACAGTAGTATGTTTTCTTCTAAGAAATTGTAATATAGTAAATATTACACATAGTATATATTTTGAATGTGCCAGACTTCCTACTCTTAGGAAACCAGACTGGAGTTCCAAGAAGTTTAGTTAACTCTATGAGCCGTCAGAGCTTTCAAATTTTTGACCTGAGGGCTTTTAGACAAGTTGGAAATGAAAAGATAAAGTTATTTAAGTACTTTCTTACAGCATATTTGTTTTCTCAAAGGCATTCACACATCATTTACATACATAATGTACACTGTAAACCACTTTCCTGAACAGCCTGCATTTGAAAGGATGTGCTTCACACTGTTTATGGGCTCATAAGCAGGAGTTCAATGAATACTCAGAGAGCAATCTAAAATGTGAAACAATTTAATGGGTACCACATAAAATGCCAGGGCCTGTGCCAAGAACGAGACACTAATGACTGAATTCTACTCGAATCCAATTCAACCCCCGCCTTAAACAACATGGAAAGCCTGCTGTCACAATTTATATACTTGGGGCAACATACAGCAGTTTCTCCCCTAGACTACTATGCACTCAAATATATCTCTATTAGAATTAGTCGTATTCATTTTCATTTGTCTTACACATAGTTGAGGTATTTCATTTGTGACTCTGCACTTAGGAAATACTCTCTTGAAAGGGAGTAGGGCCTGCCCAATATTCCATACAATTGAAAGTATTGGCCTTACTCTGACAGTACAGTATATGGCTTATAAAATGCAAGAACGTTGAAGGCAAGATGTATCCTCACTAAAGAAAATCACAGTGGATGAATGCACATGGCACAAATACCATCACTTCAATTGCCAGTCTTAATATGTTTGTACTGACTGGAGAGCCAGCAAAGGAGATTTATAAAAAGAGAGGCATCACATACTAAACCTGGGGTCAAGTTCTCACTGTTTATCAACTGGGATGGCAGACCAGGCACTGGATCCTTCTGAGTTTCAGTTTCCTCATGTGTCCAAAAGGGTTAACAATAATGTTAATTGATAGGGATATGGTGAAGACACGAGACTTTTTACAATGTAAAAATATGAGCTATGTTACTTTGACATGAGTCATGAAGGCAATTCCTAGATATGTGAGGTATATGGAGTCCAAGGATTTATTCTCTGGAAATTTCTCCATTTGGATCTTTTCTAGTTCTGCATGATGCTCTTCCCTGGGATTTAACTTTCATGCAGTGAGGGATACTTAATAACACAAAAATCTGAGTACAAAACACAAAACCATAAACTTCAACTACTAGGCATTTGGATCAGAAAGATCAGGGCAGAGGAATGGAGCTCCATCCTTTCAGGATAGTCAATTGACTGAACCGAAGCCAAGGTGGTTCCAATGCTGCACAAGGGCTGGGATTATCTTAATAAACACTTCAAATCCACTCATGGAGAAAGAGAACTCCGAACCTGCTGATATCAACCACCAGGGCAGGGGCCATTTGAGGTGCCCCCGTGGCACACAATCCATGTGCTGATATTTAACAAAAGTGAGAAATGTAAGGAATACAAAAACTATTCCACATCTTCCTCCCTCATCACACAAATTAAGTGTCATCAATAGGAAGTTCGTCAACACAGAAGACACTGATAGTAAACACATGGTTTGTGTCTCCACCTCCGTAATGACTCCCTGATTTGTAAAATGGGGCAGTGTGTTAGAAATTGTTGAAATGTCATTTTCAAACATTGAGATGAATGCTTTAGTAGCATATTAATACATAAAATTTGATTTTGTTTTGGGAAAAGTAGTATATTTGGAAACACTTCTGACCATGGTTTCAACTTTTTGGAACTATTATAATTTGAGAAGTTTTTTTTTTTTTTTTTTAATATGGTCAATGGCAAATATTTTAGGTTAAACTATAAATGTAAGTTGCAGGAGAAGAGCTGATTAAGACAAACACCTCATTGGTTCACTTTCTGAATTTCAATTAACACCTAATTTACGATACTTCTTAATACAAATGCAGCTTGACAGGATTAGTACACATTTTGTAAGGAACTGACAAAGCAAGCATTCCATTAGCCAGCCCACAATGTCTCAAAATTTAATAGTCAATATCCCACTTTCAGGGCTGATGTTGTCAAGAACTAAATAAATAAGCAAGGAGCCCCCACTTCTGATTTCTGAGAAAGAACACATTCTATGCAATTTCTTCCATAGCTTTGAGGCTATAAATTATTTTTTTAATGTTCCTCCTCTCGTAGCATTCTTCAATAGATAACTAAAGGAAATAAACCACCGAAGCCACATTGCTAAATCATTCTATTGTATCCAGAGTTGGGGAGAGAACTCTCTACACCTTAATTTAGGAAGGATAAGTCCATGATTAATTCCAGATCTTGGAACATGAAAGAGCTGTAAGAGTCCTCAAAATTCCCCTAGTAGAGGAAATCTCATATCCCCAGGAATCTGGCCAGGCACCTGAGCCCTGGCCTAGCCCAGGCCTCGCTGTGGGCTCAAAATGCTGTGGGCGGGGGCCTTCCTTACAGTTTGGGGGAGCAGCAGAGCTCCCTTCCCCCACCTCCCCAGACACCAGATGGTCCCAGCAGGATGTGCAAGGTTGCATTTTAAATGGATTATTTGCCTCTATCTTTTCCAAGCATTGTTAGAAAAGCTTAGGGAAGGTCCTAGTTTTAAACATTTTAAGCAGATGGTGCTAATATACTATTAGAAACAATAGATAACAGTCTAAAAAGAAAAAAAAAAATTAATGATAGTAAATCACTAGCATCTGATACTATCTACCTGAATTCTAGGAACATTGAAGGGTTAACCCCTGTCCAGTACACTCACTGACTGAGAGGCCTAAAGGATCATTAATGTGACTAATATTCTTAAGGTTTACAAAGAATATAGTGGTAACTACAAACAAGTGAGTCTAAATTTTAAATCAGGGAAAGTTGCTAAGATGTACAAAAATCAGATTCATACATACACAATGGGGGAAGAAAATACGTTTTCTGTAGAAGAAACTATACATGGTATATATTAGACTTTTGTAGAAAAGTGAGCCATCATGAGGGCAAGAGGAAAAGTTGTGGAATTATATATTAACTTTCTCAAAAAGCCTTCACTAGCTCTTACACACTTTTAACTGTTCTGCTGTGGGCTAAGGAGGCCTAAACAGAGAAAAGAGGGCTCAAAGAGCACCTACTTGAAGGGAAACCATAAAGGTTCCATGAATTATTACAGGAACTACCTCACAGAAGGGATGCCAGTTAAATTTTGAATTTGTAAAACACACTACCCTGTTCAGAGACAAAAAGTGGGAAGATCTCAGGAGACTGTGTAAACAAGCAAACAAAAAGGAGCTTTAGAGCCGTCTTAGACTGAGAGGATATATTTAAGAAAAAACAATCTATCTTATTCCTAACTAGTATCAGTAACTGCCATTGGTGGACCCAACAAAATCAATGTAGGCCCTCAGGACAAGGGCTAAAGAATTACTATTGGCTAATGATGAATAGAATTCAACTATACAGAATTCTTATCCATCCCTTTTGCAAAAACTGTATTTTGACCACTTCTGAGTTGGCACTAGAGGCAGGAGGAGAAAAAAAAATCAAGATCTGAGGAATGGCGGTTTCTCTGGTGGCGCAGTGGTTGGGAATCTGCCTGCTAATGCCGGGGACACGGGTTCGAGCCCTGGTCTGGGAAGATCCCCTATGTCGCGGAGCAACTACGCCCATGAGCCACAATTACTGAGCCTGCGCGTCTGGAGCCTGCGCGTCTGGAGCCTGTGCTCCGCAACAAGAGAGGCCGCGATAGTGAGAGGCCCGCGCACCGCGATGAAGAGTGGCCTCTGCTTGCCGCAGCTAGAGAAAGCTCTCGCACAGAAATGAAGACCCAACACAGACAAAAATAAAATAAATAAATAAATAAAATTAAAATTCTAAAAAAAGAAAAAAAATCTGAGGAATGAAAACTAAAACAGAAGAGACTAGCTAAGAGAAGCAGCTCTATGAAATACATTTTTAACATGAGGGTTTGGCAACCTAAAGAGGTGCCAGGCAATAAATATATGTCTGGATATTTAATATTATGATGGAATAAAATAGACATAGGGTTCAACATCAAATTCTAAAATGCCATACCTAGGAGGCTGCCAATGAAGCTAGAAAGTACAACACTGAGAACCAAAAAATGATAAGATCTTACTGAGAGATTATAAATTTATGAAAATTTCCCCAAGAATTAGTATACTAGGACATTAGGACACTGGTTATAAAGAAAAGCTGAAAGAATAATCCTTTAGGATACCAAAAGCCTATTTCTATATAAACAAGCTTGCATATGCCACTCTAAAGACAGATATAACCTTGCAAGTCACTGACCTTTAATCATGCTTGGATTTTTTTCAAGAAAAAAAAATCATTTACTCAGAAGATTAAAGGTAGGGAAGACTTTTTTTTCAGAGTTTTCACACTTCTTTAAGAGGATAAAGATACCCTTCCTTATCAGTCTTATCAGCCTCTACTCATCATTCAAAATTCTAATTTATTCAATCTTCCTCTTTAGATATTATATTTCCAATTGCCTGTGCTTTCCTGATACCCCCTTAAATACAAAAAGAGAAAAGAAGGGAGGAAGGGTGGGGGAGGGAGGGAGGGAGGAAGGAATGGGGTAGGGAGTAGGGAGAGAACACAGAGTTGGTTTATCAGGTCTCTGCTTTTCCAGGTAATCTACAGACAAATCTGAGAGATTAATTTGCACACTGAATTTGCCCAGGCTCTTCACAGATATTCACAGATACTCAGATTAACATCTACTGGTACAGTACAACAATGAAACAGTACTCCTCAGTCTCTGTTCTGGAATGACCTCCTGCAGCATCAGCTTCTCAGTATCCCTCAGGACCCTTTTGAACTAGAGAAAGTAAGAGAAATCTGATTGCAAATTCAGATGACTATGTATTGTGCTGACACCTTAATGTGCAAGACAGACATTCCTTTGAATTATCTGCATCTTTGTGTCTGTTTATATATAGAGATGAATTACCTATTTTCTGTCCTAATGGATTTGGCTATACAAATTACATCTGAGGCTGTGCTACACTGACTTATCTACTTCTATTTATATCAAAAATTTCTTTCTAAAGCAAAGTTAAATTAACACAAAATCTTCCTTTCTGTCCTATAGTTTCATGAACTTCAAATCAGAGTTTTGAAAGGCATACAAGTTATCTTGTTTCACAAATATATTAAGGATGGCATAATTTTAACAAGTAATATTTCTCCTTGGGTAACATTTGATCTTGGTTAGAATGAGATGTAGATGAGGGATGAAGATCAATATTAATAGTCTATAGATATGAGAAGGTATTGAGAACTTTCCAGATATCTAACAATGTTAATCCATCCCTGTGATAAACATTAAAAATCAGTTATGATCTCTGTCCTCAAGGACTTTATATTCTCACTGTATTTAGAAAAGATGAAATTATGTTCTTAGTCATTTCATTCATATCAGTTAATGAAAGTAACTACACTTCTATTAGTTTAGACTCAGATAAACCTGGACAAATTTCTGTTGTTTGCATTTCAAGGAAGGCCTCCAAAAGGCCAGCTAAGATTACAGTGTAATTGTTTAATACAAGCAGACTTTGAGCAAGGAGACTTGGAATCAAGTTCTGGGTAACGTTAACAAATGGGTTTGACCTCATGGAGCAACTGTTTTCCTATCTGGGTAATGGTAACATTAACAAATTCCACTATTTGGGCTGTGCATTGAGCTGAAATAATGAACTCAAAGTGCTTTGAAGCCATAAAGCTATGCTAGTCACTATGACATCAAGCCACCATATAGTTTCAGGAACCTTAGGACCCCTGTTAGAGAAGGGCATTTTATTCAGTGGGCCATGCCCTCCACTCTGCTCTTGGGGAAGGGCAGATCAAAGGTATCCTGGAGTCTGGAGAGCACCCCCTCTTACTTTCTGGCTATCTTCCACATATCTGTCTTCATCTTTCTTATTTTAGTGACCTTTTTTTGACTCTTGTTTGGGATTTCAATGTACTATTTAATTTTTCCCTGTTATTACTTTTATTTGTCTTATACAGTGCCAAAAAGAGGGACTAAGATTTTGCTACTCTTTAGCCAAGATGGTAAATTAAAGCCTTTCATTTCTCTAAGTTAAAAAAGCAGGGTTGATCATTTAAAAGTGATCTCAGATTTTGGCCATACTTCTCAGTCTTCCACTTGGGCCATTCTTATATTTCTTTCATTACACACATGTACAGGTTTGCCTCTTGTATGCAAAAATTGGGAAGAAATAAGATTAGAATAATAATCCATTCAAATTTGGTTTTATTGCTGTTTTATCCTCAACAGCTCTGTTCAAAAATAAACCAGTAGTAAAGGAAAAATAAAAGTAAATGCTCTTAAGGTTGTTGTTGTTGTTGTTGTTTTTATCTTGCCTGGATGTTTATGTGCTGAGGAAAATAGACATTTATGCTTGAGGTGTGTTTCAATACACATGGTACAACTAAATTGTAAAATTGCAAACACTCTTAAATAGAAAAACACACATGTTCACAGAACCTTCTTCTATACAATTTCTAATGTTAAGATAAGCCTGAAACAACATAACTTCTGAAAATGAATTAGCTAACTTTTGATACTTCTTATAATATGTGCATGTTTGAAGTTAATGATTTTTTAAAGCATAAGCTTTTACTTTAATGTGTATAGAAACCTACATTTATTTTCCTGAAATCAGATCAATGTATAGATAAGCCCTGATTTTCTTATATTTGAAGCTGGCTGAATCTTTCACACAACAGAGCATCAGAATAGGTGTTTTCGTAGACAATCTTTAGAAATAATATACTTCATTTCTACCTCTCCTAAAACAAGAAAACCCTCAATTTTCACCCAGTTGCAAACATTATTCAAAACAAATTTCTCAATAAAAAGTAGGTTTAGGGAGTTGTATACTGAGGTGGCTGCCCAACCACAGCAGAAAGGTGTCTTGTCCTCTAAACTATCAAGGAAGGCCTAGGAAACTTCTGGTGGGATAGACTAAATGTTAAAGGTGATGAGGAAACTTATAAGCAAAATTGAATTAAATCAGAATTCTGAATTCCAGACTGACATATTTCTGCTAAGCTACTCCAAGTTTTGAAGAAGTACACGCAGTAAGAGTGCACCAAGAAAGATCTGATAACGCGAACACATATGCTCCCTGTCACAAACATACCCTCCTTGTCAGAACAATGTGCCATCAAAGGTACAAGTTAACAAGGGAATTTCCAGCATTTTCCTTCATTTGCGTACATCTTTCCTAACTTCAGGCCCAAGAGAGGTCAAAAGAGGTTTACCTAGCTAAGGAAAGGAAGACATCGCATGCAGACCATCCGCACAGAATCAGAGCTGCAAAGCTACTTTGGGGATTTTGCCCTCCCTTCCTCTTGAGATGCGGCAGAACGTGCCTTCTGCTTACAGGCACTCACCTAATCGTCCCCAGCACCCTCGTGATCACTTTCCTCGCAAAGTGAATGGTGGGTCCACCGACCCCAGTTCACCTCGGCCTCAACTTAGTGGAACAGGGCCCGGGGCCAGGGCGTGTGACTCCGACCTCAGGCGGCGGGAGAAGGGCCGGGAGGGGCGTCCCGGTCCCACCGCAGGTCTCAGGGTGCAAACGGGGTGTGGGGGCGAGAAACGAGTTTGAATGGGATGGCAACTTGGAAGTGTTTTTAAGGTTTCTTGAAATGGGCAAATGCTCTGAATCTATTCAGCGGGGGAGCTTTGGAGGACGTCGCCATCCCCTTGTCGCCTGGGACGCACACAGGACCCTGGCCGAGAGGGGGCGAAGGTGTCCCGATGTGAAGTCCGCCCGCCCGAGCGCGGGATCGCGGGCGCCCGGCACCAGGGCGGCGCCGCCGGAGAAGCGCCGGGCCGCGGGCGCTGGACTCAGAGCCCTGGCTGCTGCGTCCGCGGCTCGTCACGCCGCGCCGGGGCGGGGGTGGGGGGTGGGGTGTAGGAACTCCAGGAGGTCCCCAAACTCGGTGACAGAGCTTGGCACTCGGTCCCGCCGGCGCAGAGCTGCGGCAAAGGAGGCGGCGCGGCCCCTCGGGGTGGGGAGGGGGTGGGAAGGAGACAGGTGAGACCCGGCGCCCTCCCAGCGCCAGCCGCGCCCCCGCCGTCTCGCCCCGAGAGGGCACTCACCGGCTTTGCACGGATCCTTGTAGTCCAGCGCCTCCGCCTCTTCCTCTCCGTTGCCACCGAAAGTATAGTCATAGTCGAGGCCGGCGCAGACCCCCAGCTCCGCGCAGAGGACAGCCCCCGTGGCCACCAGCCACGCGAGCATCCCCAGGGAAAGCGTCTCCAGCCCCATCTTCCTCGCGAGGAAGGGCACCGGTGGCTGTCCCCGTGGGAGGCTCCTCGGCGCGGCCGGCGCTCAGGTGTCTGGGGACATGGGGCGCCGTCGGGCCGAGAGAGGGCTGGGCGGCCTGTCCCCCGGCGCGGGCGAGGTGGCGGGCGGGGGCAGGTAGGGAGCGGGTCCGGGCGGGCGCGCGGCCAGGCTGCCTCCCCGCGGCCGTCCTTCCTGCGGCTCAACGGCTCGGCTGCCCCAGGCTCAGGCTCCCAGGTCCCCGGGCTCAGGCCCCGCGCGTGTCCCGCACCCAAGACCCGGCGCCGCCCTGGGAGGACAAGACCCGTCTGCACATCAGCGCGTCTGAGCTGAAAGTGGGGAGCGCGGTCGCGGGTTGGGGGCAGACATTCCTTCGCCGTCAGACCTTAAAAGCCGCAGAAGCAGCACGGCAACTGGCTGCGAGAAGGGCGAAAGTGGGAGGATTTGGGGATGCACTGTTTGCCTTCCCCCCCACCCCCGGCTGTCTTTTTACCCTCTTCCTAACTTAAAAAAAAAAAAAAAAAAAAAAAAAAAAAGAAAAGAAAAGAAAAGAAAAGAAAAGAAAAAAAAATCTTCACAGCATCTAACCCAATCACTTGCATCCTGCTTACTTATTCATACAATCAGGGTCAGGATCCGGGCCACAGCCTCCTCTCCGCCTCCTTTCGGTAGCCCTACACGAGCAGACAGACACGAGCGCGCCGAGAATTCCATTTATAATTTACTAAAGATAAAAATGAATATATCATGCACTGCGTCCAGGGACAGCAGTTAATAGATGATGTACGTGCCAACCGAGAGCGCCAGACCGGGGGTGGGCGAGGGATGGTGACAACTCAGCTCAAACCTCCTCTCCCCACCAATACACAAGGAGCTTGCGACTCCCCTTTGCTGCCTTGGCCTCGGTGCAGCCTGGAGGGTTGAGGAAAAGTGTCTGGGCCTCCGCGACCGAGGTAAGGAAACTGCTTTCAAAGTCCCCCAACCAACAAAGTTGTGCTACGAACTAAGATCCTCAGAACTGCAGTTAAAAAAAAATCCAAAATCCAGTTACAGATTGCAGCAGCAGGAAACGCGAAGACCTCGCCAAGGGCTGCGCTGTGGCTCACGCGGGCTCAGGAAGGGAAGTTGGAAGGAACACTTGGGAAGCAAATTTTCTGTGACAGCTCTGGCGCCCATGCCCAGAGTTGCTCAGTATCCTCTGGCTTCAGTTGTTTTACTTCGGAGGAGAGTGTGTAAAACCTGGCAGCAGGATTAGCGAGGTAAACCACATGTCAGCCTAGCAGACGCAGGACAAACACAGGCTGTGGGAAATTGGGGAGGAAAAAAAATCAGAGGAAATCTCTGCAAAACCCCTGTTGTGAGCAATTCAGAGGTTTCCCTACATCTGCAAGTAGTTTCCAAAATAGGTGAGAGGAATTCTCCTCCCCCAAATTTCCAAAGGACTCATGATTGGGAGCCTTCTCTTTTCCAACTAAATCTTGAACTGTCACTTTAGCAGTGACTTGTAAAAAATATTCTGTTGCCTTTACATCTTAATTTGACTTCTAAATGTCTCCCCCTTTTCTGAGTTACCATCAACATACAGTCTCATCTAGAGGGAAATAGGAAGGCAACCACACGCATGCGCACATACATACATACATACACACATGCACACACACACACACACACAAACACACAAACCTTTGACAGGTAGACCCAGTATTGGTTAGGGGATCTGACTAGGTTTTACGTTTGTTAAAGAAAAATTAGAGGCTAAAGTTGAAGAGGTATCAATTATTTCCAACTTAAACTAAGAGTAAAAGGATGGGAGGGCTGGGTAGAACTGACTGATTCCATGTTCCTGGCAAAACTGCGGCTTTCTCAGAAGCCACTAAAGTGATGGAGCCTCCCTTCCATAAATCTCAAACTTCTAACCACAGGTCATAGAAAAGAGAGCAGATCTGGAAAGAACATGTTCAATAAGCAGGTAGAAGTATTTGGTTTTGAAATCTCTTGCTGAGTCATTCTCAAATTCTTTTACCCATCAAAAACATGTTTGCATAATTAATAGTGACGTTCCTCTAGTGCATCCTCTAAATAAGAATATATTTTGTTTAGTCTATTTGAAAGCCCAGGAAATACAGCTTTCTTTTAGAGGATCCTCTTGAGCTGCTGACAGTGTCCCCACTCCCTACCCCCAGACCTTTAAAATGTCCCTTGTTAATTTAAATGACTTGCAAACGTTTCCTTAGGCTATTTTATCATACGTAATTTCGCAAGAGTTTGTACCTAGAGTTTGCCTAAACATCACTTACTTTGCAGTAATAAGTATGTTTCATTCATTTGTCCTGAAAAAAATGTTACAATATAGGGACATCTACCTATTATATTTTCCTTACAGAATTTATCATTGCTCAGTTTTACAATTTTATACATTTGTAACCCAGAGTTAGAATGATTGACATAGTAGAAGCTCAAATCAAAATGTAGAAATGTTTCTTTGTAGCTAAAAGACTTGCAGAGAATACTTATTTACATCACAGTATCCTAGGCCTCAAATCCCTGATTTATTTTTAAATATTATTTTAAAATATGTATTAAATCTAAGTTTATTATAATAAAATACTTACTTTTAAGCTTTATTTCTATAGTTGGTACGATTGCAAACAAAAATAGATTTTGCCTTGCCCCTGAAAAATATAAATTTCCAAGAATTTGCAAGAAAACATAAAAAACAATATGCATGTGAGAAAGGAGTTGAGTGTTCCGTCATACGAATATAGCCATAGATATGTGCCCTATGTAAATCCAGTCTCCTTAGAAGATAAAAGAGGAGACTGATTGCTTCAGTAAGACATGCTGAAGGAACCTTGGCTTCTAGCTGGCAGCAGCTGCCTCTGACTACCATTGTCGCTTGCAGCAGAACCGCATCGACCCCAGCAATCCTAGGGAGGAAGCCACCAAAGATAGCTGAAGCAAGAGGTACTCTCTATGCCAATTGGTATATCTTGTTTGCTATCACAGTAATTAAAATAAACTTGCCTTGTAGACAATATCAATTAAAAATATCTATTTTCTAATCTAGTCAATTTGTTATTAGCTAGTAGTGATTGTTTTTTGCTATGAAACCAGGTAATACATGAATATATTCTGCTCATGTTCCTCGTAAAAAGAGATAACTCAGACATATATGGAATAAAATGTGGTTCCCTCTCTCCATTGGTTTCACCCCTGTCAACCTGCTAGCTAAGTAGTGTGCATATATTTTGGCTCCATGAAATTGTCTAATCTGTTGGTTGAAAACAGCAAATATTGGCAATTTTATAAGGTTCAACCTAGTACTTCAAGGCTTTAAAAAATTCTACTCTGTATTAATGTTGTTGTTCTTCTGAATCTATATGCACCTTAGTCAAATATTTTTACGTGAGAAGATGGGTCTCTGGGCCTCAATGGTGTTTACCTCCTACAGTTTCTTTTCTTTTTTTTAAAATCTTACATTCTATGACTTTTTATATCACATTATTTCATGCATCACCACTGCAGGATGTTCCCAACTCTTGATAATTAGAATGATGCTGCGTTCAGTCAAAAATCTGTCCCTTATTTCTGTTTCCTAGTAGCAAGTAGACTGAAGAAGTGAACAGAAGGCAATGTTTGTTTCACAACAAGTGTTACAGAAGGTGTTTGTTTGTTTAGAAAAAGACACACACACCTCCCCAGGAAATGAAGACAAAGAAAAGAGCCTTCCTTCTCTGCAGTGGATTCTGGTCTGAGCAGGGGTTACTGACCTAACAGTCTCTGGTCATTTCTTAGTACTTGCTGATTGGCTGTACTGCCCTTGTTACTAGTTTGCTCTTGCTGTGGAAGACAGAGACACCCTTTGTTTTTATGGCTTTTAGCTACTCCAGACCTTTTAACTCTCCCTTTTGCCCCATTCTCATGAGACCCTCTACAGCACACATAAGCTTTATTTTACCTTCTTTCTTCTAAGACTCTCTCTCAGTCCTGAGCAATTCTACATAACACCTCTTATTTCTAAGTGAGTCCCAAATGCTACTGATGCTACATGAGATCATTTTGGGTAACATAGTGATAAACTTAAAAAAATTTTAAGAGTTACATATGTGTGTGTATGTTAGAAAAAAAATCAACAAATTTGCCATTGTATATGCATGTCTTATAATGATGCTTAGCTTAAAAAACAAGTTAGTTGCTTTATGAAATTAAGTCATCCATATAGGCAGCCCATGAAGGTTAGCTGATGTTTGATAAACACTGATTTAATTCAGTTCCTATGTCCCCCTACCCGATGCTGTCTGTTAGGTAGGGAGACATAGGAACTGAATTCATTGCACCTGTACTGCAGTCTATTCCTTCTCCTACCTGCTTATCACCCATTCTCATTGCCAGTAGCACAATGCAGAAAGACTATGTTTGGGCACAGAGCTGCATGTATTTTCTGTCAGCACTTTTGGTTTGTTCTCTTATTTAAGCATTATTTGCTGTAGAAGTCTCAAGAATGGCTCCACTGACTTATTTGTTCAGAAACCATGTATTATTGCCTAATGGTATCTGGAAACGATTGTATTCTTTATTCAGGCATCAGCTTTGCCAAAGAGAAATGGAGGGAATGGAATGGAGTAAGAAGGGACGGGGCGGGGGGGGGATCATCTCATTTCCCACCTGGTGAGACTGATAGGTTTGAGTCCACCATATGTATTCAACTGTATGTATTCAATGTATGTCTGTACTGAATCTTCAGTGTTGTCCCCTGAGCACTGAGCTAGGGAGGTACAAGTGTATCGCTTGGAAGTAGTCTCTCAATCCAAGTTCCAGCTCTCTGCTTAATAGCTTGGTAATTTTGGACCCACTTTTTTAACCTCATGTGCCTTCAGCTTCTTCATCCATAAAACAGGGGTTATCTTATTATTCCATAGTATTTCAGAGTTGTTATAAAGATTAAGTTAGTTAATATATGTGATGTACTTACAGTTCCTACTATAGAGTGCACTTTTGGTATTTGTTTGCTATTATCATCATAAATAAGTTGTAAAAAGTCAAACTATTTCCAGCTCTTCTAAAACACATTATTTGAAAACAGCCTTCTTCTCCTTCACTTTGACCTAAATGGTATAACTCTAAGGCAGAGTGACTTATTCTAGGTTATGCTGGAGAGAAGCAGTGGATAGACTGGTGAAGAACATAGACTTCATTAGCAGAAAACTCAGAGTTCTAAGTCTGACTTTGCCACTGAGGAGCTGTTTGGCCTTGGGCAAGGTCCCTCCCTAGCTCCACTCTCCTGACTTTTGAAGCAAGAATGAAATACCTAATAGGGTTGGACTAAGAATTAAGTAAGATTATAAGTGTAATGTACTTTCTAGTAGGGATAAGCACATTACAAAGGGTGGTTATTATTATTAATTGGCATTTTCCTAGTGATCTATGGGGAAAACCTGTACATTATGATCTTTTCCACTGTCAGACGAGAAATTCAGCACACACACAAACCTGGTTACAAATTAAATAAAGCTAGAACAGTTTTATTTGAAAAATTCCACTGATACAAAACCTATTAAATTGAAATAAAGATTTAGGTGACTTTGCTGGTGTTGCTTATAAATTCCCCAATTTATAGAAGTATATTTACTTCTGTGACTGACATCTAGAATGTTTTTCATCTCGCCATTTTCTGTCCCCTTGATTTAGCTAATATGGTCTTGTGTTCATATTTTCATATTATGAGCAATAGGTAGGTGTTCCAATTTTTCCTACACAATTTCCCTATCAAACAAAATTTGTGCTTCATTTCATTCTACTTTTCTCATGAAGATTAATAAACAGGCCTTGAAGCTTTCCATGAAACATACTATATTCTTTCAATACAATGAGAATAACTTAATTTAAAAATAAAATAATGAAGTAGTACCAGCCTCTTGTGAGAAAGAAATACCTAAACTCCGTAACGCCCATTATCTAGGTTGATCACTTGCAAACATTTTTCTGATCCTCTGCTCTTTTGAAGATAAGGAGTAAGAGTTAGAAGGACTGAGTCATTCATGAACATATTACTGTCAACTTGTAACCTCTGACCCTCCACTGGCTCCTTCAGCTGGCTGTTCTTTGGGGGCCTGCAGTTCTGCTAATCCAGTGGACAAGTGTTGGGCAGTGGGGAACTGCATGTCTAAGAGTGGCCAAGAGCCTCTAACCCCAGTAAGAGCCCATTCTTCCTTTGGCCTCTGGTGAAGCCTCACTTTGCATTGTTCCTTCCTGACTCTACAGATTATATTCTAGACAGAAGTGCCTACTCTGCCTGCATCCAAGTCATTGTTCTCATCTAGACCATGTCTTCCCCATGCATGAATCCCATAAAACACATATTGTGCATGTACATATGTACTAGAGCAAAATAATTTTTTAACTGACAAAAATAGAATTGAGCCTATTTCAGCAATCCAAGTAATATAGGCCACCACTGGAAACATTTAACATTGGAATAAAAGTGAAAATTAATTTTAAAAATCTATACATTTAATATAAAAGCAGAGCTTAGGATTAGAAAGTGTCCTTGAATCCTTGTTCTACTTATTAGATGTCTTTGGACACATTCTGCCTTAGCTTGATTTTTCTCACCTTTAAACCTCCTGTGGTTATCTCGTATATCCGGTATATAAATCACTTAGCATGGAACATGGTGTTTGACAGGAGCTCTGTGGCTATGAAGTCCTCACCTCCTCACGCCCACAAATAAAAAATATCTATGAGATCACAATCAAATCAAATACCCTGAAAAGAAACTTGTAATAAGTATTTACAAAATGGTTGGGAAATACAAGATAATTCCTTCGGAGGTAAAAAGAGAATCTGAAGGGAGACTGAAAAGGAAGACTGCCTATATTCATAACATCACTCAGGGATTTCAGGCTTTTCTCTCTCCTTTCTAGTCCCTACCTGTAAGCAACTAAATGTCCAAGTAGCAGTAATACCCCATAGCTAACTTGGTTAATTTACCTTCTCACAATAAATTTCTGACAGCCTAGATTTATCAAAGCAAACATCTTTGAGTAACACTGGAAAACCTGTTGCTAGGTAATTCGTTGGTATATATTTAAAACTTGTTTGACATCAGTTTTTATGATGCATTGTAAAATCACCAAGTTATTTTGTAACTTATTTAACTCTATTCACAATTTGCAGCTGCATTTGAACACTGGTTTTTCTGTGAGTATTTCTAAACTCTCCATCATGCTCTGGGTCTGTTTCTAGGGCCAGGCCAGATTTATTTTGTAAGCTGCACTGGGCGGCTCTCAGGTGGCAATAATTAATGACCTTGGCCTTCAGCTTCAGGCATGATAACTCACTCTGTATGGATTTTCCAACCACTAAACAATAGTTTTGCCCTGTAAAACCAACCCCCAATCAATATGAAGCATCTGAGGTGTGTTTATTTGTATATTTATTGTTTTTCATCTTCGAAGCCCTTTAACAACACTAACTGATGGTCCTTAAAATAGGTGAACAAGGTTTGTTCAAGGCTAGCAACACCAACTCTAAAAACCTAAGATACTGAAGTGGCTACAACTCAGAGGGGACAATTTCCTTCATTTTTTCCTCTTCCTCACTTCCTGGGGAAGTTTTTATTCAGACTTACTCTATGTCTGAAAACTAAAACTAAAAAGAAAAAAATCTTGTCAACAGAGCAGAGCACAGCTGGGCCAGTGGATTCCGATTTCTTCAGGTCAGTAGAGCACTGGAATATTCACATTGCTTTGCCAGGGTACTGAGGAGAGCTGGGTTATCGAAAGGTAATTACTCAGACAAGGTTTTGAAAGCACCGCTCACCATCAATTATCTAGCTATTTCAGATGAAGATGGGTGTGGTGCTCTCAGTTTTTGCTCATGGAAAAGTGCTGACATTTCTGCATAATTTCCTCCTTTTCCTACTTTAGTTAGCATGTATTTGATAGAAGGTTATACCCAGTGTTTTCCAAATTATTATAACTACTCCAAAAACACCATCTGTGACTGTGGTCACAGTTCATTTTTAAGGCTGTGCTTAGTACCAAATCCTCACTGTTAAGTACTCTGGTGGTAACAGAAATGTAGTGGGTTCCTACCTTTTTTTTTTTCTCTCTCTCACTTTTCTTCAGAAGGATTAAAAAAAGTTTCATTCATATGGGTTCCAACATCAAACTAAAAAGTAATTAAATTATATTGAGAGACCAATTTCTAAATACAGCTCCCTTTTGAAAGAAAATGCTTTAATAATTTCAAAATGAATAACAACAGTTTTAAACATTTCTTGAACCTGTAAAAATGAGTTGGTTCTCCTTTGTTTTCTTACTCTCTAATAACAATTGCTATGAGAGATGGAAAATGTCATGTGTTTGGCTTTAAAATCAGTGCAAAGTTTATGGCTTTCTCTTTTGAAATCATCAGGCCACTTGCAGAGAACCTGAGCTGTTTGCTCTTAATTACTAGTAAGACAGGAAAACAATTAGTAGAGCAATTAATTCAATATGTAGTAGGATCTTTTACTAGCCATTTTATTCTAATAACTCAGTACATAAATGCCTCAGTTCACAGGACATGCTCTCCAAGAATAATAAAATGATCATAAAACAATAAGCTCTTCATATCTTTTGTTTCAGTTAATGATCTTAACTATACAAAAAACAATATCAGAGCAGACCAGTTACTAAATTGTATTCTTCTTACCCCTCAAAACTCACTTGCCCCTAGTTAAATCTATATTTACTGTTTTGGCCTCAGTTATCTGAGTTATTTTTAATAAATAATTTCTCAAAATAATAACTAGTAAAGTGAATAATCTGATGATAAATTTTCATTTAGCTCAATAGAACTTATTTTATTGCAAAATTAGTTGTTTCTTTCACATGTCAAGTACTATAGGCTGAAGTGATGACTTTTTTTTTTTTGTTCTGAAAGATTTTCTGTGGCTTTTGAATTTCTAATTTTTAAATTTCTAATTTTGAATTTCGAAGATGAAATCTGTTTTTCCCCAATTGTCATAATATATTTTTCCATAAGATTAATCCTTTAACCATATCACTCATTTCAGGGTGTGTTTTTGGAATGATTTCTCCATTTAAAATTTCTCCTGAGGATTTATAGTTGTGAGATATTTTTGTATATATTTTAAGCATTATTTTGTTTTATTAATGTTCTAGTTAATATGATGGGCAAAAAATCAAAAGTATGAGCTCCACATCAGAATTTGAATACTGAAAGTACTGTATATGATGAAATTTGAAAATTGAGATCACCAGATGAATATTTGCCTGTGGAACCTACTCAAGTGTGTTGAGTAAAGGACAGGATGATGTCACATCCTTTTCTAGCAACATGACTAAACTCTTAAAGAATTATTGATTTTGTAAAAGTTGAATTTATAACATTGATTGTGATGCTAATTAAATATGTCTAGCACTTCATAAAAGAGAGAAAATATAATAATAACCTAAGTCATCAGATAATCTTAACTACATTGACGCATTTGCTCTAAAGAATGTTATACCAATCCTTCAGATCCTGTTTTTCTGCCAGGTCTTCAAAGGCCACATAGCATTGAAGCTCTTAGTTTCAAAGACAGAACCAGAGCAGGAGTTAGGCACTAATTGGCCTTAACGTGTTTTAGAGTATGGTGTTCTAATTGGCATGCTGTGTGAGGCATTACCCAGATTGTACAAAGAGGATGCTTTACGCAGACTACATTTGGCAACTATGTCCTTGTTGGCTGGTCAGTTGTTTGACATCCGGCGACCTCTAGTGAGAACCAGAAGTTGTTAGTCAACATAAATTTCCTTGTCCAGTCTGAGTCCCTATAGGAACTACAGAAAAAGACAGAAAAGAACCTCAGCAAGGCTCATAGAATACTTTTCCTTTTTAAAAATCACAGTATTAATTCAAGTTTGGGGGGGTGAAAATATTTTTAAAAATATATCTTTAGAAAATTTTCTTCAAATTTTCTAGATATTTCATTGCAGTCAGTTACTACACTAAAGAAAATTAAAATGCATACAAATAAAAGGAAAAGTGTGAAAAGTTCAATGATGATATAAGCTAAGTATTAAAGAAAAAAAGAAAATGACTATATATTACAGATAAAACTGGACAGTTATTTGACATTTTTTTAAGCAACTATTTTTGCAAATTTTATATGCTCAAATTTTAGAATGATACAATTTTACTAGATTTTAATTAATCCTATAAAGCAGCTATGCTTAGTTTAGTTCCTGAAATTAAGACATTAAATAATTAGTTAAGTATATTTCAATGCATAAATATAAATGCATAATATATAAATGCATAAATAAGTACATACGGTATGAATGAGAATATCATGACCTTAACTCTCAAAGCACATAGCACAGCACCAGGCATTCTGATAAATTTAGTTGTAACAACTATAACTTTTATAATGATGCCTAGTTGTTTGAGATCAATATATATTAACAGGAAAACATAGGAACAGAAAATGAATGACATATGGTCACCACCCTGAATGTGCAATTTAGTAAGGTGGATGTCAGGAGTAACTTGATCAAATGTGATAAATACCTTATATGATGAACAAATGAAAGCTTATAGATGTTCTATGAAGAGTGATAGCTTTCACTTTAGAGAATGAGGGAAGAGTGTTCATGGGGGTGTTGTACCTTAAAAGAGAATATGAGGGAGAATGAAAGAGGAAAAAGCAAGTACATTTCTGCTTCCTTTGGTGCTGTCTAAATCCTATTTATCTTACTTGGCCTTATTTATGAAAAATATTCTCTCTTTACATTTTACTTTGGGTAATAACCTTCTATTTTTTCTTAAATTTCACATATATTTTATAACTTTCTGTATTTTAATCTTTCTATTGTTAATAACAGTGAACATATTAATGCATTGTTTACATTAGGGTGTTTGGTATAAATAATACACATTTTAAAAGGGTTTTACACTTAACACTTATATATAGTTTTTCAACATTTCAGGACTATAGTTGCTTTGGGAGTTATAAATTTATCCTCACTTAGAAAAACTGAAGTGCTCCGTACCTCCTTAGTGCTATGACATTTAAAAATGTTCCAAGAAACATGAGTTCAATCAAAAAAAAAATCCTTCCTCAAAAAAAAGGGCAAGGTTCTGTGATCAAATAAATATTTTCTTGGGTATATATTTTTTATACTTTATACTTATTTATAAAATTTATGTCTCCCAGACTAAGTAAATGTATTTAATTTAATTGAATCTCAAACTTTTTGAGAATCTCTTAAGACTTATAGTTATTACTACACATGTAATTTTTCTGAGATTTGAGTGTGAGAGTGATTCTCATTATGTCCTAAAGAGTCCATTGGATAAACTCTACCCAGATAATAATAAAATATTTTATTTTTAAACATTTAAAAATTTCTTTAATTAAAAATGTTCTTTCCAGTTTTATTGAGCTATAATTGACATGCAGCACTATAAGTTTGAGGCGTGCAGCATAATGATTTGACTTACATATCATGAAATGATTACCACAATAAGTTTAGTGAACATTCATTGTCTCATATAGGTACAAAATTAAAGAAATAGAAAAATATATTTCTCCCTTGTGATGAGAACTCTTAGGATTTACTTTCTTAACAACTTTCATATATAGCATAGAGCAGTGTTAATTATACTAATCATGTTGTACATTACATCCCTAGTACTTATATTATAACTACAAGTTTGTGCCTTTGACCACCTTTATCCAATTTGCCCTCCCCCACGCCCACCTCTGGTAACCACGAATCTAATCTCTATCAGTTTGCTTATTTGTTATTGAAGTATAATTGACCTATAACACTATGTTAGTTCCTGTTACACAACATAGTGATTCGATATTTCTATACATTTCAAAATGATTGCCACAATAGTTACCATACAAAGATATTGAATAATTATTGACTATAAAAATCTTTTCTCAGTCAACTGAGCACAAAATTGATTATATTTGGCCATATAATATGTAACTTGTTTGCTATGATTATCTTTTCTCTCTTTCTTTCTTTTAGGTAGGGAATTTAGTGTAAATAGTTCTAGATCTACTCTTATGGATCTAGCTTCCTAAAATTCTTATAAATTGGTTTTTAAACTAAAGAACATCATAAGAAAAAATAGGGAATTGGATGATATTTTTCTCCGTCATATTTGGCAATACTGGGGTAGTTTCAAATTTTGTGATTAGTAATTTAGAAAATGTAATTTCAATTAATCAACCAATATAATTCAACTAAACAAATGTATGGAATGAGGTGACGTAGTCAGAAAACTTGTTTTAATTTTTAAAACATCAGCTATTAGAATCTTTTAATGAAACTATTGGCATGGACCATCAGAATCATAGCAATTGAAATGATCATAGATCATGTCCAACTCCCTCATTTCTAAAATAATTGAATCTGTTCTTACCTTGGAGACCTGCATGAGTGTCAGGTAGCCAGTATGACTCTTAGCTATAGTCATTTTCTTTGGGTTTAGTCTGAATTTTCTTTCTCAGTTTCTGATTTAAGACTTGAGTCAGATGACTGAGTCTTCGGTTGGCACAAATTCTTTGGAGTGTTTGTAAGTGTTAGTACTTTAGAAAGTACTTGAAGTTCTTTGTAGCCACATCTTGGGAGCATCATTGCTTAGCTGTGTCTCCACAGACAAAAGAGTATGGATAAAGGCAATTTCTTCTACATAATGGATGAAGGGGAACTGACCAAAAACATCCAGATCACTCTCCTGATGTTCTCTTGTCTCTTACACCATCAACAGGTGTGGTCGCTCAGAAACTTTCTAATTACTCAGAGAGAAATTAGTAACAAGTTAACTGTTAAGATTAAGATTATATGGTAGAATTTGTTGCTGGTGGTGTTGGTGTTGTTTTATTACTCACATAGTAAACCAATGCAGGGTATTAAATTCAATTTTATTCTATTTCCAACTCAATTCAACCAGTATTCTGTTATGTACTCTAGGGAATAAAAAGGAAAAGACATGATTTCTTACATGAAGCTAAATATGTTTTATGTAATGTGAAAATAGTTACCCAGAAGCTGATTATTTGGCTGTAATGGAAATTCAAAATGGGTCCATAACTATAAAATGATGCCTAAAGAAATAAGTATGAATCTTTTGAACATTGTACAATATTTTATATTTCTGTTTTATCACCCTTTCATGAGCACAGTGCTGGATACAGTAGGCTCTGTATAATGACTTTTTTTAGTAATTAAGGAATGGTGAGTAAAACATTAATTTCTAATTCATAAATCACATGCTAGATAGCCTATCTTTCTTTCTGAGTAATTTTATCATCTACTTTGTTGGTTAGCTGAATTGAAAGGTACACTCATCTTGGCAATGACAGTAAGTTGGAGAAAGATTTTGCTTCTTTTAAACTGTCAAACATTATCTACCCATAAGCATTAACTGTTTTTCTGTATCAATACCCAGTTTGCTCTAAGATAACTCATAAGTACAGACCTTTTTGAATGCTTAGATTATACTTTTCATCACTGAGATTATGGGTTTTCCCCACTAACTTTTATGAATATTTCTGATTGCTGCATGCTCTAAACTTTGGAGGCTTAGCAGCATGTAACCTAAAGAATTTAAAGACTCTAGTCTCTGCTCAGCTGACTTTTTAATTTTTTTCAAACTTTTCCAACTGGTACATCTGATACAGGGATTAGAGTGACTTTTCCATTTGTAGAAGTTCCTTTGTAGAAAGATGATATTCTATCTTCTGAGATGCCTGATTCTTTCATGGATAGTCAGGTTTTCACTATATCTTGAATCAAATTTGATAATTTCATTTTTCTTAGAAAACTATGTCCTTCATTTCATTAGCCTGATTAAGATTTTAAAATTTACAAAGACTGATGTAAACACAGTGTTTTATTATAATTTTCTAGTTTTTTATTGTACAACTCATGCTGTTTTCACTTTCAATTTTATGCATTTCCAATTAGGTTTTATTTACTTATTAGACTAGTAAAAATGATTTTCTTTTTTTAGTTAATTTATCTTTCTATTAATTGATTTCTTTTACATTTTATACTCATCTTATTGAAGTTGGGTTTAAAAACAGTTAAAAATTCTCAGCATATATACTATTTTTTAAACATGAGAAGATTTATTATAATGTAGTATATCATTTGGAGTTTAGTTGCAGGAGGAAAAACTGTTCTATTTTAAGCAAAGAGAAATCTGTTGGAATTGTACACTTAGACATTGGAAGGCCTGAAGAAGCAAGCTTGATCCAGCAGGAATGACCCCAGAAGAAGACCACAGAACCAGCTTGTTAGGGAGGTACCACATTTGATATAATCAGAAAGGGAGGAATTGGGATGCCAATTGCTGGAAATGCTGACTTCATGAACGCACTACTTAGCTTTGATCCAGAAATCAGCAAGTTGCTATCACCACCACATCTATTTCCCCTGCAGAAAACCCAACTTCTCTACCACAGTGTCTACCAGGAGAAACTGCCTCTACAGCAGGAAACTGCTTCTCCCCGTTTTTATCATTTAGAGCTCTGCTGCCCAGCGCAGTAGTCGTCAGCCACATGTGGCTGCTGAGCATTTGACATGTGATTAGTTCAAATGGAGATGTACTCTAAGTTTAAAATACACACCAGATTTCAAAGACTAAATGGGAAAAAAAAAGAATGTAAAACATTCCAATTTTTAAATATTGACTACATGTTAAAACAACGGTATTTTGAATATACTGGGTAAAGTAAAATGCAGTATTAAAAATTGATTTCATCTGTTTTCTTTTTACTTTTTATAATGTGCCTACTAGAAGATTTAAAATTGCATTTGTGGCTCAGATTAAATTTCTATTGAACAGTGCTGTTCTAAAACTCTCAAGAGTGCATCTCCTAGAAGAACCAATTTCACATCCAAAAATCTAGTTGTGAGGAAGTCATGTAAAAGTAGGCTTTAGCTTTCTAGCTCCTGTCATTCAGAAAGCTCCCCTGATTGAAAGTTGAAATGAATACTGAGCAAGCTAAGGCACTATATCTTCCACATGAAGTATTTTTTAGTGAAGAGCTTAGGCAATATCTCATAAAGTTTAAAATTTATTTTTCTCATTGTAATGCTTTTTGATGGTATGTAGTTTTATTCTAATTTTATTAAATTTCACTCGAAAATTAATTAGAAGATTTATTTTTTTAATCTCAAAGCATCTGAATTTTGTTTTCTTTTTTTGTCAATTTATTATTAATTTTTATTTCCTTTTATTTTTTACAGTGTGATCAAAGAAAGTGGTCTTGCACATTTTTTTGCTGTTTGGAATGTATTAAGGTTTTTGTGTGTGTTGCCAACCAGCTTTGTAAAAGCCCCACAGGCATGGGAAAGGAGCAGATTTTCTCTTCTGTAACATAAGAAACTAATTTGTATGTGTTAATGTCTTTATTTATATTAAACTGTCACTCCCTCATTTTTTGTTTTGTTTTATTATTGTTGTTGTTGCATTTTGTTTTGTTTTAAACCCCAGAGATCTGCTAAAGATAGGGATGTTTTAAAGTCTCCGATTTTGCTAAAAATAACTTAGAATTAGGAGATGAAGTAAAATATTTAACAAGTGAGCAAAATATAGGTTAGTATGGGATATATGTAACCGAAAAGTAAAAATAGGAACCATGAAAAGTTCTGTGTGAGGAAACATTTTGTCTGTGGGGATTGAAAAAATGTACCATATAGGATAAAACATTTTATGTGATTCTTGAAATATGAATAAGATTTGGTGTTATAGAAGAGAGGAAGACGTTACAGCCCGTGGGAACAAATAATCCGAGGTTGGTCTTGTGACACTACAGTAAATGTTTGCTAAAGCTAATGTGGGATTGTTAATGTTATAAGCAATGAGGATCCATTGAAGATATTGAGAAAGAGAGAGACATAATAGAGCTGATGGTTTTGGAAGATTATCTAGTGTAGAGGGTGTGGAGGAATATATTGCCACAGTTCATGTCAGTCATGACAATGAAAATGTCAGTCCACTGAATGGAATATTAAATACTCCATTAAGTAAATATATTACTATGAAGGAGTAATTCATAGAATTTGATAAAGTAGATTAATTTTTTCCAGTGGAAAGGGACAGCATATGGAAAAAAAAAATCAATCCCTACACAAAGAGTTTTAGCCAGAATGACCAGAGACGCTAGAAACAGAAATAAAAAGGTTGGTAAGATATGTTAACTCTCCAGTTTATATCTCCTCTGTGCTCAGGTCTCACGTATTCAATTGCCAATCTCTGTTTGGATACTTCTCATTCAGCTAAACGTTAGCACACACAAGTTCTTAACCCAAACAGATCTTCCCCATCCTGACTTTACCCCATATTATAGCCATATTTCTTATCTCAGTGAATTTTCTGTCTTACATGTTAAAAGTTTTTTGAAAATATATTCTTAATAGCTACATAATATTCTACCTTATGGAAGCAGCAAAATCACCGTCACCATTTCTCAACTGTTGAACATTTAGACAGTTCCCAATTTTGTGGTGCTTCAGTGAATGTTCTTACTTGTATTTATATCTTAAGCTACTTTTGTTATTTCCTTAGAATATAGTTCTTAGCATAATTCAAAAAGAATAAAAGCATATAGTGAAAATAATATCAAAAAGTATGAGCATTAATCCCATACATTATCTTTTCAGAAGGTTTTACTATGTTAATATTCTATCAGCACTATATGAGTATGTATTCTCATCATATACATACCTACCCAATAGTGAATATAATCTACTTTTGATCTTTGACAACTTTAATTTCCAAAAAAGTATTATCACATTAACTAGAATTTATTTGATTAAATACTAGTGATATTGAACAATGCTTTCTTTTATTTATTAAATATTTGTATTAATTTTTCTGAAATGGCCCTTTTATGATCCTTGCCTAGTTTTCAACTGGACATTTTGGACTTTCCTTATATGTTTTTGTTTTTTATAATCACTGTAAATATTTTCCTCAACTTTGATATTTTCTTTTTAATTCACATGGCATATTTGTAACACATAGAAATCTCTACTTTTTTGGGGTCTTAATTCAATCACTCTTTATTTTTCAATTTCATTTTAGTTTATGATCTCTTCATTCATATCTAAAGACCAGATGATATATGCAATATACTTTCTGCATATTTTCTCTATATTTTTCCTAATTTAATAAGCTAGGAAATCAATTTTTAACACCATTTTATTGACCAATTGTTCTTTTCACAATAGTTTGTGATACCAGTCTACTTACAAACTATAGATTCTGTTCTTTTGAAGTGTCTGCCTATGTAGTGCTACATTGTTTTAATTATTTTGACTTCATATTATATATATTTAATATGGCATAGAGTATATATTATGGAATATACACTTCCTTAGGCATATAATTATTTGCTAAGGCTGTTCTGTTATGAGTCTTCTTGTGCAAAATGCTCTTAGCTAGTTATACCCATGAACTTCTATGATGGTTAAACTTATTGACTGGGCCAGAGGGTGCCCAGATATTTGGTTAAACATTATTCTCGGTGTGTCTGTAAGGGTATTTCTGAATGAGACAAACATTTGAATCAACAGATTGAGTAAAGGAGACTGCTCTCCCCAACGTGTGAGGGTCTCAGAGATATATGTATATGTCTCCTATCAGTACTGTTTCTCTGGAAAACCCTGACTTATACAATTTCTAACAAGTTTAAGCAAATAAAACTCCACTGGAGATTTTCTGTATTTATATAAAAACTACAAGTTAATTAGGAGGTAATTGACATCTCTATACCAATCCATGTTTTCATTCAGGAACATGTTTCTTTTATTCATATACGTCAGCTTTATTGTCTCTCACTAAAGTTTTCCACTTTTTTTTTCTCTCATTTTATCTGTCTTTAATTTCAGTTACATAGGACCTAAATTTTTTATTTTTTAACATCTTTATTGGAGTATACTTGCTTTACAATGGTGTGTTAGTTTCTGCTGTATAACAAAGTGAATCAACTATACATATATATATATCCCCATATCCCCTCCCTCATGTGTCTCCCTCCCACCCTCCCTTTCCCACCCATCTAGGTGGTCACAAAGCACCGAGCTGATCTCCCTGTGCTATGCGGCTGCTTCCCACTAGCTATCTATTTTACATTTGGTAGTATATATAAGTCCATGCCACTCTCTCACTTCGTCCCAGGTTACCCTTCCCCCTCCCCATGTCCTCAAGTCTATTCTCTATGTCTGTGTCTTTATTCCTGTCCTGCCCCTAGGTTCTTTTGAACAATTTGTTGTTGTTTTTTTTTTTAGATTCCATATATATGTGTTAGCATAAGGTATTTGTTTTTCTCTTTCTGACTTACTGCACTCTGTGTGACAGACTCTAGGTCCATCCATCTCACTACAAATAACTCAATTTCATTTCTTTTTATGGCTGAGTAATATTCCGTTCTGTATAGGTGCCACATCTTCTTTATCCATTCATCTGTTGATGGACACTTAAGTTGCTTCCATGTCCTGGCTATTGTAAATAGAGCTGCAATGAACATTGTGGTACATGACTCTTTTTGAATTATGGTTTTCTCATGGTGTACGCCCAATAGTGGGATTGCTGGGTCGTATGGTAGTTCTATTTTTAGTTTTTTAGGGAACCCTCCATGCTGTTCTCCATAGTGGCTGTATCAATTTACATTCCCACCAATAGTGCAAGAGGGTTCCCTTTTCTCCAAACCCTCTCCAGCATTTATTGTTTGTAGATTTTTTATGATGGCCATTCTGACTTGTGTGAGGTGATACCTCATTGTGGTTTTGATTTGCATTTCTCTAATGATTAGTGATGTTGAGCATCTTTTCATGTGCTTGTTGGCAATCTGTATGTCTTCTTTGGAGAGATGTTCCTTTAGGTCTTCTGCCCATTTTTGGATTGGGTTGTTTATTTTTTTGATATTGAGCTGCCTGAGCTGCTTGTATATTTTAGAGATTAATCCTCTGTCAGTTGCTTCTTTTGCAAATATTTTCTCCCATTCTGAGTGTTGTGTTTTCTTCTTGTTTACGGTTTCCTTTGCTGTGCAAAAGTTTTAAAGTTTCATTAGGTCCCATTTGTTCATTTTTATTTCCTTTAGTCTAGGAGGTGAGTCAAAAAGGATCTTGCTGTGATTTATGTCATAGAGTGTTCTGCCTATGTTTTCCTTTAAGTTTTATAATGTCCAGTCATACATTTAGGTCTTTAATCCATCTTGAGTTTATTTTTGTGTATGGTGTTAGGAAGTGTTCTAATTTCATTCTTTTACATGTGGCTGTCCAGTTTTTCCAGCACCACTTATTGAAGAGGCTGTCTTTTCTCCATTCTGTATTCTTGTCTCCTTTGTCAAACATAAGGTGACCATAGATGTGTGGGTTTATCTCTGGGCTCTCTATCCTGTTCCATTGATCTATATTTCTGTTTTTGTGCCAGTACCATACTGTCTTGATTACTGTGCCTTTGTAGTATAATCTGAGTCTTCTCCCTTTTTTCCTTGATGAGGCTGGCTAATGGTTTATCAATTTTGTTAATCTTCTCAAAGAACCAGCTTTTAGTTTTATTGATCTTTGCTATTGTTTCCTTCATTTCTTTTTCATTTATTTCTGATCTGATCTTTATGATTTCTTTCCTTCTGCTAATTTTTTGGTTTTTTGTTCTTCTTTCTCTAATTGTTTTAGGTGTAAGGTTAGGTTGTTTATTTGAGATGTTTCTTGTTTCTTGAGGTAAGATTGTATTGCTATAAACTTCCCTCTTAGAACTGCTTTTGCTGCATCCCATAGGTTTTGGGTCATCGTGTTTTCATTGTCGTTTGTTTCTAGGTATTTTTTAATTTCCTCTTCAGTGATCCTCTTCAGTGATCTCGTGGTTATTAAGTAATGTATTGTTTAGCCTCCATGTGTTTGTATTTTTTACTGATTTTTTCCTGTAATTGATATCTAGTCTCATAGCGTTCTGGTCAGAAAATATACTTTATATGATTTCAATTTTCTTAAATTTACGAAGGCTTGATTTGTGACCCAAGATATGATCTATCCTGGAGAATGTTCCATGAGCATTTGAGAACAAATTGTATTCTGTTGTTTATGGATGGTATGTCCTATAAATTTCAATTAAGTCCATCTTGTTTACTGTATCATTTAAAGCTTGTGTTTCCTTATTTATTTTCAGTTTTGATGATCTGTCCATTGGTGAAAGTGGGGTGTTGAAATCCCCTACTATGATTTTGTTACTGTGTATTTCCCCTTTTATGGCTGTTAGTATTCGCCTTATGTAGTGATGTGCTCCTATGTTGGGTGAATAAATATTTACAATTGTTATATCTTCTTCTTGGATTGATCCCTTGATCATTATGTAGTGTCCTTCTTTGTCTCTTGTAGTAGTCTTTATTTTAAAGTCTATTTTGTCTGATATGAGAGTTGCTACTCCAGCTTTCTTTTGATTTGCATTTGCATGGAATATCTTTTTCCATCCCCTCGCTTTCAGTCTGTTTGTGTCCCTAGGTCTGAAGTGGGTCTCTTGTAGACAGCATATATACAGGTCTTGTTTTTGTATCCATTCAGCCAGTCTATGTCTTTTGGTTGGAGCATTTAATCCATTTACATTTAAGGTAATTATCTATATGTATGTTCCTATTAACATTTTCTTAATAGCTTTGGGTTTATTACTGTAGGTCTTTTCCTTCTCTTGTGTTTCCTGCCTAGAGGAGTTCCTTTAGCATTGTTGTAAAGCTTGTATGGTGGTGTTGAATTCTCTCAGCTTTTGATTGTCTGTAAAGGTTTTAATTTCTCCATCTTACCTGAATGAGATCCTTGCTGGATAGAGTAATCTTGGTTGTCGGTTTTTCCCTTTCATCACTTTAAATATGTCCTGCCACTCCGTTCTGGCTTACAGAGTTTCTGCTGAAAGATCAGCTGTTAACCCTATGGGGATTCCCTTGTATGTTATTTCTTGTTTTTCCCTTGCTGCTTTTAATATTTTTTCTTTGTATTTAATTTTTGATAGTTTGATTAATATGTGTCTTGCGTGTTTCTCCTTGGATTTATCCTGTTTGGGACTCTCTGTGCTTCCTGGAATTGATTGACCATTTCCTTTCCCACATTAGGGAAGTTTTCAACTATAATCTCTTCAAATATTTTCTCAGTGCCTTTCTTTTTCTCTTCTTCTTCTGGGACCCCTATAATTTGAGTGTTGGTCCATTAAATGTTGTCCCAGAGGTCTCTAACACTGTCCTCAATTCTTTTCATTCTTTTTGCTTTATTCTGCTCTGTGGTAATTATTTCCACTATTTTATCTTCCAGGCCACTTATCCGTTCTTTTGCCTCAGTTATTCTGCTCTTGATTCCTTCTAGAGAATTTTTAATTTCATTTATTGTGTTGTTCATCATTGTTTGTTTGCTCTTTAGTTCTTGCAGGTCTTTGTTAAACATTTCTTGTATTTTCTCCATTCTATGTCCAAGATTTTGGATCATCTTTACTATCATTACTCTGAATTCTTTTTCTGGTAGACTGCCTATTTCCTCTTCATTTGTTTTGGTCTGGTGAGTTTTTACCTTGCTCCTTCATCTGTTGTGTGTTTCACTCTCTTCTCATTTTGCTTATCTTACTGTGTTTGGGGTCTCCTTTTTGCACACTGCAGGTCATAGTTCCCATTGTTTTTGGTGTCTGCCCTCAGTGGCTAAGGTTGGTTCAGTGGGTTGTGTAGGCTTCCTGGTGGAGGGGACTGGTGCCTGTGTTCTGGTGAATGAGGTTGGATCCTGTCTTTCTGGTGGGCAGGACCACATTCAGTGGTGTGTTTTGGGGTGTTTGTGAACTTATTATGATTTTAGGCAGCCTCTCTGCTAATGGTTGTGTTCCTGTCTTGCTAGCTGTTTGCTGTAGGGTGTCCAGCAGTGTAGCTTGCTTATCGTTGAGTGGAGCTGGGTCTTAGCATTGAGATGGAGATCTCTGGGAGAGCTTTCACCGTTTGATATTATGTGGAGCCAGGACATCTCTGGTGGACCTATGTCCTGAACTCAGCTCTCCCACCTCAGAGGCACAGACCTGACACCTGGCTGGAGCACCAAGACACTGTCGCCACATGGCTCAGAAGAAAAGGAAGAAAAGAAAGAAAAGAAAGAAAGAAAGAAAGAAAGAAAATAAATAAGTAAAATATATTTATGAAAATAAAAAATTTTTTTAAATTATTAAAAATTAAAAAGTAATTTTAAAAAAGGAAAGAAAGAAAGAAGAGATCAACCAAACCAAAAAACAAATCTACCAATGATAACAAACACTAAAAACTATACTTAAAAAAGAAAAAAAAAGGGACAGACAGAACCCTAGGACAAATGGTAAAGCAAAGCTATACAGACAAAATGACACAAAGAAGCATGCAGATACACACTCACAAAAAGAGAAAAAGGAAGAAAATATATATATCTATATATTAAAAAAAATGAGAGAGAGAGCAACAATTCAATAAACATATCTACCAGTGATAATAAACTCTAAATACTAAACTAAGATAAACATAAAACCAGAAACAAATTAGATGCAGAAAGGAAACCCCAAGTCTACAGTTGCTCCCAAAGTCCACCGCCTCAATTTTGGGATGATTCATTGTCTATTCAGGTATTCCACAGATGGAGGGTACATCAAGATGATTGTGGGGATTTAATCTGCTGCTCCTGAGGTTACTGGGAGAAATTTCCCTTTCTCTTCTTTGTTCACACAGCTCTTGGGGTTCAGCTTTGGATTGGCCCTGCCTCTGCATGTAGGTCACCTGAGGGCATCTGTTCCCGCCCAGACAGGATGGGGTTAAAGGAGCAGCTGGCTGGGGGCTCTGGCTCACTCAGGCCAGGAGGAGCGGGGGGTACAGAATGAAAGGCAAGCCTGCGGTGGCAGAGGCCGGTGTGACGTTGCAACAGCCTGAGGCATGCCATGTGTTCTCCGGGGGAAGTTGTCCCTTGATCACGGGACCCTGGCAGTGGCGGGCTGCACAAGGTCTCGGGAGAGGGGGTGTGGATAGTGACCCGTGCTTACACACAGGCTTCTTGGTGACTGCAGAAGCCGCCTTAACGTTTCATGCCCATCTCTGGTGTCTGCACTGATAGCCACAGCTCACACCCATCTCTGGAGCTCGTTTAGGTGGTGCTCTGAATCCCCTCTCCTCATGCACCCTGAAACCTCTTAGGCAGTTCCAGACTTTTTCCCGGACTCTCTCCTGGCTCGCTGTGGCACACTAGCCCCCTTCAGGCTGTGTTCACACAGCCAACCCCAGTCCTCTCCCTGGGATCTGAACTCCAAAGCCCGAGCCTCAGCTCCCAGCCCCCACCCATCACGGCTGGTGAGCAGACAAGTCTCTCAGGCTGGTCAGCAGCAATCTTCTGTGTGGGAATCTCTCTGCTTTGCCCTCTGAACCCCTGTTGCTGTGCTCTCCTCCATGACTCCAAAGCTTCCCCCCGCCACCCCGCCCCCCATCTCTACCAGTGAAGGGGCTTCCTAGTGTGTGGAAACTTTTCGTCCTTCACAGCTCCCTTCCAGAGGTGCAGACCCTGTCCCTATTCTTTTGTCTCTGTTTTTTTCTTTTTTCTTTTGCCCTACCCAGGTATGTGGGGAGTTTCTTGCCCTTTGGGAAGTCTGAGGTCTTCTGCCAGCGTTCAGTAGGTGTTCTGTAGGAGTTGTTCCACATGTAGACGTATTTCTGATGTATTTGTGGAGAGGAAGGTGATCTCCACGTCTTACTCCTCTGCCATCTTGAAGGTCTCCCTACTTTTTCTTTATAAAGCTGCTGAACTTTCATTTGAAAAGTTATTCTTTGGTAATTTTATTGAAAATAAATAGGATATTTTTAATCAGAGTAGATAGTTGGATACTGAGCCTTAAACTGGAATCAGTGGACTCTCATTATCCATCAGTGCAGGAGCCTGATTTCTCCCCCTGGACAACTAGGCACTCCAATACTTGTTTAATAAAGAATTTGGTTTTTGCCTTCCTTTGGCTAATGCTCATTAAAGAGAGTATTGAGTTTTGTCTACATAAAAGATATTCATTGGACCAAGTTCACATGTGCTTTAATTTGAGGGGAATAGTTCTTCTACAGCATGGAGGTGAAGGGCCAATAGAGAGAATACTGGATAAGGGGCAATATGCTTCTCCCTGGCCTCCAGTAATAGATTTGGGAACACCCTATCTTAACTCTCCCAGAAAGAGGCAACTAACTCTCTTTCCTCACTAGAAATACTACACAAATTCAGGAGGAAAAAGAAGAAACACATTTGTTTGTTTTTCATTGTGAGCATATTTCACACAGGTCATCAGCTGACATCAGCAGATGGCCCCATAGCAATGGGGCTGGTAAGATAAATTTTACCCTTGATTATTAAAATAACCAAATCATTTTGATTTGACACTCAAATAATAATGTTAAAACAATTAAGTTTATTGAACAGACAATAAAATATCCTTTTAATTTTAAATCAAATATCCTTTTTAAATGCCACAATCCAACTTAAGATGTTTTGTTTTTGCACATCAAGATAGCTGGAATTTAAAGGATTAATACCAATCAATGAAGTACATACCACTTAAACTTGGATATTTGCATACATTCTCTGTAGGTGTCAGCATTGCTTTGTAACAGCTGTATATCCAGAACTGTGTTTTCATCATGTCATAGGATGAAGTTTTTATGTTTAGTTCAGACTTAAAAATCAGAAGAGTCAATCCAAGGCTTAAGGACGTCTCTTGGACCATTCTTTATTTTTTAACATAACAAGTTGTGACTGAATGATTAAATTCCAGTTGGTAAAAAATGTATGTTTATGTTCCTGCTTTAGCTATGAATGAGTACTTTCAAGGTTTTGCATGGCATTCTCTGAGTTTAGAAAAAAATAATGCTTTGAAAAAGTATGCTACAACATTCTGATTATATTTGGAATACTTAGAGATGATATTTCATTACTTGTTGTTGAGAGAACAGTTTATGTAGAATTCTACAGAGTGATTCATATCATAGGCATCACTGCATTATCGTGTACATTTCATTGTTCTTAAGGTTCCAGGAAAAAAAGGTTTTAGAATATGATGCACAAGATGCTATACCAGGCAAAGCCCTTTCCATTAGTATCGTAAAAATAGCCACAACTAAAGAAAACATACATAAAATTGTATAGCAGGAAATAAATTGAACCAATTATGTTCAGCTGTTGTATTGTGTTATTAGAATTCAGTCTAAAGTGCACTTCAATTTTAAAAGGAGAGATATATATATTCACACCAAGAGGGTATCTATTCTTGGGGCAGTTTCTCATTCTCTATCCTTCAGTAGAGACTTTATTAATGAGTACTATATTCAAGGCTCAGAAAATTCAGTAAGATCCTGCAGTGATGGAATCTGGTTTAATAAATGCTTTCTATAACTGAACTTGCACCCACAAGCAGTCCTGCTATGCATAGCCTCTGTCAGTAGGGACTTATTCAGTGCCTACATGGCTCTCATTCTCTAGTGCATTGTTAGAATTACTGAGGGTGTAACACTTACAAGTGAACAAATCACTTGAATTATGTTCAAGTTTGTCATCACAAAACCAAGATTATATGCATTTATACTTATGATTGTATATTGTAAATTTTAATGGACTATTATAATTGTAAAGTGTTACAGAGAAAGATCAGGACCTTAGAAAGCACATAGCTAGGTGTAACAATTGAGTGTGGAAGTCATTTCAAGCAAGAAAAAGAGACATAATGAACCTTTCTGTTCACTCAGTTGCTTGCTTGCTTGTGTGCTTTATTTATTTATTTATTCATTGCAATTTTATTTTTTATTCTTTTTTTAAATTTAACTATACATTGATTTACAATGTTTCAGGTGTACAGCAAAGTAATATCTTGTAATAACCTATTTATTTATTTTTATTGAAGTATGGTTGACTTACAGTATGATATTAGTATTAGATGTACAACATAGTGATTCAATATTTTTATAGATTATATTCCATACAAAGTTATAAAATATTGACTATATTCACTGTGTTCTACAATATATCCTTATAATTTATTTATTTTATATCTAGTAGTTTGTACCTCTCAATCCCCTTTACTTATTTCACCCCTCCCCCCACCCCTCTCCCCTCTGGTAACCACTAGTGTGTTCTCTATCTGTGAATGATTTCTGTTTTGTTATATATGTGTGTTTGTTTTATTATTTTAGATTCCAAAATCAGTTGCTTTCAATGATATGCTAGTAACTAGCAACTTTACTAGCTTCCTTTTTTATATATGCTGGTATGATAATATGTTAGTAAATACTGTGAATTTTTCTCCAGTAAATGATACCAAAATAATTTTATAATCATTTTGCAGCTCCTTTTCAGGCAGGCATTCTTCAAAACATCTGAAATAGGGTAGTTTGTGTGTGCAAAAAAATCAAAAGCAGTTTCTCTTTGAATTCCACACAACATATGGAATCTCACTTGCAGCTGGCAGATGTACCTCTGGAAAAAAATCAGAAATTTCCTCCATATCTCTCCAGAAAGTGAATCCTTATGAATCAACTTTCATTATTTTCTCATGTAAAAGTGAAATAAAAATGCAGCTGAAACACACTACCTAGAGAATGCCACTATATGCAGCTTATTGCTAACATGAAGATGTTTAGAGGGAAGCTGTTAGAAAGATATACTTCTTAGAGGTTGAAAATACAAACCCAAAATTTTCCTATCATTATTCATTTTAAAACAGTTAATTTTTTATGCATTTCAGTGAAAGCCATTCTCATACATAAATACTGACAACGTCAAGAGGAAGATTATTGGTCAAATGATAGCAAAATGGTTTTGATGGTTTGAATCTCTGGGACAGAAATACAAAATGTCAGAGCTGGAAAGGACCTACAGTACAATCTAATCCAGTTCTTTCATTTTTATAGGTGAGAAAATTGAGGTTCAAAGAGGTTCCACCAACACCCAGTCACTCAGGACCAGTTCCACAAACCAAGGCCTTTGTTGTGATCTCAGCATTCCTTCTTTGATCCATGAAACCTACAGATTGACTTTGCACTTGGAATGTCTAAACAGAGTCAGATTGTGCCACAACATATCACTTGTTCAGCTTTTAAGCCAACTTACTCAACTAAAACTCAAAGTAAATATATGTATTTACTATTTGTCCTAGATCAAATAAGCTGACTTTGGAAAATTTTACATTTTAGTCAAATACCACAATTTCACATAAAAGCAGACTTAAAAATTAAGGTGGCCAGTTGAAGGAAATAACTAAATTTAGCCTAATCCTTTGTACTTATGTGTATTGTGATAGTATTTTCAACACAAATTTCTTTTTACCTAAAGAATTTCTCAGTATTACTAGTTGTGACTACTCCAGTCTCTAGACTAGACATTGATTATAAACACCCTTCCATAAAACAGAAACATAATGGAATTTCTGTTTGATGAGCCATACATGTATTTTTATTAGAATTTCCACAATATTCTACAGGTACTTAGAACAAAAACTACATCCTAGGAATATTCCGTTTATAGACATATTTCAACAATGTTTTATATCATATTTGCAACTCATACATGAGACTTCATTTCTGATATTTACAAGACCATATCATCGTTGTTTGTTGAACACAACTTTTAAAGCGTTGTGTTTAAAACTTATGTGAAACTCTCTCATTTTTTCCTCTGGCAACAAATCTCACTGCTGACCAAATTTCGCAAGATGAAATGGTTTATTTTTAGATTGTGTGGAAAATCATTAGAAGCTACTACTGAGGTTCCAAAAGGTGCATACTAGTGCATATTCTTTGATAAGATCTCTTCTCCACCACAAATATATTCCTAGGTGACCATGCATTCTCGTTTCCTTGTTTCTCCCGGTCAGTCCTAGTTTATGCCTGTGGTTACAGAAGAGTAGTAATATCCCTGGCACTCTCAAAAGTATCGTAGTTTAGGTGATAATTTTTATGCTTACTATAGCGATGATGCAAGCCAAAAAATACAGTATTTACAGTCCTCCTAGTATACACAAAAAAGATAAAATATTGGGGAAGCTGCTTAGAGTTTGCTATGTGAGCCTGATGTTACTGCTATAATTAAAACTAAACCCCTCATGGCCTCAGCCCAACTGCTACATATTCTTCATGGTCACATGAGGTGGTTTTGAGGGTCAGCATGTTATTTGCTTCAGTTCTTCAATTTAGTCTTAAGAATGGTCACACTGAATTGCAAGGTCAATGTTGTTAATAATCTTTATCTTTTCTCTCTAAAAACTTATCATTCTTTCTAAAAATCTATATGCTGTGGTTTCTGATCCTTCATCACACAGAACACAAAGTTGTCCTGCTTCCTCCTTTTTCCTTGTCATAAAAGAGTATCTAAGGGAGTCTGGAGTTGAAAGAGCTTTCAAATACTGACCAGAGTCTTCAGACAGTACAGTAGCAGAAAGAACAGTAAAAATAGCTCACTTACATTAGCCTCTGTGTCAGGAATATTTAAAAATTAATACTATTTTAATACTTACATATCATGTTACTTGACCTTATAATCAACCTTGAATTATTTAACTTGTGGTTAGAGATGATCGAAGTTGATAGTAAAAAATAATTTATAGAGCACATGCAATTACAAACTGTTTTATTGGCAATATAGAAGAGAAAAATGAAATCTCTATTGCTGCTGGATATTATACGATTGCTGGTAATATTTATAATACTAATTTGCTAACTGAGCTCTGGCAGAGAGGCAGTGCTTCTTAGGTGATCACGGTGCATTTTAGCAGTCACAGTAGTCCTGGCACAAAAGGTCATGAACAAAAATTCCTATGGGCAGAACAAAGACTCTTACACCTAGAATTCCCCTGAATTGCTACAGATTAATAGTGTTTTTCTGTGTGTGCGTGTGTGTGTGTGTGTGTGTGATGTGTGGTGTGTGTGTTTAGGTTGTAGTTGTGTGCATGTGGGAAAGAGAAAGAAAGAAAAACCAGTTTTTAACCACATTCATACCTCTGGAATGGCTCTTGCCACCTTAACCTCCATGGCAGCTCACAGGGCAAGAATGATTTAAGAGGAAAAAAAATTCCCTTCCAAACTGGAAGACAAAAAGCTTATGACAGAGGAAATTAACCCAGTTAAAATGTTAAAGTAACATATAGCAATACTTCTGGAATATATCCTTAGATAAGAAAAAAAAAGAATCAATGTATAATTTTTCATATAGTTTAAGAAAACCCCAAAATTAAAACATTTCATTTGACTGGCACCATGTTAATCCAACACAAAAGGATCAATTGGAGGCCTGCATGAGCTTTCAGAGTTCAAATGGAAACATAACAAAATTAAATTCTACATAATTAATACTGTATTATAGTCAAAATACCAACTCTTTGTCAAGTCATGGCAAATGTAATCAAGTCAAACACTAGAGACCATATGAATATATGAAAATTAAAGATGAAATGAGGAGATAAGCCTGCCAGATTTCACAGCTTAAAAAAATAATGTTGAGATTCAGCCTAAGTTCAAAGATGATAAATGAGAAGGTTAAAAAACAAACAAACAAACAAACAAACAAAAATATGTCACTGAATGGTCTGTGACATTACCTTCATTGCTTGGCCCACAAATTATGGCATTAGACAAATGTCCTGGCATCTTGCAAGTGTAGCCTATTTTGAAATTATTGCCCAGTATTGGACCTGTGACACCTTCATTATTCTTTAAGTCTGATGAAGATTTTAAATTCTAAACTGAATTATAAAAATGAATACTAATATTAAAGAGCAAACTCTGATCTGGCTAAGTGTACATTTGATTAGATAAGGTACAAAAACAATTAAGACAAGATTATTCTGGCACTAAGAGATTATTGAGTAGTAGCTATATAGTTAAACTATCTTGATAATATCATTAATGTCACTATTATTCTTTTAAAATATTTTAATAACACATACACATTTGGCCTTCCTTTGCAGCTCCATCCTGTCTCCTTGGGAAACAGGGAGTCCTGACACACTTGGGATCAGCCAAACTCAGCCTTCATCTTGAATTACTGAGATTCACACTGGTGAGGCTTCTCCCAGGATCTACCCTTTTCTGGTCTGAGTGCCTAACCTCCCAACAGTGGGCCTCAGGCTCTCATTAGGCCATAGGAAGAAAGTATGTCATTAATTTTTTCTTTCTCTGGGCCTCTCAGAGACTCTGACACCTCCTGATTGTCTGGAGCTCTTGAGAACAAGTCACTGCTTAGCTCAGAAGTAGATACTATGGACTTGGGAAAGTAACTCTATTTTCAGAATTCTCCCCTAAGCAACGTGCTTTAAGCCTAAATTTTCTAGACAATTAGGTAGTTATTACTGTATATATCCCATGGGCCTTTTGGCATGAAACTACTTTGCTGCAAATAAATTGAATAGCACCTTGCTCTTAATATGCTGGTAAAAAAAGATTAAAAAGCTCCCTCTGATACTTCAAAGAAGTGGGAATTTTTCTCATGGTTATATTAATGTGTATGCCAACATGTATTATATTAATTGTTTGTGCATGTTATATTAATATGTATATCAAAATAATATTTATATGCATATTTATATATTGAAAAAATGATGTCTCACAATTTGTCATAACTTAATAGCTTAATACATGAAAAACAATCTTGTTTTAACTTAATAAATAGAAAAATCTATTCTCTTCTATGTAAGAAAAGAACAAGAATTTTCAACAAGATTGTTGCTAGTTTTCTCTCTGTTTTTGAGTTTCATTTAGTCCATTTTGGAAAGTTGGGCCTCTTCAAATTACTCTACTCAACTTCCACATGTATGGCTAAGTTCTCACTAAGAAAAAACTTTCTATCTAACTAATACAAATATCTAATAGCAAATATCAATTCATCTTCACAATTTATGACATTTTTTTAGATTATGGTAGAAATACATTGTTTTCTGGTAATGAAAACTGACTAAATATCTGTTGGAAGAACTGATACTAATGTTTGCTCCAAAACTGGCAAATTTCAAGTCAGGAGCTTCTGACCTTGTTAAAGACAATGGCTAATTCATCATGTATGTATAGAGAAAGACAGAGACAGAGACAGGGGCACAGAGACAAAAAGAGATATAGAGAGACAGAAAAAGGGTCAGAGAGAGAGAGACAGAGAGACAGAGGAGAGAGAGAGAGAGTTTCAGCATAATAAAAACACATTTTCAAAAACCGTTACTTTTTTATTTGTGTATGAGAAAATAGAGAAGATTTATAAATTGATAAAAAATCATTTGGGATTTTTGAAAAAGTACAAGAGATGCTGATTCAAAATTAATTGAAATTTTCCTGGCAAAACTTTCCTCAAAAGAGCCATCACCAATTGATATTTTTTGAGTGAATATTATTTTGTTTATGTTTTAATTTGCCTATTAAATTTTTGAGGGTCATCCTAAGGAGCCTGGAGAAAAGTAATTTATAATAATACCATGTATTTGGTAGGCACACAATAAACAATGACTGATGATGATACCATATGATTCCAGGCTCTGGCGTCTCACACTGAGCTTGGTTGAATTGCTAAGAGAAGAATGTCAAGTAGCCCTCTTTCTTGTTTTGTTCTCTTGTCTAACCTATATACAACCTATATATAATTTATTGGCTTTTAAGAAATAATAACAAGCTTAACTTTTCTTTCCATACAGGAAAGCAGACGTTTTTGTGATCTACAGAACATAGAACATACAAACAGATGCACAAAACTATCCATCTCTGTAGATATGAAAGTGTATGTGCTTGTGTATGTGTGCTTGTGTGAGTATGTGTATAAATATGTGTGTGTGTTGCAATAAGAAGACTTGTCAAGAAGAATTGTGTGGTTGACATAGATAAGACAGCCAGTTATTCTTCAGTAAATTTTCAGTAACTTCCCTGTGCTCCTCTAGAGTTTTCAAGTGGATATTTTTGTGCTAAGATCAATGGTTACATTTTAGTCCAGGAAAATCTAATAAACAAAACATGATCCAAATGAATGTACATACCTTTTAAAAATGTTTTACAAGGCATATTGAATTTTTTTTTCTCAAGTAGTCAAGACGTACAAATGATTTAAACCAGAAGTTGGCCCTGGAGATAAAAGCCTAGGGCATATTTGGATCCAGATGACTTGAAAATACTGAGTTTATCCTGTAAACATGGCTGGTGATAACAAACTGTTCAAGAAGGAGACCTAGGAAAGGCATGAAAAAAGACAAATGAGAGGTGTCACTTGAAAAACCTTATATATCAGTTATGTCCACACTTCCCACCTCCACTCCCATAAACTTTTTTTTTTTAAGTTGGACTTTACCTAATATTGCTGAGGACTGATCAGTATTGCAACAGGAAAACTGTTTTTTTTTTTTTTTAAATGTGATTGGAGACCTAAAGCCCAAATGGAGGTGACACCACAGAATACAATTTCCTGATGCTATTAGAAAGAAAGGCAATTGATTTAAAACTATTTTTTACCTTAGTATCTATTGCAAAATGTCAAGCTTTATCAAATGTTAAATGTCACTTCTTTAAACCTATGGTTTTGAAACGTTACTGTTTTATTAAAGGTTATCACTCTGACCTAGATTAGCGATATGAATTGTTATTTTGCATTATGATTTGACAAGTACCTCTATGTCTTATTGTCTTATTACTTAAGGAAAAAAATACATTGTTTAAATATCTCTTTTATTAGAATAAAAATGTTAAGTAGTAAGAGCAGTAATTCAAGGAGAGTATATTTTATTAATCAATAACAGGTTCTTTCCTTTTTTTCAGTGCAAGCCATTTCCTTCCAAATTGAAAGTATTGAGTTCTTATTTATTTATTTATTTAATTAAAAAAAATTCTAAACAAAATGAATATTTTTTTTAATTCTTGAATTTTATTTTATTTTTTTATACAGCAGGTTCTTATTAGTTATCTATTTTATACATATTAGTGTATACATGTCAATCCTAATCTCCCAAATCATCCCCCACCCCCCCCCCCACTTTCCGCGCTTGGTGTCCATCCGTTTGTTCTCTACATCTGTGTCTGTATTTCTGCCCTGCAAATCTGTTCATACCATTTTTCCAGATTCCACATATATGCGTTAATATACGATATTTGTTTTTCCCTTTCTGACTTACTTCACTCTGTATGACAGTCTCCAGATCCATCCACATCTCTACAAATGACCCAATTTTGTTTCTTTTTATGGCTGAGTACTATTCCATCGTGTATATGTACCACATCTTCTTTATCCATTCCTCTGTCGATGGGCATTTAGGTTGCTTCCATGACCTGGCTATTGTAAATAGTGCTGCAATGAACATTGGGGTGCACGGGTCTTTTTGAACTATGGTTTTCTCTGGGTATGTGCCCAGTAGTGGGATTGCTGGGTCATATGGTAATTCTATTTTTAGTTTTCTGAGGAACCTCCATAATGTTTTTCAGAGTGGCTGCACCAACTTACATTCCCACCAACAGTGTGGAGGGTTCCCTTTTCTCCACACCCTCTCCAGAATTTTTTATTTCTAAACTTTTTACTGATGGCCATTCTGACTGGTGTGATGTGGTACTGCGTTGTAGTTTTGATTTGCATTTCTCTAATAATTAGCAAAGTTGATCATCTTTTCACATGCCTCTTGGCCAGCTGTATGTCTTCTTTGGAGAAAAGTCTATTTAGGTCTTCTGCCCATTTTTTTAATTGGGTTGTTTGTCTTTTTAATATTGAGCTGCATGAGCTGTTTATATATTTTGGAGATTAATCTTTTGTTGATTTGTTTGCAAATATTTTCTCCCATTCTGAGGGTTGTCTTTTAATCTTGTTTGTAGTTTCCTTTGCTGTGCAAAAGCTTTTAAGTTTCTTTAGGTCCCATTTGTTTATTTTTATTTTTATTTCCATTACTCTAGGAGGCAGATCAAAAAAGATCTTGCTGTGATTTATGTCAAAGAGTGTTCTTCCTATGTTTTCCTCTAAGAGTTTTATAGTATCTGGTCTTTCATTTAGGTCTTTAATCCATTTTGAGTTTATTTTTGTGTATGGTGTTAGGAAGTGTTCTAATTTCATTGTTTTACATGTAGCTGTCCAGTTTTCCCAGAACCACTTATTGAAGAGATTGTGTTTTTTCCATTGTATATCCTTGCCTCCTTTGTCATATATTAGTTGACCATAGGTGCATGGGTTTATATCTGGGCTTTCCATTGTGTTCCATTTATCTGTATTTCTGTTTCTGTGCCAGTACCATATTGTCTTGATTGCTTTGTAGTATAGTCTGAAGTCAGGGAGTCTAATTCCTCCAGCTCTGCTTTTTTTCCCTCAAGACTGCTTTGGCTATTCAGGGTCTTTTGTGTCTCCATACAAATTGTGAAATTTTTTGTTCTATTTCTGTAAAAAATGTCACTGGTAATTTGATAGGGATTGCACTGAATCTGCAGATTGCTTTGGGTAGTTTAGTCATTTTCACAATATTGATTCTTCCAATCCAAGAACATGGTATATCTCTCCATCTGTTTATGTCATCTTTGATTTCTTTTGTCAGTGTCTCATAGTTTTCTTACAGGTCTTTTACCTCTTGAGGTAGGCTTATTCCTAGGTATTTTATTCTTTTTGTTGCAATGGTGAATGGGATTGTTTCTTTAATTCTCTTTCTGATCTTTCATTGTTAGTGTATAGGAATACAAGAGATTTCTGTGCATTAATTTTTTATCCTGCAACTTTACCAAATTCATGGATTAGCCTCAGTAGTTTTCTGGTGACATCTTTAGGATCCTCTATGTACAGTATCATGTCATCTGCAAACAGTGACAGTTTTACTTCTTCTTTTCTAATTTGGATTCCTTTTATTTCTTTTTCTTCTCTGATTGCCGTGGCTAGGACTTCCAAAGCTATGTTGAATAATAGTGGCGAGAGTGGACGTCCTTGTCTTGTTCCTGATCTTAGAGGAATGCTTTCAGTTTTTCACCATTGAGAATGATGTTCACTGTGGGTTTGTTGTATATGGCCTTTATTATGTTGACATAGGTTCCCTCTATGCCCACTTTCTGGAGAGTTTTTATCATAAATGGATGTTGAATTTTGTCAAAAGCTTTTCCTTCATCTATTGAGATGATCATATAATTTTTATTATTTAATTTGTTAATATTGCGTATCACATTAATTTGTGTATATTGAAGAATCCTTGCTTCCCTAGTATAAATCCCACTTGATCATGGTGTATGATTCTTTTAATGTGTTGTTGGATTCTGTTTGCTAGTATTTTGTTGAGGATTTTTGCATCTATATTCATCAGTGATATTGGTCTGTAATTTTCTTTTTTGTAGTATCTCTGTCTGGTTTTGGTATCAGGGTGATTGTGGCCTTGTAGAATGAGTTTGGGAGTATTCTTTCATCTGAAATTTTTTGGAAGAGTTTGAGAAGAATAGGTATTAACTCTTCTCTATATTTTTGATAGAATTCACCTGTGACACCATCTGGTCCTGGACTTTTGTTTGTTGGAAGATTTTTAATTACAGTTTCAAATTCATTACGTGTGTTTGGTCTATTTAAATTTTCTATTTCTTGCTGGTTCAGTCTCGGAAGGTTGTACTTTTCTAAGAATTTGTCCATTTCTTCCAGGTTGTCCATTTTACTGGCATATAGTTGCTTGTAGAAGTCTCTTATGATCCTTTTTATTTCTGCAGTGTCAGTTGTGATTTCTCCTTTTTCATTTCTAATTTTACTAATTTGAATCCTCTCCCTTTTTTTTTGATGAGTCTGGCTAAAGGTTTATCAGTTTTCTTCATCTTCTCAAAGAACCAGCTTTCAGTTTCATTGATTTTTGCTATTGTTATCTTCGTTTCTATTTCATTTATTTCTGCTCTGATTTCTTTCCTTCTACTAACTTTGGTTTTGTTTGTTCTTCTTTCTCTAGTTGATTTAGGTGTAAGGTTAGGTTGTTTATCTGAGATTTTTCTTGTTTCTAGAGGTAGGATTTAATTGGTATAAACGTCCCTCTTAGGACTGCTTTTGCTGCATCCATAGTTTTGGGGTCATTGCATTTTCATTGTCATTTGTTTGTATGTATTTTTTAATTTCCTTTTTGAACCCTCAGTGATCTCTTGGTTATTTAGTAGCTTGTTGTTTAGCTTCCATGTGTTTGTGGGTTTTACAGTTTTTTTCCTGTAATGGATTTCTAACCTCATAGTGTTTTGGTCAGAAAAGATGCTTGATATGATTTCAATTTTCTTAAATTTACCGAGGCTTAATTTGTGACCCAAGATGTGATCTACCCCGGAGAATGTTCCTTGTGCACTTGAGAAGAAATGAGAGAAAATTTAAATATTATTTATCTTTAGACAGCACATAGCCTTTTTCAAACTTAAAAGAAAAAGAAAAAGAAAGGAATTAGAGGCTATGGTGTCTGTTGGAGAGAGATTGAGCTGTGTTCCCATCTACTGTAAAGCCTGGATACAGAATTTACCTTCACTGCTATAAATATTTCAGAGATACTGAAAGTTAAAATATCTCCCAATCAGATGAGAATGTTGATCACTTTTAGCCAGGTTAAAACAGATCAAAATTAATTATAGCCCACATCTTCATGATGGAGATTACCCCAATAATTTCAATAATAATAGTTACCATTTACTAAGTGCTTGGACACTAATGCTAAATCTCAGTTAATCTATATGACAGCACCATTAGGTAGATACTAAAATGTTTCCATTTTCTAGATTTGAAAACTGAGGTTTACAAGGATTAAGTAATAGTCTAGTCATATAGCTCTAAATGGTTGAGTCATCATCCAGTGTTGTCCATCCCAGAGACTGCACTCATTACCACCACCCTATACTGCATGTTTCTCGGGTAAGAAGGTTTTAAATTAATCTACAGTTCAAAATTATTTTTTAAGAAGTATCTGGGTAAGGAAGAGAAGATATACTGAGAGTTGTCAGTATCTCCTATGATCAGTCATGAAAGCTCAAGAGAAATTAAGCAAGTTTTTATGCTTAAATATAATTTAAAGGGAAGGATTTGAAGAGGAGGAAGGAGAAATTTCCATTTGCAATGAACCTGCTCCAGAAGGAGCACCTTAAACCCCCATTTGCTGATGCCATTTGCTGCGTGAGTGAGTGAGTGAATGTGTGAGTGTGCATGCCTGTGTGTGTGTGTGTGTTTAGGCTACTCAGCGAGCAACCAAGCTCAGAAATTTGGCTCTGATCCACCCTGGGGTGCCAATAGGAACCTGGTAGGAAAATGAATTCCATTAATTAGAGTACAGGGTCAAATATGCATTTATTCATACAGCCAAACATAAGTCATGTTGTCTTTCACATTAAAAAAAAAAAAAAAAAGTATGCACAGAAGCAAAAATCTGACGTTTAGACAATCGTTTGAATTTAATTGAGAAAGTCTCTGAAACTGTCCATGTATGAAGGAAATCATTACTTAAGCAATATTTGTATAATACAAATAAATTAGTGTCTAATACAAATAAATCCTTCTATTTTAATTAGCTGTAATCCACTGTAAATTTTTAAAATGCAAGAATGGGAGGCTGGACGGTATATAGGAAGGGAACACAATGGGGTAAACACAAAAGTACAGGATGTTCTAAGTAGAAGAGAACTTGAGGTTGAAGTAATTCTCTGGCACTCAAGGGCAGGAGCAGGGCAGGATATAAGGCTGGAAATACTATTAATACTAAACCAGAAATTAATTATAATTTATGTTTACAAAGAAGAAAATTTTGATTTTTATTTTGAACTAGGAAAAAAAAAATTGTGCCCATGCTTTCCTCCTGCTCCTAGCATTGTGTAATCCAGGACAACGCAGGTAAGGGGACACTGAGGATACAGAATGTCCTGGAGGATAGCAGGCATTCTGTTAGTGGCACAGACATCATGTTACCCAGGAGTGGAATTTGCCCATATAGAGGGTGTTGCTTCTATAAGAAAAAGTGGGATAGAGGCTGTGAATTGTTTGATTCTGAGAAGGTATTTGGCCCTCGTTCACAATGGGGCAGATGGTACATCAGATGTGGAAGAGGGTGTGCTTGTGTATCTAAGTAGTTCTGAGAATATTAAGATATGTCAAACCATGATTCAAAAGATGCATTGTAAGTTCTTTCTATCGGCTCAATAATAATTTTCATTCTTAATATACTAGCTTTTCTGCCTTTGTATTATTTTTTCTTCAAAGTGTTTATTATGTTTATTAAATCTATTGTACAGTGATGAAAGAATTTGAATTATTTACATGGTCAGCCTTTGAGAAAATAACCTGATTTAATCAGAGGATGCAAATGTGTCATGTCTCTTTTATTTATTTATTTATTTATTTAAACTTTATTGGTGTATAATTGCTTTACAATGTTGTGTCAGTTTCTACTGTATAACAAAGTGAATCAGCTATATGCATTCATATATGTGACCACCTAGAGGGGTGGGATGGGGAGGGTAGGAGGGAGACGCAAGAGGGAGAAGATATTGCTCGGTTTGTTAAAATGAAGTTTAATGAGCCTAAACCAAAGCATTTTCTTTCTTTAAAAAAATCATTTTACTCACTACACACCACACTTGAAAAATACAAAGAGCAAAAAAGTGTTTTTAGTTTAATAGCATTTTCAATATGAATATTGTTACCATAATTGATTTTTAATTATAAATTTTACACAAATAAAAAGAGAGGTTTGAATTTTACAAGGAATTTTGATCCTAAGGACATACATGATATTATGGGTTTAGTTTTTCTCAAAATGTAATTAACCAGAAACTCTACAAGATGGTCCATAAAATATACAGCATTATTTGTCTGCTGTAGTGAGAAATCTGACACCCTCTTTCTGTCCTAAAGATAACTGAGTTTAGAATACAAACAGCGCAGGACAGCTAAACTGTCAACCTCCATAAAGGCAGTGATGGAAGAGTACTCAACACTTCAACTCGCACGGCTTTAACCAATTGGTGAGCCGAATTAATTGTCAGAGTAGAGTAAGTCTCAGGAAAACATTGGCTGAATGTTTCTCTTCTCCTTTTGTTGTTCTTTGGGGGGTAAGGATAGAGAGGAGACAAAATTTTGTAAAATGTCCTTTAAAAAGGAAACTATGTAAATAGGATCTGAATCACCTTTTAGTGCCTCATGATCACAATTTAGTAGAGATCTGTGGGTCTAGAATCTATTTTACTTAGAAAGAGAGGCGAGATTGGGCACTTTGCCTTTTTAGGTTTGTCCTTGCTCTCCTTCCAGCGCTTATACAAACTAGGTGCATTATTCAGGGGCAAGATTTCTTATTCACAAAGAAGGTTGGGTTAGTGTCCATGGATTTCAAAATTGTCTGGAGAAATAATCTAAGTATTTCTTCAGCACAAAGTTAGCTGGATATTAGCATTGATTTTCTAGTACTAGAAAAAAATCAAATTACCTTAAATATTAAGGTATATTTCTCTATCTCAAATTTACTAGTTAACTCAACTTACTGTCTTTTGAATTATGTTTTTCTCCCTGAGGGATAAAAAGTAAATATCAGTGTTTAGATTAGACAGGCAAGTAGAAAGAGAACTTATACTTGAGTACATCCTATGTATATCAGGCATTGTGGTACATGCTTCCCATATCTTACTTTATTTAATCCTCAAAAAAGAAAGCTATACAAGAAGGAGGAGATATGGGGATATATGTATATGTATAGCTGATTCACTTTGTTATAAAGCAGAAACTAACAGCACGCCATTGTAAAGCAATTATACTCCAATAAAGATGTTAAAAAAAAAGAAAGCTATAAGTATTATAATTTCCATTTTATATCTAAGTAATCTAAGGTTTATTATAGAGAAGTTTAAGTTGTTTGTACGGTGTCACACTGTTTTAAATTCAAAGAGTTTCTATGAGAATCCACATGATGGATTACAAAAGTTCTCTGCACCGTGTCATATTGTACAAACCCATAGAAACAACTGTTTGCTGTCTACAGCAACATATCACCATGAAGTGACATGTTAGAGTTATGACCCAACAGAACAAGCGTTAAGTATATGAATAAGGTTTTCTGCATTCTAATGCTAGATGTGAGCTAAATTTCTGACTTAAAATGAATGATTCAATATTTTTGGCTAAATGGACATTTAAATAATGTTAATTTGATGAGAGTGTTATTGCATTATATAATATTGTTAGATTAATAAGCAGAACTGAAATATCACTGCAATACTATTTTTTGTAATTGCTTATTTCTGCCACTGACTTCATTGTATAAATTAAAAATCAGATTCCTCTAAAGTTTTTTTTTTGGCTTATAATTTTTGTGTTTTTTCTCTTTTTATAATGCAATCAATTACAACTACTTTTAATATATTGTTATGCCAGCTTCTTCCAGAATCTAACTTCAAAATGTCTATCATGTCACTCTTAAATGACCCATTAAATGTTTCATAATACACAAATATACTAACAAAACAATTTTCTCACTAAGAGTGACTCTGTCACCAATTATTTAAATAGCTGCTTATTTCTTCTTCTGCAGTATTCTGGATTTTTCTCTTTTCTTCTCTTCTGTGCTTTCTCTCTCCCTTTCTTCCTCCTCCCTCTCCCCTCTTCCTCTTCCTCATCCTCCTTCTTTCCTCCTTCTCTCTCTCTTCTTCCCCCATCTCTCCACTTTCCCTCTCTCATCTATGTCTATTTCTCTATCTCTATCTCCCCCCTTTCCCTTTCTCCCTCATTCCCTCCAGTTGGTTAGGTTTTTATACCCCTGCCTTTTCCCATTTAACACCTACAATGGACCAGCCATTGTCCTAGGTGCTGAGTACACAGACTATTGACTCAGTTCATGCTTCCCTCTTTCCTATTCTAGTTAACTTCCTCACTTCTTGAATCCTGAGCTAAAGGCCCTCTGTGAGAGCTTCCCCAGTTTCCTCTAGACAGAAATAATCCCTCTGTACTTCTTTTGAAGGAGTATAATAATTATAGTATTTAGTTACAATGAAGTAATATTGGTGAAATGAAGCTGGAGGTGGAATAATGTGTGTTCTATCATAGAGGAAACAGCACAAGATTTCAATTTTGTGGTAGAAAATTTACAAATAGAATATGTTAAATGTGGGTAAGAAACAGCTGACTATAATCAAACCCATAGCTACTCAGTCTTCACATCAGGTACCATGAAGAACAATATAGAAGCATGTAATATATGTGAGGAATATTAGGCAGAGAATCCAGAGATCCTAATCTAGCTCTTGGTTCTGTCTCTTACTAGCTATTTCACACTGGGCAATGAGTTTATTCCCTTCGATTCTAAATTTTTGTATGTCTGTATTCTGAACATTTGTAAAACTGGTAAATTGTCTATGAATTAAACAACACCTAATGTCCTTTCCACTTATAAATTCTATGATTTCAAGAACTTTAAATGCCCTCAAGAGAGTAAATCTTGGTGATATATCCACTCCTACCTTATAAACTACCTTACATCCAAATACCACCAACATTTAGTATACCTGATTTGGTAAAGTATTTTCTTTTACTTATTAGCTGTCTGGCTGTGGTAGGTAAGATTTTGTTTTGCTTGGGTTTTGTTCCTGTTGCCTCATACTGTGCTTTGAAAACAATACAGTAGTTTGAATGAAGTGAGATGAAGATAAATATTGTCCTCAAAGCAGTGGTAGCCAAAGTTCAGCAAGTAGAGAGTGGGATAATGGCCCATTTCCTCTTTCGTATAAGTATGGGTGGTAGCCAAAGGTACTCTGTTGAATGTTGCTTCCTGTATACACTGTGTATCATTGTATGTGCTACTCTGGCCAAATTTTAGAAAGTATACCAAATGGAATTTCACACCAGGTTTGGAGGAGGAGAAAGGCAACAAAATGAATTTACCTCCCTTCTCTTCACCCCAGTCCCAAAAATCCTCCACCAAACAGAGGAGGCTCATATATAACAAACATTTTCAGTGGAATAAACCTCTGGTTTGCCAAGCAGATGAATCAAATATCAAGTAATTATTTTTGCCTTATATCCCAGCGAGAACTCCAGGCAGTTATAATCAACAGTAATCTACATGACTGAGGGAGTATGCTTTCCTGCCCTCTACTGACAAAAACGCTCATTTTGACTCCCAGCTCCCAGTTATCTTGCCTCTAAGAGCGCACCTGTAAAAAGGGCCTTGTGTATTCCCAGATTTCCTCCTGACTCTCAGGTAACGCTTAGGGATTTATGAGGTGAAAAAGATCTCACAATTTAAATGGAAAGATTGGGAAAGAATTAAGCCTAAATAAAGAATCATGCCAGGAAAAGTCAGTGCAAGAAAAAGGTAGAGGGGAGCCAGCAAAGGAAAAGGAGCCTCAGAAGGCTGCAGAGGTTAATAATCACTGTTTAAAAGAAAGCTTTGGTATTAATCTAGCCAATGGATAGGTGAACTGGAAAGCAACTGAAAATGTGGAGTGGATTAGTTAACTCTCAGTGCCTCAATTTTCTCATCTTTAAAATGGTACCCACATGAGAAGGTTGTTACTAAGGTCTAGTAAACTAATTCCAAAGCATTTAGCATTACATCTATTAAGTATTCCAGAAATATAAATTGTTGTTATTAATGTGATAATAATAAAGGATGAGTGATTATTTCATGAGCAGTTTAAGAGAAAACAGTTATTTGGGACAAAAAAGTGGCAGAATTTGGAAATAAGAAGTGTAATCATCTTAAATTACAGAAGACTCTATGAGGATGGATCCTAGGTTGATAATGAAATAGAAAAAAAATTCATAAATATAGCAAAGTATAATTTGACATAGAAAAGTGAAAAAATGTGAATTAGAAGCAAATCTAACAATCTAATATTTTTAAACTGAGAATTTCAAAATAAACTTTAAAAGAAATCTAAGCAGGTATCAGAGCAACTATAGAAAAATAAATATGGAGGTAAATGCCAAACAGAGAACAGGAAAATCCTGGAAACTTCTATTAACCTGCATAACTTCCCTCCTAATTATATTCATGGAAGATATATTAGTAGAACAATTTGTAAACAGCTCGATATATTCCAAATCTGACTGATCATTGATAGAATTTTTTAAAGCCAAGTCATCATTGTCCTCACCAGGGATACTAGTACCACTATGTGAGAAATTTCCAGTGACTGTGGAGATAGAATTCCCTGGCACCATCAACTGGCTGCCTTCTATGATAGTACATCCTCTCCAGACTGAGTAAAGGAATTTTCTCATTTAAAGGAACTGAAAGTGGGTTTCATATGAGATGGCTCCCCAGTGTGCAGTAAATAGTAAGTTGTAATCAGATTTTGTTTTCATGAGAGTTTTAGACATCTATTGAAAAAAAATGGGCAAGAAATATATACACAAAAAAATTCTGAGTAGAAGCATCTTAGAACACTGTGCATGTGTTGGGGGGGAGGGTGTATAGACACACATACACATATTTACATACCACAATACTTGTTGTTTTGAAAAGAAAAATGGAAAGTTGGAGAGGAGGCTAAAAATAAATTGTAGAAATTAGGACATTGGGAATATGTCCCATATCTGCAGATATGAATAATTAGAAGTGAGCTGATGATGGAACTCAGGTAGCCTTTCTACTCAAAAGATAGCTTACAGGTGAGACTGAGTAGGACAGTGAGCTTTAGTCAATATCTTTATGAAGTCATGGTGTGCTGAAAGATCCTGGATGCCATCTAGAATGTTATTTTAAATATTACATGCTTTCTAGATAGATTTAGTTATTGACTTTGTAGACATCAATATGTTTATTTCATGGCTGATTAGATTCTGTGTTGTTTGATAACTGGGATCCCTCAATTTGTTGGTTTTCCAATGCAGAAATTGTTCTTTTATATTGATATAAAAGCCTGTAGTTCTGTATTTTTATATTCCATTCTTGTGAAATAAGTAACAAAGCCTCTCACAGGCTCACCATGCAAGTATGTAATTCTTATAGGGAAAATGAATCATGATATTAGGAAAGAAATCCTTCTCATTTACGGAATGTAGGAAAATGTCACTTGTGTATGTGTAAATTTTATTTGAGGAGATTACAAACATTAACATAGGAAATATTGCCCCATCCAATTGTGAGTGTGTGTGAAAAGCTAAGCAAAGTCTTTCATGCCTGTTACCATTCTCTGTATTTACCAAAAAAATTGTCAAATCTAAGAAGTTATGCCCATCACAGACTCCAGCTAGAAACCTGAGCTAAGCTGTACAGGGGCCTTGAATACACTACATGAGACACTAAAACAGTTCAGTGGGTCAGATAAACAGATTCAGGAAGGATAGTTGTACCTAAAAGATTTCCTTTCCTTTTCCCTTTGTGCACTATGCTCATTCCCACACATAAGGTATCTGCAGAAGAAAAGTTAGCAGTTAACAGAAACAAAATGCTTCAGAAAATATTTTAATATTTGTGATCATTTTACTTTAAAAACTATTATACAGGAGCATGAGACTTTTGCTCTGGTGTTATAGACACAAAATATCTCTAACATGTATTTGTTACTAGGCTTTTTCACATTTAGAATAGTTTTCTATTGTGAATAGAATTCAAATGAGTGGTTCACATATTAACAAACTAGTAGACTGGAGACAGACAAATATAATGTAACTAAAAGTTGGTTATTTAAAATGGAACTTAATGAAAAGATGAAAAGCCTTGAAAAAATGAAGGTAAATTGTCTAGACTATCAATGACGGGATGATTAAGTGCTGCCAGATCATCCAATCATCCAATGAAGGATGATTAAGTGCTGCCAGAGGAATCAGAATAACCTAATTTTATTTACATCTAGCTAAAAAGGTAGGTAGCATACTAATAAAGTCACAAATAATACTGAATTAAGAAGTGTTGAAAACCCCCAAGGTTTGCAGCTTCCCTTTCCTCTCCAACTCACACTGCAGACAGATCAAAAGGGCTATTTTAATAATTCATATCTGACTAATCAAATTTCTAAAAACTGAGAAACATTTTATTCTCACAAAAATTCTCACTTCTGTAGATTTCTTCTCCTATACCTCTAATAGGTCTTGGGGATTTATCCCAAATTGCATAGAAATAGCCAAATCAGGAGACTGTGGTAAGCACCTTGGAAAAGAAAACACAAATCTAAAACAACAGAAGTTACAAAAATTGATCTAAATTCAGCCAAATATAGATAGAAATTTTGATTCATTCAGAAAGATACATATTAAACCTGACTGTAGGCTATAACCTAAATTATGTGTAAACATCTGTATAGTAACGGAACTTCTACTAGTTGCTTATTAGCCTAAGCTTAAATTCACATAAGACATTAACGAGAGAGTCAACATCAGCTACAACTCCCAAACAATCCATTAATGCTGATTATACTGATTACACTGAAGACCTCTTAGGTGGAATAATTATGTGTTTAGATAGGTGCAGCTGGATGTTTATTCCCATGCTCAGCTGTGTCACATTCCCAAATGACAAAAGAAACTGCATGTCGTCTGAGAGACTTGAAAACATTTCACAAGAAAATCTTCAGAAACTCAATTTTCCTCAAACCTAAGATATTCATTATTACATACCGTATTGTTGTAAAGTCAAGATGAGCTCAATCAGAGTGATTCCCAATACATTTTAAATATCCCACTTACTTGTGTCTGGTTGGCCAAAATCTAGTGATGCTTATTCTACTAGATCAATATATTTAGCACATGAGTTGAATCCCAAATAAATATTGAAAAAATACTTATTTTGAAACAAAGAGAATTCATTATATCCCCAATACTCACAAACAATACAGCATTTTTGATTATTGTTAATATTTTCATTTCCTGAAGACAAGATTTGCCATGTGAAAATCAAAAAATATGGTCAAATCTCAATTATCTAAACACCTTTACATTTCTAACTTGTTTACCATCATCTAAGTCATTTCCAGGCTAAAGGAATAAGCTCAACTCATCTTTGGGCTTGTGAGAATTGTCATTAAGCTGTAAAATGAGTTAATCCCCTGCCAAAACTTGCAAACTTTAATATAGAAGGCCTTTACCCAGAAGTACTGGAGAAAAGCATTTTTAAAATTGTTGGCAGACGCAGTCATTGGTAACTCTGCAAAACAGTTGGCTTCTATTTCCTCCTTCAGACACTTTACTCTCTCAGAGTCCCGTTCATTCATGCTATCCCTGGTTCCTAGAAACTTTCAGTCTCCCATCAACTCTACTGATCATTTCACCCTTTTCAAAATTAACCAGATTTGTCCCCCATTTCTCTAAGGATCTTCTCTCTACATTTCCAGGAGATAACTAGTTAATTCAATAAGCAAATCTGTACTGAACAGATACATTTGCATGTTTATAGTAGCTTTGATAGGTAATGTTTTAACCCAAAAGGATGGTATCTGCAGCCAGGTCTCTTGGGGTTGCAAGCTCATCCATCAGTATTTTTCAATTTTTAACATTTAGTCTGCCTATCCAGCATATCCTAAAGCAAAATACCATTGAAATATAATAGAGGTAAGTTTCATTCCTACTACATGCACTAATAGATTCACTACCAGGTACTCAGATGGATTTCACATGATAGACACTTATGCAGGGAGTTATTTCACTGGATATTTAAAATCAAAACAAAACAAAACAAAAAAACTTCCTTGTTAAAAACATGAATCCCTATTGCTTTTGTAACATGTAGCAAATTTGCTCCCCTCTCTCTCTCTGTGTCTCTCTCTCTCTCTCTCTGTGTCTCTCTGCCAGCATTGGCACCCTGGCTATTTTCATGCTGCTTTACATAATTGGTCTCTGAGTACAATGAAGCTGCCACCTGTTCACAAATATACAAATCACTCTCCTTTGCAAGCATGATTTAACTGAATCACGATGGAATAATGAGCCCGGACACCAGTTTCACATCTGTATAAACATGGATTCACCTCCTACATTCAGTCTGATAATTTCTCATAATAGAATAAGGGTTATATTTAAATGAAAACAATGTAATTATTATCCTGATCTTATTTGATTTTAAGTAATTCTTCCACTTTACCCTTTCCACTTTCTGCTCTACTTACTTTACCTCTCTTTTGCTGAGAATTTGCTGTGTCCAGATTATCCAATCAAAAGCAAACATAGTTTTCCCCAAAGACCCCCCAGTACAGGATCAAATATTCAGGATATCACATTTCTGGACTGTAGTTCTTCATCTTGCCTGGCTCAGAGAATACAGAGCTCACAAAAGAGTACTGTTACTCATTTTTATATATTGGAGTCATCTAAAGGTTTTAATTTTTTAACATCTTTATTGGTGTATAATTGCTTTACAATGGTATGTTAGTTTCTGCTGTAGAACAAAGTGAATCAGCTATATGTATACATATATTCCCATATGCCCTCTCTCTTGAGCCTCCCTCCCATCCTCCCTATCCCACCCCTCTAGGTCGTCACAAAGCAACGAGCTGATTTCCCTGTGCTATGCTGCTGCTTCCCACTAGCCATCCATTTTACATTTGGTAGTGTATATATGTCAATGCTACTCTCTCACTTCGTCCCAGCTTCCCCTTCACTCCCCACATCCTCAAGTCCATTCTCCACATCTGAGTCTTTATTCCTGCCCTGCCACTAGGTTCATCAGTACCATTTTTTTAGATTCCATATATGTGCGTTAGCATATGGTATTTGTTTTTCTCTTTCTGACTTACTTCAGTCTGTATGACAGACTCTAGGTCCATCCACCTCATTACAAATAACTCAATTACATTCCTTTTTATGGCTGAGTACTATTCCATGGTATATATGTGCCACATCTTCTTTATCCATTCATCTGTTGATGGACATTTAGGTTGCTTCCATGTCCTGGCAATTGTAAATAGTGCTGCAATGAACATTGTGGTACATGTATCTTTTTGAATTATGGTTTTCTCAGGGTATATGCCCAGTAGTGGGATTGCTGGGTTGTGTGGTAGTTCTATTTTTAGTTTTTTGAGGAACCTCCATACTGTTCTCCATAGTGGCTGTATCAATTTACATTACCACCAATACCACCAAAGAGTGTTCCCTTTTCTCCACACCCTCTCCAGCATTTATTGTTTGTAAATTTTTTGATGATGGCCATCTAAAGGTTCTGAACAATAGGATTAATCAGCATTGGTACAGAGCTGGAAATATACTGTGTCTTTTCATTAGTGCTTTAAAAGATTTAAAAGGATTAACTGTCATTCTATTATGCAGCCAGATTAATTGGCTAAAGAAAATCTCATAGCTGCATGGCTATTTCTAACCATGTTCATCATAGTCACTATCTTCTGTAAAAGAGCATCTGAAGAAAATTTACAAAGTTTCCTCAGATTGAAGACTTAGTTGCATATGTAACTTTTACTTAAATGATTTAAGAACTAATTCAATCAGACAACATGATGTCAAGAATACTATCATATTTTCTATTGGAAACAATCCCAGTGCTACTCTTAAAATACATATAAGAAAAGGGGGGAATTTAACATTATGATGAAGTTGATATGTAGAAAGATTGCAGATATCTGACAACAATATATATAATATACAAATTTCCATGTCTCCTACATCATCTTGTTTCTTGATTCCTAAAATGAGGAAGGATAATATTTTCATCCAAAATCCCCAAAATTCAGAGGAATTGTCTGATAACTTCTTTGACTACCACATCTAATTAGCAAGTGACAATTAGTTTTCTATCTCCCCCCAAACCCAGCTTTTTATAATATGACTGTCATATTTTTATGACATAGGATCTATGAAAAAACAATATGTATTATATTTATAAATATATAATACATAAGTTAGTTTATGTCTCTAATGTAGATATTTCATCTTATAAACTATATTCTGCTTATACATAGAAAAGAATGAAATAATGCCATTTGCAGCAACATGGATGGACCTAGAGATTATCATACTAAGTGAAGTAAGTCAAACAAAGACAAACATCATATGATATCACTTATATGTGGAATCTAAAACAATGATACAAATGAACTTATTTACAAAACAGAAACAGACTCACAGACTTCGAAAACAAACTTATGGTTACCAAAGGGGAAAGGTGGGGGAGGGATAAATTAGGAGTTTGGGATTAACCTATGCACACTACTATATATAAAATAGATAGTCAACAAGGACCTAATGTATAGCACAGGGAACTCTACTCAATATTTTGTAATAACTTATATGGGAAAAGAATCTGAAAAAGAATGGATATATGTATAACTGAATCACTTTGCTGTAACTAAAAGAACATTATAAACCAACTGTACTCCAATATAAAATAAAAATTAAATTAAAAAATATATTCTGCTTATAAGTCTTCATAATTTTAAAATTGGAAGGAGGCTATGAGATTATATAATCTAAACCTTTCATTTTAGAGATAAATAAATTAAAATCTCTAAAAACCATAAGTCCAGAGAGTGGTAGTCCATGAGAGAGGAATCACCTCTCTGTTTTGTTAATTCTTATATCCACAGAGCTTTAAAAAGAGGCAGGTAGGCACTAGATACATATTTGTTAGATGAATGCTTGAGTGAAAACCAAGACAAGAAAACCAGGACTACTTTATATACCTTTAGCATTTAGATCTTCATAAGCAACATCTATTTGGTCTATAACAAATTCAGTTCAGTAATTACTGAGTACTTTCTATCAGGGAGTATGCAAGATAATTTGGAGAAAACAATTTAAGATGAATGACATAACTTTTGCCTTAATGTAATTAGCTATGTATAATTTACATTAATATCATTAAAATAAGGAATTTGCTAAAAGTGTTACAAAATACTAAGAAGGGAGAAATTATTTCTCAATGGTTGTATCTAGAAAGTCTTCATGAATGAAGAGGTATTTGGCCTAGATCTTGAAAAATTGTTAGAAAATCAATTAACAGAACTACTAGAAAGGTCCCAAGAATGTTCTAGGAAGAACAAATTTGAACAAGAACACAAAGGCAGGAAAAAGCATGACTTATTACAGTAATAATGGGTGGTTGGCTGAAGAGTAGTATATGAAAACAGAAATAAACCTGGAAGAGATAGGCAGAAGCCAGATTGTGAAGGGCTTTGAATGTCTGTGCTTCATCAGGCAGGCAGTGGGCAAGGAAGGCTCTGACCAAGGGAGTTACATACTAAAGAGATATCAAGGCTGCTCCAGTTTCAGTGTCCAGAAAAAGTAAAGATCAGACCTTTCCTTTAAGGTCCTTAGGTAAGGGGCACAACTGTGTGTTGCATTGTACAGACAACAAATACTCCCTTAAAATTATCCAATGTGTTTCTCTGGACATATTTGATTCATTATGAAATGATTACATGTACCATGGAGGTAAGAGAGAGACAAACATGGGTGGATGTGAGCAGGAAAAGGAGAGGAAATGGAGAAGTAGCTTTTGTATTTTAGGACATTTGTTGTTTTAAGAAAAAAAGTTATATTTTATATAAACGCTTTCAGTATTAAAGCTTTTTGGAGTTATAAATGTTGTCTCTCTGGGAGACCAGGAGAAATTACAGGAAACTGAAATGGACATGATGCAAAAAACCTGATATATATGGAGAAATGTATGATCCTTCTCCTTTTGAGTACCTGTAACAACCACTGCAACCAGTTATCTTCGGCTGTATTAAAGTCCAGTTTAGATAGCACCAGGTGCCAATATCTGCTGGGTTATTTTCAAACATACAAGCAGACATCTAAAAGTATATTTGTTTTGTTTCATTTTGTTTTAATACTAATGCAACTTCAACATGATTGTGAACCCTTAATTTACTCTATTTCCAGAATTAGGTAAAAATACAGGATAACATTTGATGTAATTTTTAAATACTTTTAAATTTCATCAGCCAACTCCAATCTAAACAATGTTAGAATCCAACAGCATTAAATGGTTAGACAAACTAAACAGTAGGTAATATTGCTGACACCTTTTTTATTTGTATAGTATGTCCCAATAAGCTAAAATTGAAACATATAAGGTAAGTTAAAATGGATCTTGATTTTTTATTTGATGGTAGTCTCTTTAACTTTAGTGTGTGGGTGGAATGCTATCCCTTCTCATAAACAAATGTATGCAAGAATCATTATTGCTTTGGCATAAAGAAGGAACTATTTACAAATTACCTTTCCCTCTCCACTGGCATCCTGCAGTAGTCTTCCATTGAGATTTAAACTCAGGGCCTCCAGAGAACAGATGGTGGAGACCTTATCATCTAGCTGATCACCGGAGCACAGGGCAGTGTAACTTTGTCTGATAATCCAGTCACTTGAAATAGAATGTTCCTTTTAGTCTTCCATTTGCCTCTGTTCTTCAGATAAACACTTTATTTTTTATCAACAGTAAATATTTCATTTCTATTTGGTCTGCCCTCACAAACTGACCTGGAGCAAATAAAACCAACAGAAACAGTCTCTTCTGTTGTTAGATTTAGGTTTGGCTGGTAATATGTAATCAGTAATCCAAATTTCTTCCTTCTGGTATTTTTTGTCAAGCAAATTTACTTCAAGTTGCGTGTATAAGTTTTGCTGAGGACAAAGTAAACCAAATAAATCCAATGGAGAGGGACAAAGATAGATGCTATGATCTAAATAATTCCTCAGTTTTAACAAGTAAATAATGACTCTGTTAAAACACTGTAATGGACTTTTTTTTCTTCCCATTTTCCCCTTAGACCTATTAGGGTGTCTTGTACTGATTTAGATCAAAGAGTGGGTATTTAAATGGTACTAGCATTTCTCTTCATTTCTTTCTCAAGCACATTTATCTACATTCATATATACAAATACATATTTTAAACTTTACAATAGAATCAACTTATAAAAGGCAGGGGATTTCAAAACAAAATAGAAACAAAGAACTATAACAACAATGGTCATATTACCTTATTATCACTGGATGTTATTAAAAGGTAGCCAAATTTTCAGCCTATTCATAGTATGCTTGGAAGGAAGCTTTAAGATATAAAAAGGTGAGAAAGAAAAAAAATCAAAGGATGTCTTTGGAGCGTACCACTTGAATTATACATTTTAAAGGACATTGAACATAGTATGTAAAAAAATCATAATCATACCAGAAATCACATTATTTTCACTCAGGGTCTAATGAACAACATGTTGTGAATATTCTATCAAAGAAAAGAAACAAACATAAAAGTGAGCGTTTAAACAATAATCCTCATTAATCCAACTCAAAGACTTGATAGATTAGAAAGCATTTTCAAATATGTCAGAGGATGCCCAAGAATGTGGCACCTGGCCAGAATCCTTGTTGGAGGAATATTATTCACAGTAAGGGTCAGGGGAAAATAGCTTAATTGACATACAAAGAGAAGGTGGAGAATAGGGAGTGATAGAAATATTGTATGAATAACAAAACATTACCTTTGATTTGTTTACTCTTAAAACATTTGAAGAGAACACCCAATTTCCATTAGCTATTTCTGAAAGAAGCAATTGAGGCAAAACCTTGCTACTTCCAGAAAGGAAATGTGTTTGTAGTTGTCTTATTTTGTATTGTGGTAAATGCTGGTCAAGTGGCCCTTGTGACTTATGTTTCATTCATGATGCATTAGAAAGAATTTACAGATTCCATCCAGAGAAAATGTTTATTATAAGAGAGCTACAGCTCTCTTTTCTTCTTTTTCAGTTTCACTTTTGTTAATGAAGATAATCAAATCTATGTATTAAACACTTTTCTTAAAAGGGCAATTTGACCAAAAAAAAAAAAAAATCCAAAACTTTTCTAAATTAATAAAGACCACTTTATAGATGCCATCATATGGTAGGGATTCTGTGTTCCACAGGAAGTGACTTTTACCAGACATGATTTTTAAGGCTTTTTTAGTGTTAAATTTCTACTGTGCTACTTTTATGAGTTTAAATCATAATTTAATTAATATTTTAATACTTTATAACCACAACAGCTTTGGAAAGCTTTTATTTCTATCTGATTCACATAAGAGTTGAAATCCCCTACTCTTAAAGTCTGGCTTCAAGAAGCTGCCAACTTTGCCTTAAAATTCATATATCACATCAAAATGTTGCAAGTAAAATTTCTAGTTTCAAAAACAGTCTATTAAAATTACACTGGAATTTTAACATAATAAAAAAGATATAAATATTGATGACATCATGATAGGAAGCAACTGTAAAGTAGATAATTTTGTTTAAGAAGTAACACGGGTCAAAATGATTTATACAGTTAGCATATAACAAATAACAATGTGCATAACTCCTGTATAAAACAAATCCCTACTGTTGTCACAGCTGGGAGAGTGACCTTTTCAACTTTTTGAAGCTCTACCTTTGTGAATTATTGGCAATTTCTTCACTATTGGGAAAGCATCCCTTTCCTCGGCCCATGTTCTTTCTCCTTCTTTCTGTATCTGTGTACACAGTAACTGAATAAAAACAGGACTATTGGCTAGTTGAATGTTTTTGCTGTGCAAACCACAGTTTTTAACCAAAATCTAGAATCATTAAGAGGCAATTGTCACACTAGTTCACCTTCTGGGAAGTGTCCCAGAAATGCTCTTGTCACATCGTGCTTGTTAGAGGACCATCTTGGACAATCATAAGAAAAGAATGGAGAACAAAGGACATTAAAATGAAACTATTCCATTTGTAGAAGAAAAAATAGTAGTCATTACTTTTTTTTAAACCAGTTTTAGGAGTTTTACTCAAACTTATCCAACCTAATACTCCTGGTTCACCAGGAAGGGCAACATAAAAACAAGGAAGATTGGAAGCACTGCAGGCTGCTGCGGCGAACTGTTGCTCTAGCTGAGTGCCCAGTCACTCTAGTGCTAGTCAAATGCCTCAGGTACCTGCAGTGGCTTACGTAGTCTCAAGGACAGTGAAGCTGGGAAAGAAAAATATTCTCAAGGTGAGACAGGAAGGAATGGGGCAGGGCACAACCATTAAAAGAATGACACAACCATAAAGAACAGAATATGACAAAAACCGTTTAGAACCTACCAGGCCCAAGATGGTGAAAGATTCGACTTCCATTTGACCTTGAGCCTCATTATACACTCATTGTAATACATTAATATGTTAAGTGACACACCCACAGGCGCCATGACAGTTCCAAGGCCAACCATAAAAGGCTAAAAAGTGGGTGATGGCCCAATTCCTGGAAATCCCCAGCCCTTCTCCAAGATAGGTAGAATATTCCTTATACTTGTTAGCCTATGAAATTACCCAGCCCATGAAAACTAACTACCCCACACCTAGGCGTGCTCTTGCCTTTTGAAATGGTCTTCATTCTGTCTATGGAGTGTGTATTTCTTTAATAAACCTGCTTTCACTTTACTATGGCTTGCTCTTGAATTCTTTCCTGCACGAAGCCAAGGACCCTCGCTTGGAGGCCCATCCCAGGGACTCACTCAAGACCTGGGACACGACCAACTTCTTGCACCCCAATTTTTCCTACAACAAAATTACCTCATTTACAGTTCTAACAAGTCTTGTGTTATTTTACATGTCTGTGGCACTTTATCCCTGTCCAGTGTGCTTTTAATCTATTCTTTTGTTTGCTCCTTGTAACACTCTGTGATACAAATGAAGAAACCAGAGTAAACTGATTTTAACAGTTCTGCTTCCTTGGAGATCCCAACTGGTTTCAGGGCATTCTTGTTTCTAATGGGAAACTCAGAAATATAGTGAGGCTCCAACAGGACTGGACTTATGAAGGGCTTTTCTAAGGCATGATGAATTGCCAAGTAATTGGAAAAACTACCAGGTTATATTTTCTGAGTGAGTGTTTTCAGGAATAATATCTTTATTATTTGCCAGCTTCTATGCTACTTGTAAATATAAGTCAAGATGTTTATCAAAACCACGTTTGGGGGAGTCAATTCTTTGGGGAGATCAAAAGTGTTATTTTAAGAAAAACTTAGAGGGGACCTTCAATTCTCACAATAGGTAGAATTAGAGTTCCTGAAAACCTTGTCAGCAAAACATCTAAAATTGAGAGCTAGAATTTTTTTAAAAATTACTAACAATAAATATGCTTCATATATTTGTTAAACAGTGCATATCTATATAAATAAAACTGAAAATAGGAAGGAAGTAGGGAGAGAATGTAAATTGGTGCAGATATCGCTATATTCCTTTCCTATTTCAGTGTAAATAACTACAACTACAAAAACTATAGGACATCATGAGATACAGAAACAAGGACTGTGTTAGTTTTTTGTTTGTTTGTTTTAATCAGGATGTGCTCCTCTGGCTGGATCAGAGCTGCTAAAATGGGTATAAACTGAGATCTAGGCAAGAGAGTAATTCCTGGAGCTATAGGTCTGAGAGTATATGAGGTGATGGGGGAGGGGAGGTAGGGAGGAAGATTAAAGTTAAATAATAACACAGTTCAGAGGCTTAAAACTTCTGTGGGACTGTCTTCTCCTCTCATAGCATCTCCATCTCCACCCCCATGCCCACCATCTTTCCTCCACCTTGGTAGATCCAACAGTACAGGGCTGACCAGGGACGTGGCGATGGTGAGGTGGTAGAGGGGATACAGTGTTTGTCATGGCTCCTAGAGATGTGCCCCAGGTACATGATAGGAGAGCAGTGATGGATAACTGTGTGAGTCTTATGGGTGGAACAAAGAAAGTTAGGAGAAGCAAATCAATGCCACTCTCCTGAGGAATATTCCTCCACTGTGAAGTGGGACAGATTACAGAACACTGGTACCTGATATTCCACAGGTAAAGTCATAGTAATGACAACCAAATTCATTTTCCTACAGTACTTCATCATTTTCCTTCTCTGGGTAAATTCCTCTTAGGAATGGAAATTTGCCTCTAGTATTTTCCTTTTTTTTCTTTCTTCTTTTTTTCTTGTTTAAGTGGTGCTTGTGATAAATATATTTCTAAGTATTTTTAATTCATTGCTAAGCGAATGAAAAGGAAGGAAATTTAAGTGGACAAAAATGAAGTAAAAGCAGGAATCTAGAGAGAGGTAAGCGAGCACTGAAGGTAGCTTCTAACCTGAGAGCATACACCAAACTTTCATTTTTCAGTCAGTCTAAATGTGTCAAAAGCTAAGAAAACATAGTCTACAGGCTTTCCAGGGAGGCAGGAAGGCTAATAGAAACATCAAACTAAAATGAGGAATGCAAAGAGTTATTCCCTGAGTATAAAGGAAATCCAAAAATACAACTAAGAACAGAAATATATAGCAAGAAAACTTGCCTGTCTTATCTGGGTAAAAAGAAAAAATGTCCTGATAGTTAAAAACTATAAACTGAGTATCACCTGGGTTTGAGGTCAGAATTTTTTTTTTAATTTTTTAAAATTTAATTTATTTTATTTTAATTAACTTATTTATTTTTGACTGTGTTGGGTCTTCATTGCTGTGCACGGGCCTTCTCTAGTTGCGGTGAGCAGGGGCTACTCTGTTGCGGCACATGGGTTTCTCATTGCCAGCGTCTTCAAAACTTTAAATTGAGAATTTATTCAGTCTTGAGCTGAAAGTGCCCTCAAATACCTGGTATAAATAAATACAGTTTTCTGAGGAAAAACTTACTTTAAACCAAGGTCTTAGTTCCCACAGACAAGCTCTGAAAACACATGAGTGCACAGTAAAATACTATGAAATACCTAAAGAAGTAACAGAAACAAAAGAACGAAAACACATGTTTTATGAAATTCAGGTACTGAATAATCAGATAAAAATAGAAAATAATATCTACTATGTTTAAATAAATAAAAGAAGACATTGAAATTATATACAAGCATCAACCAAAAGCTATGAAAATGGAGAAAGCAGTTATGGAAAAGAACTTAGAACTTTTAAAAACAAAAATATAATAACTGAAAATTTAATTACCCCTTACTTTAAAAGCAGATTACACAGTAGCAAAAAGATAATTAATAAACTAGAAGATAAATATGAAGAAATTACTTAGAATGTGGCATGGAGAGACAAAGAATTAGGAAATATGTAACGTAGATTAAAAAGTCATGGAGGATAAAGTAAAGAGAAAAGAGAAAGAATGGGGGAAAGGCAATTTTGTTTTTGTTTGTTTTGTTTTGTTTTAATTTTTATCGAAATATAGTTGATTTAAAATGTTGTGTTAGTTTCAGGTGTACAGCAAAGTGACTCAGTTATAGATATACATACATCCACTCTTATTTAGATTCTTTTCCCATATAGGTCATTACAGAGTATTGAGTAGAGTTCCCTGTGCCATACAGTAGGTCCTTGTTAGCTATTTTATATATAGTAGTGTGTATATGTCAATCACAATATCCCAATTTATCCCTCCCCCTTTCCCCCCTGTTAACCATAAGACTATTTTCTAAACTGTAACTCTATTTCTGTTTTGTAAATAAGTTCATTTTTACCACATTTTTAGATTCCAAGTATAAGTGCTATCAAAGTCTGTCCTCTGTCTGACTTACTTCACTCTACATCCATCCATGTTGCTGTAAATGGCATTATTTCATTCTTTCTAATCGCTGAATAATAGTCCATTGTATATATGTACCACATCTTCTTTATTCATTCATCTTTGGATGGACATTTAGGTTGCTTCCTTGACTTGGCTATCGTAAATAGTGCTGCAATGAACATTGCGGTGCATGTATCTTTTTGAATTATGGTTTTCCCAGGTATATAGCTAGGAGTGGGATTACAGGATCATATGGTAGCTCTATATTTAGTTTTTTAAGGAACATCTATACTGTTCTCCATAGTGGCTGTAATAACTTATATTCCCAGCAATGGTGTAGAAGGGTTCCCTTTGCTCCACACCGTCTCCAGCATTTATTGTTTGTAGATTTTTGATGATGGCCATTCTGTCCAGTGTGAGGTGATACCACATTGTAGTTTTGATTTGCATTTCTCTTATAATTAGTGATGTTGAGCATCTTTTCATGTGCTTTTTGGCCATCTGTATGTCTTCTTTGGAGAAATGTCTAGTTAGATATTCTGCCCATTTTTTAATTGGGTAGTTTGTCTTTTAGTTATTGGGCTGCATGAGTTGTTTATATATTTTGGAAATTAATCCCTTGTCAGTTGCTTCATTGGCAAATATATTCTCCCATTCTGTGGATTGTTTTTGTTTTGTTTATGGTATCCTTTGCTGTACAAAAGTTTTTAAGTTTAATTAGGTCTGATTTGTTTATTTTTGTTTTTATCTTCATTACTTTAAGAGGTGGATCAGAAAAGATTGTGCTGTGATTTATGTCAGAGAATGTTCTTCCTATGTTTTCCTCTAAGAGTTTTATAGTTCTGACCTTATATTTAGGTTTTTAATCCATTTTGAGTGTATTTTTGTGTATGGTGTTAGGGAGTGTTCTAATTTCATTCCTTCTATGTAGTTGTCCAGTTTTCCTAGCACCACTTATTCTTTTCTCCATTGTATATTCTTGTCTCCTTTGTCAAAGATTAGGAGACAATAGATGTGGGGGTTTGTCTCTGAACTTTCTTTCCTGTTCCATTGATCTATATCCCTGTTTTTGTGACAGTACCATACTGTTTTGAAGACTGTGGCTTTGTAGTATAGTCTGAAATCAGGGATCCTGATTCCTCCAGCTCTGTTTTTCTTTTTCAAGATTGCTTTTGCTATTTGGGGTTATTTGTGTTTCTTTACAAATTGTGATATTTTTGTTCTAATTCTGTGAAAAGTGCTATTGGTAATTTGATAGGGATTGCATTGAATCTGTAGATTGCTTTGTGAAGTATAATCATTTTTACAATATTAATTCTTCCAATTCAAGAACTCCATCTGTTTGTGTCATCTTTGATTTTTTTCATCAGTATCTTGTAGTTTTCTGAGTACAGGTCTTTTGCCTCCTTAGGTAGGTTTATTCCTAGGTGCTTTATTCCTTTTGTTGCAATGGTGAATGAGATCGTTTCCTTAATTTCTCTTTCTCATCTTTCAATCTTAGTGTATAGGAATGCAAGAGATTTCTGTGCATTAATTTTGTATCCTGCAACTATACCAAATTCAATGATAAGCTCTAGTAGTTTTCTGGTAACATCTTTAGAATTTTCTATGTATAGTGTCATGTCATCTGCAGTGACAGTTTTACTTCTTTTCCAATTTGGATCCTTTTGTTTCCTTTTCTTCTCTGATTGATGTGGCTAGGACTTCCAAACTGTGTTGAATAAAAGTGGTGACAGTGGACATTATTGTCTTGTTCCTGATTTTAGAGGAAATGCTTTCTGTTTTTCACCATTGAAAATGATGTAGCTGTGGGTTTGTCCTATATGGACTTTACTATGTGGGGTATGTTCCCTCTATGCCCACTTTCTGCAGAGTATTTTATCATAAATGGGTGTTCAATTTTGTCAAAAGCTTTTTCTGCATATACTGAGATGATCATACGGTATTTGTTCTTCAGTTTGTTAATGAAGTGTATCACATTGACTGATTTGCCTATACTGAAAAATCCTTGCATCGCTGGGATGAATCCCAGTTGATCACGGTGCATGATGCTTTTAATGTGTTGTTGGCTTCAGCTTCCTAGTATTTTGTTGAGGATTTTTGCGTCTGTGTTCATCAGTGATATTGGCTGGTAATTTTCTTCTTTTGTGATATCTTTGTCTGGTTTTGGTATCAGGATGATGTTGGCTTTGTAGAACTTAGGGGTGTTCCTTCGTTTGTCAGAAGCATAGCTGTTAACTCTTCTCTAAATATTTGATAGAATTTGCCTACAAAACCATCTGGTCCTGGACTTTTGTTTGTTAGAAATTTTTTAATCACAGTTTTAATTTCAGTACTTGTGATTGGTCTGTCCATATTTTCTATTTCTTCCTGCTTCAGTCTTGGAAGGGTGTACTTTTCTAAGAATTTTTCCATTTCTTCTAGGTTGTCCATTTTATTGGTGTATAGTTACTTTTAGAAGTCTTATAATCCTTTGTATTTCTGCAGTGTCCATTGTAACTTCTCCTTTTTCATTACTAATTTTATTGATTTGAGTCCTCTCTTTTTTTTTTCCTTGATGAGTCTGGCCAAAGGTTTATCAATTTTATTTATCTTCTCAAAGAACCAGCTTTTAGTTTCACTGATCTTTGCTATTCTTTTCTTCATCTCTATTTTTTTGCATTTCTGCTCTGATATTTCTTATTCTCTCCTCATACTAACTTTGGGTTTTGTTTGTTCTTCTTTCTTTAGTTGCCTGAGGTGTAAAGTTAGGAGGTTTATCTCAGATTTTTCTTGTTTTCTGACTTAAAATTGTACTGCTATAAACTTCCCTCTTAGAACTGTTTTTGCTGCATCCCATAGATTTTGGATGGTTCTTTTTTCATTGTCTTTTGCCTCTAGGTGTTTTTCAATTTTTTCTTTGGTTTCTTCAGTGATCCATTGGTTGTTTAGTAGCATATTGTTTAGCCTCCATGTGTTCGTGTTTTTTACAGGTTTTTCCCTGTAATTGATTTCTAATATCACAGGGTTGTGGTCAGAAAAGATGCTCGATATTATTTCAATTTTCTTAAATTTACTGAGGCTTGATTTGTGGCCCAAGATCTGATCTATCCTGGAGAATGTTCCATGTGCACTTGAGAAGAAAATGTATTCTGCTGCCCTTGGATGGAATGTCCGATAGATATCAATTAATTCTATCTTGTTTAATGTGTCACTTAAGGCTGGTGTTTCTTTATTAATTTTCTGTCTGGATGATCTGTCCATTGGTGAAAGTGGGGTGTTAAAATCCTTCAATATTATTGTGTTACTGTTGATTTCCCCTTTTTAGGCTGTTGGCAATTGGGTTATATATTGAGGTGCTCTTATGTTGGGTGCATATATGTTTACTATTTTTATATTTTCTTCTTGAATTGATCCCTTGATCATTATGTAGTGTTCTTTCTTGTCTCTTGTAACAGTCTTTATTTTAAAGTCTCTATTTTTTCTGATATGAGTATTGGTACTCCAGCTTTCTTTTGATTTCCATTTACATGAATACCATTTTCCATCCTCTCACTTTCAGTATGTGTCCCTAGATCTGAAGTGGGTCTCTTGTAGACAGCATATATATGGGTCTTGTTTTAGTATCCATTCAGCCAGTCTTTGTCTTTTGGTTGGAACATTTAATCCATTTGCATTTAAGTTAATTATAGATATGTGTGTTCCTATTGCCATTTTCTTAATTGTTTTGGATTTTTTTTTTTGTAGTTCTTTTTTCTTCTCTTCCTCTTTTGTTCTCTTCTCCTGTGATTTGATAACAATCTTTGGTGTTGTGTTTGGGTTGTTTTTTATTTTGTGTGTGTATCCATCGTAGTTTTTTGGTTTGCATTCCCCTTGAGGTTTTGATATAGCAGTCTATATGTGTACAAGGTTGTTTTAAGTTGCTGCTCTCTTTCCCTCTTAGAGAATTTCCTTTAGCATTTGAGGTATAGCTGGTTTGGTGTTGCTGAATTCTGTAAGATTTTGCTTGTCTGTAAAGCCTTCGATTTCTCTGTTGAATCTCTATGAGAGCACTGATGGGTAGAGTACTCTTGGTTGTAGGTTTTTCCCTTTCATCACTTTAAATATATTATGCCACTCCCTTCTGGCCTGCAAAATTTCTCCTGAAAAATCAGCTATCAACATTGTGAGGATGCTCTTGTATGTTACTTGTTGTTTTTTTTTTTTTTTTAACATTTTTTATCTCTTTAATGTTGTATCTATTTTATTTATTTATTTTTGGCTGCATTGGTTCTTTGTTGCTGCATGTGGGCTTTCTCTAGTTGCGGCGAGTGGGGGCTATTCTTCGTTGCAGTGTGCAGGCTTCTCATTGTGGTGGCTTCTCTTGTTGTGGAGCACGGGCTCTTGGTGCATGGGCTTCAGTAGTTGTGACACGCAGGCTCAGTAGTTGTGGCTTGTGGGCTCTAGAGGCCAGGCTCAGTAGTTGTGGAGCACAGGCTTAGTTGCTCTACAGCATGTGGGATCTTCCCAGACCAGGGCTCAAACCTGTGTCCCTTACATTGGTAGGCAGATTCTTAATCACTGTGCCACCAGGGAAGCCCTCGCTTGTTGTTATTAATATTTTTTCTTGTATTTAATTTTTGTTAGTTTGATTAATATGTGTCTCTGCATGTTCCTCCTTGGATTCATCCTGTATGGGATTCTCTGCACTTCCTGGACTTCAGTGAGTGTTTTCTTTCTCATGTTAGGGAAGTTTTTGGCTATAATATTTTCCAACATTTTCTCAGGCCCTGTTTCTTTCTCTTCTCCTTCTGGGACCCCTATAACTTGATTGTTGGTGCATTTAATGTTGTCCCAGAGGTCTTTGAGACTGTCCTCATTTCTTTTCATTCTTTTTTCTTTATTTTGTTCTGTGGCAGTCATTTCCACCACTTTGTTTTCCAGCTCACTTATTCGTTCCTCTGCCTCAGTTATTCTGCTACTGATTCCTTCTAGTGTATTTTTCATTTCAGTTATTGTATTGTTCATCTCTGTTTGTTCTTTAAATCTTCTAGCTCCTTGTTAAACATTTCTTGTATCTTCTCAATCTTTGCCTCTGTTATTTTTCTGAGATTTTGGATCGTCTTTACTATCATTACTCTGAATTCTTTTTCAGGTAGATTGCCTATCTCCTGTACATTTAGTTGTTCTTGTGGGTTTTTTTCTTGTTCCTTCATTTGCAAAACATTTCTGTGTCATCTCCTTTTGTTCAGCTTTCTGTGTTTTTGGTCTTCTTTCCACAGGTTTCAGGATTGTAGTTCTTCTTGCTTTTGGTGTCTGCCCCCTGGTGTGTGACGTTGATCCAGTGGTTCCTGCTGGGAGGGACTGGTGCCTGCCCTCTGAGGGGTGGAGTTGGGTCTTGTCCCTCTGATGTCGAGGGGTGTGTTTTGAGGTAGCTGTGAGCTCAGCACAAGTTTAGGTTGCCTGTCTGCTGATGGGTGGAGCTGTGTTCCTGTCTTGGTGGTTGTTTGGCCTGAGGAATTTCAGTTCTAGAGCCTGTAAGCTTTTGTGTGGGGCTGGGTCTAGGTGCTGAAATAAGGACCTCCAGGAGAGCTCACACTGATCATTACTCTCTGGGTTCTCTGCCACCAGTGTCCTTGCCCACACAGTGAGGTACACCTAACCTCTGCCTCCCCAGGAGACTCTCCCAGACCCCTAGGTAGGTCTACCCCCAGTTCCTATGGAGGTATTGCTTTGTGCTCTGTCCCAACTCATTTGAGGTCTTGTGTGCACCTTCCAAGAGTGGAGTCTCTATTTCTCCCAACCCTGTGGAGCTCCTGCATTCAGGTCCCACTGGCCTTTAAAGCAAAATGCTCCAGGAGTTCTTCCTCCCAATGCCTGACCCTCAGACTGTCTTAGAGGACTATTTTCATGTGGGAATATCCCTGTGCAGTTTCTGTGTTTTAATATTTTTTGGTATGAGGGATGTTTTTAGTATGAATGTCTGCCACCACTTTCCTCAGTGTATGCTGGCTGTTATCCCCTTGATTGAAGGTGTGACTGATGTTGTGGTGACCTGAGCCTGCCCTGGATATTGAGCAGGGCCTCTCCTTTGCTCTTTGGTTGTTATTGCCCTGTCAGGGGTACCATCTTCTCCCTAGTTGTTGGAGTAGACACACCCGGATCTGTTTCTTAGCTGTGTTTCTGATCCTCAGTGTGAGGTAGGCAGGACTGGAGCACTCTTAGTAGGAGAGAAGCCACTGAGTTTTCCTCCTCTGGAGTTGTTCACCTCCAACTGTGAGTGTACTCTGTTGTGTCACTTTTTATCCATTGTGCTGGCTCACAAATTACACTCTTGTTGGAACTGCTCTCAGACCCACCTTAACCATGGGTATGCCAGCAATTGGCCCTGGTGTCTGTCAGGCACTGTTTTCACAAGGCTACCAGTGCAGATCCGGCAAAGTCAGTCCCAGGACTGTAGTAATTGTGTACTTGTACCCACTGTGGGAGCTATGGAGGCAGCTCAGATTCTGACCTTGTCCATTCCTCACAAGTGTGTCTGAGTGCTCACACAGCAGGGGCCAGTTGTTGGGGAAGCAGTCTGCAATGGTGACCCTGCCCCTTGTGCACCACTCAACAATATTGCCCTGCTCTGTGTTGACTGGGGCTTCTTCCACAAACTTTCCCAGTTGTGGAACTCCTCACTCCTGTCCCTTCAGACTGTCTCTTCTTGGCCAACAGCCATCCTTTCCCTGGGTCCACTCTCAATACCCCATGTTCCAACACTCAGCCACTCCTCTGCACCAGCAGACACACGTCTCAGGCTGGGGCATACAGGGCTATGGCATGGACCATCCTTGTAGGTCTTACTCTGTCTTGCCTGATCTCCCCACCAGTGAGGGGGCTTCTGTGAGTGCATACACGTCTCCTGCCTTTCAGCTCTCCTCCAGGGGTGCAGGTCTCATCCTGTTTCCTCTTTTTTTTTTTTTCTTTCTTTCATCCTACTCAGTTGTGTTGGCATTTTTCTTATCTTTTTAGGTGTCCAAGGTCCTCTGCTATTGTTCAGCAGGTGCTCTGTGAGAACTGCTCAATTTGTAGATACGTTCTTGTTGCACTTGTGGGGAGAGGTGAACTCCATGTTCTCCAATTCCACTATTTTGACTTGACACCTCCCCCCCAATTTTGAAGAGATAATGACAGAGGTGATCCTAAATTGTTGAAGACAACAGATTCACACCCAGAAAGACCAGCACAGTTGTCCTACCAATTCAGAAATCAAGTTACTTCCTGTTCAACTCTTGGAGATTCATTCCTTTGGATCACACTTCTTGACATACAGACACTCCTAGAAAGGATGAGTCCTCCAGTTTTTTGGGTTAATCAGATATCATCCCCTCCCACAAATACCCCCACACACACACACACAAAACCTAGATAGAGAGAGAGAATTTTAAAGGAATTCCATGGGCAAGAGGAATGACTTTAGAGGCTTAGACATGACTGTGCTGATGAGGCATTGTGGAGGCCAGTGTGGTGACACATCATGAGTGTCCATGCAGTGCAAGTAGAGAAAAGGAAGAATGGGAAGCCACCAAAGAAAAACTTTAAATGCCCCACAATTTGCTAGAAGCTGTGCCTTTACCACATGTTTAACTCATGATTAAATTATTTTAATTTTTTGTATTGCTCTGCAAGTTGTTTGACTGTTTGTTTGTTTGTGGAAGGACTATATATGAACTAAGATTAGAAGCATCTTTAACCAGGCATCTGCTGTAATTTTCTGTATTTTCCATAAGGTCATTGGCACTGCTGAGAGATGTATTCCTGGGGATCCACATGACATAGAATACAATATAAATTGTGGACCCTGGAGTTGTGAAACAAAGCAAACTTTGTATTGAGCACATACAACGGAACACTACATACCTGAATTAAATGAAATGCATCAAAGTTGTAAAGTGACCATTGCTTCCTAGACCCAATTCGTGGCCTGGTAAACTGGATTACATATAAATCTATTTCCCAAGTAGTTAAAACATGGTAATTTCCAGTGCCAGATTTGTCTCAGTTTTTATAGCCAGTCTTTTAGGGGTATGGATTTTAGTGTCAAAGAGGTCCATGGTAGAATCATAGGTACTTTGCATAATACCTTCCATGACCAGGGGCAAAACGTCCACTCTCTCTGACTTCTATTCCCTCACCTATAGAATGTAAGCTTTTGAATTCTTTCCCACTCCTCTACCACTGTGGAAAGCTGACTCAAGACAGTAAAGCATCATTATCATTTTTCATTACTACTATAATTATTGTAAAGCATATTATTTAACAGTGACAATGTATGTGATAGGATAAAGTCTTCCATATAATTTCCATATAATATATACTTTCAAATGATTATAACTTTTAGAAATAAACACCAAAAATAATATTAAATACTTGATCAGTCTACACAAAGATAGTTCTGTTTTTAGAATGTGAAAAAGTCCAAGCATCTCTGAATGTATGAAAAATGTTTTCCATAAGAATGCTACATCATTTGCTTCAAATAATAGTTTGTCTATGAAATGTCAAGTTAATATGTAAGTTGTAAGGGAGGTAAGAGTTTTCCCAAAGGAAAGAAAAGGCCTGTGATTTAAATAAGCTAAAAATAAAATTGCTTTCCAGACAATGTTCTGCTATCAACAGTGAGGAAATAATGATGGCAATGATACACAGGTGTACATCTATCTTAAATTCAGACTACTATGAAGTATGACTGAATCCCTTAATGCCAGCCTTATGTGCTCACATAATGACTGCATTACATACTTATTTGTTAGCACACACTCTCACAAAGCTATACTATAATAATACATACCCTATAGTAGGATCAGCCAGGAAGAATACAATGTTTACATATGGGCCACCTTTAGATGCAAGAAATCATTACAGGAAAAAAATAAATCAAATGGTTTTCTTACTAATAGTTTCATTTTATAACAGCTTACAGAACTTGTGCATAAGCTTAATATTTTTCAAGAGTGCACCTGAATTATGTTATTAGGATAATCTATATGCCCTGTTTTGCATTTATTTGTATTGTCAAATTAAAAGAAGCTAATCAAATAGCAATATGTGAAAAATAAGAGAAGAGTTCAACAAGATAATAATTGTAGTTTTTTGTTGCAAAGAATTTAAAATGCATTGAATCCTTCAATTCTCCTGTGTTCATAATGTGTAATCTTTTTTTGGTATCTCTACTAAACTTCAAACCATTCTAATCATTGCTTGTACAACAAAGAACTTTCTTAATTCTAGAACTTTTTGAGAAAACTGCAATCATCACCCAACATTTTAGTTGGAATCTTTCTAAACTCTAAATATTTGGAGATCTTTCTGGAGTGACAGAAGAGTAAACTAAGGCTAGAGGAGCCTTTCTGTTCCTGAAATGGAGATTAAAAAACAAACAAGTTGCCTGAATAAATGTAAATATGAAAAAAAAACACCAAACTTTGAACTGATTCTTTCATAGTATACTCTGACTAAAATTCATGGGAAGAATGAATTAAATTCTCTCCAGTTTTATTACTTTCCTCATCAGCAGTTGGATTTCATATATAATATTGTTAATATACTTGTATATATGTATGTATGTTGTGTGTGTATGTGTGTAATACCAGGCAAGAAGCAAGGTAAATGAAGATCAAACACACAAGTCATGAGTTTTAATACCTACTAAATCATCTCATATTACGGAACCAAATTCTCATTTTCTGTTGTTCAATTTGTAAAATAAGAATAACAAAATTTGACATTGTTTGCCTCCCTGGACAAAGATCAAAAATTAAATTGTTTGTATAGTTCTTTGAAAAGAAAACTACTCCTTGTCTGAAGATTCAAAACCAGAAACTCTGAGTAAATTCTTTACTTTTTAAACCTGCTACTGATTTAAATTTTATAACTTTCTATTAATTTAAAATGATAGTTGGAACTAAAGGAAAATTTCCCCAGGGTTACTATAGACCCCTCTGTTGTTCTGGTGTCAGTAATTCTAAGTAACAAATACAAAAAGCCACTTCTGCCAAGTTTTCCAAAAGTTGTATCTTCTCAGTAGGATATGCTACATATTTTCAATCCCTCTACAAAGCAAATCACAAAGAAAACTTACACATTAAAGAAAATAGATAAATTATGTATTTGGGTTAAGAAAGCTGAGTCATGGATAGTGACCAAGAAAACCAAAGACCATCTACTGCCAGTCAGAGAAATTGAGGAGATATGAATAGGATTAACCCAGCTTTGGGATCATTTTGCTGTATTAAAAAAAAAATAGACAGAAATTCAAAAGTATCAAAAAAACAGTTGTGTGTGTATGAGTTCATGACTTCAAAATATGCTAAGATCCCAATATATCAAAGCATTTTAATGAAACCCCAAATACACTAGCTAAAAATTAGCTGGAAACATATTAGATCATCTATTCCATATCTAACCCAATATGTTGAGAAAAAAGTCATCACCTTAGCAGTCTCACAACACTCTCCCTTCAGAGCTAAGACAAAATTGTCCAGAAAAAATATTGACTAGGAAATCAAATGTTAACACATGGATTTGGGTTTTGTCTTTATTTGCAAATAAAACACACATTTATTCAGTTGAGATTACCATCAGATGGTGTGGTAGCTTATGCCTTGTACTTTTTGGCAGAATATATTGCTATAATAAAAATAATAACTAATAAAACAGCAATTTTCACTAAATATTATATTTTGTTATAACTGACACCTTGCCAGTATCACTCAAACCCCTTCATTTAGATTTTTTTTCACTTGTATTTAGTTCTTTGTTTCCATTGTAATCATTATCATAGTGTAGTTTTTGTTCTTGTTATTATTATTTTTATTATTAGGAGCTCAAAGAAAATATGGAACATTCATGTAATATTGAAAAGCTGCTGTTTTTTATACTGTCAAAATTCTTTCCTGTTGCTGAATGTGGAATTTGAAGATTAAACACTGTGGAGGACAGAAAATAATCATTAGGGGAGCCATTAACTCTTTCTTCTTAGGGTGCAACATGGACTTGGTATTTGGGACAGTATCTCCCTTGGTTCTAGGAGATATTAGACATGAAAATGTAAAGTTGACCCCTTCCCAATATTTTAAGAATAAAGGAATCTAAATGTAGATAATTTTTATTGAAATATTAAGGAAGCTGTTCTTTAAAGACACAATTGGATTTTTGTAGAGATTATTATGAAGGCAGCACTTCCTTATCCTACATCATGGGAAGTAAGGAAGTTTTTGCAACATTGCAGCAGAACGCAGCTGAGAAAACAAACACCTAATGGTGAATGGTCTTCTTTAGAGCAGCATTCTTGGTGGACTCAACATACAATAATTTAGAATACTTAGCATTAAGACTTGTCCCCCTTTCTTTCCATTTTAGTTCCCTGTTTGTTTTCCTCCAAGCCTTCCGTAACATTTTATTGAACTCTAAGCCTGTTGTTAGGTGGGTTTTGGAAAAATTGAGAGTGCACCTGTGTACACTTAGGAAGAAGTAAATCAAGGAGATACACTAAAAACAAACTGATGAACAAAAAACAGAAGTTAACTAGCCAAGAAGCCCAAGGCAACAGACAAGAGAAAGAGACCATAAGAAATAACCCTGTTAAATTTATGGCACATGTCAGCAAAAAACAAGTTAGCATGATGCATTCTGTTTTATTACCTACTTTTCCACTTGTTTTGTAAACAGGTGTGTCATTAAATATTTTCCATTGCTTGAAAAAAGTTATTTTAGTTGAGTAAACCTTTATCCAAGATAAAGTTTACTGAAAAAAAATAATAGAACTTATGTTAAAGGATAATTAATATCTTTTTAAATAAAATGAAATTGACTCATCATATGTAAAATGAATATATGATTTTATTTTACTCAATAATTAATGACAGAATCAGTAAAGTGATATAATCAGTTCAAAGGAAAATTCAAAGAACCACACATGAATAGGCAAATACAGAATGTTGAAATGAATTGTCAAATAGACACAAAATGTCCTACTCAATGGGCAATAATCAATTGCATCTGTGAAGACTCGATTCATTTGTATTTCAGTGGACAGGAATCATTTGCATTATTGTCAGTTTCTACAACTTACAGACACTCAATAATATGTTTTTCCCCATTTCAAAAGTCTTTCAAATTTTTTCCTGACATTTTATGAACATTTTCACTGTTGTTTTAGCCATCTGAACCTACCTCAGAGATAAAAGTTAAACAGAAAAGTCATAGAAACGTAAACCAGAATGATTCCTTGAAACAAGGAGTTAAGTGAAAGGTCCAGAGCCCTCCTTTCACACCTCCCTCCTAAGTGACCTCCTTGTGTCCCCATGGAATCACTAAGGTTCCACAGACCACTCATGAGAAACTATTCTTCTTTGACACCATTTTTCAATGACTACATAGAATTTCATCTTTGGAAATATAAAAATCAAGTTCTAATAATTTACCCTGACACCTGTTTGTTTTCTAGAATAGATAACCTATTTTTTTTGAAGGTCAAAGGAATTTTTTAAAATAAATAAATAAATAAATTATTTATTTATTTATTTTTGGCTGCGTTGAATCTTCGTTGCTGCATGCAGGCATTCTCTAGTTGCGGTGAGTGGGGGCTACTCTTCATTGAGGTACGTAGGCTTCTCATTGTGGTGGCTTCTCTTGTAGAGCACGGGCTCTAGGTGCATGGGCTTCAGTAGTTGTGGCACATGGGTTCAGTAGTTGTGGCTTGTGGGCTTTAGAGCACAGGCTCAGTGGTTGTGGTAGATAACCTATTTGAAAATTAACTTTCTCCAAAGGTTTTTCAGGAGACATGTTATCTCAGACTTTACATGTCCTCAAAAACTGATTTCTAAGAAAATAAGTTAAATCAGCATTAAACAGCTGCCACAATTTCTTATTGTTAAACATTGAGCTTGTTTCTAATATTTCAGTTGATAAAGCCACGTGAGAAACATCTTTAAGTATATCATGCCCTTAAGGATTAATTCCTACCAATGTAATATCTGAAATAAACAATACGATGCTTTTAAAGAGTTTGGTACATACTGACTAATTACATGCCAGAAAAATTTGTACCTATCAGCAGCATATAATATTTCTCTAGTCAGTGACATGGTATTTTATTTACAACTTTTTAATATTTGCCAGTTGCTGAGTTAAAAAACAGTATCTTGTTTTATTTGCATTTTCTTGACTAGAGAATAGTAACTTTTTAAACAATTTATTGGCTGATTTATTTTCTATGGTGAGTTGCTTTACACATGTATTCTCTTCATTTTTTTTTCTGTCTCTGAATTTAACAAAAACGTTTGCCATTATCTAGTCTTTTTTGAACCCTGAAATCTTTTACTTCACATCACACCTTTTAATATGCTCCAAAATTGCTGTTCAATATCATACTTCAGGAAACACAGAGTTATCAGACTAACTGAATATCTAAAAAATTCAACAAATAATCTTTCTCAAGCCAGTTTGAATGCCATTATTGTCTAAAACTAAATACTTGGGGAGGAGATCAAGATGGCACAGGAGGCTTCCCTGGTGGCGCAGTGGTTGAGAATCTGCCTGCCAATGCAGGGGACATGGGTTCGAGCCCTGGCCTGGGAAGATCCCACATGCCACGGAGCAACTGCGCCCGTGAGCCACAATTACTGAGCCTGCGCGTCTGGAGCCTGTGCTCCGCAACAGGAGAGGCCGCGATGGTGAGAGGCCCGCGCACCGCGATGAAGAGTGGTCCCCACTTGCCGCAGCTAGAGAAAGCCCTCGCACAGAAACGAAGACTCAACACAGTCATAAATAAATAAATAAATAAAAGAACGTGAATTTAAAAAAAAAAAAAAAAAAGATGGCAGAGGAGTAGGACGTGGAGCTCACCTTCTCCCCACAGACATAACAAAAATATGCCTACATGTGGAACATCTACTGAATGCTGGCAGAAGACCTCAGACTTCCAAAAGGGCAAGAATATCTGCACATAACTGGATAGGTCAAAAGAAAAGAGAAAGCAAGCAATCAGGTTGGGACCTGTGCCTCTGGGAGGGAGTTGTGAAGGAGGAAAGGTTTCTGCACACTGGGAAGTCCCCTCACTGAGGGGGACAGAGGGGAAGCTTTGGAGCCTCAGAGGAGAGCGCAGCATCAGGTGGGTGGAGAGCAAAGCAGAGAGAGACATGCACAGAAGGTCAGCACCGACCGGCACTCCCCAGCCCGAGATGCTTGTCAGCTCACCCGCTGGGGCAGGTGGGGGCTGTGTGCTGAGGCTTTGGAAGTCAGAACCCGGGGAGAGGACTGGGGTTGGCTGTGTGAAGACAGCCTTAGGAGGCCAGAATGTAGTGCACCACAGCGGAGGGAGTCCAGGAAGAAGCCTGGGCCTGCCAGAGAGGCCAGGGACCATTGTTGGGGGGTTCATGAGGAGAGGTGGGCCTGCCATAGATGTGTATTTCTCTGTGCACTCACAGGCTGCAGGGCACCACCTAAATGAATGCCAGGGGTGCACACGAGCCACAGCTGCCATCTTGGACCCCAGAGGTGGGAGTGGACTGCTACCACTGCTGCCACTGCCAACAAGGATCCTGTGAGCTAGTGCAGGTCACTGCCACCACCTTCCTGGGAGCCTGTCTAGCTTTAGAAGCTGTGTACTTTAGGGGCAAGTACATGTGGGAGTTGAGCCAGGTCAGAGTCTGAGCTGCCCCCACAGTGCCCACAGTGGGTCCAGAGACCTACCTAGAGGTATTGGAGGGCCTCCTAAGGAGGTGGGGTTGGCTGTGGCTCAAGGTGGGAACAAGCACACTGACAGCTCAGGCCCCAGGAAAATATTATTATTACTATTATTTTTTGGTTTCATTTTGTTCTGTTGTTTATTATTTTTTTTAATTTATTTTTTGTTTTCTTTCTTTTTAACTTTTTAATATTTTTTTTTATTTTTCTACTTTACTTTTTTATTATTTTGTGTTTTTTTCTTGTTTTTGTTCTTTGTTTTGTTTTTAACTTTATTCACCATTTTTATGTGTTTGTTTTATGTTTTCTTTGTTTTTTTTTTTAGTTTGCTCTCTGTTTTTACTTTGTTTTTTTGTTTTTGTTAGTTTTGCTTTTAGTGTTTTTGGATTCTTGTGTTTGTTTGGTTGTTCTCTTGTTTTTTGTTTTCTTTCCTTTTTTTGTCTGTTTTTCTTTTTATTTGTTTGGTTTCCTTTTACAATTTGCCTTGGGTTTGCTTGTTTGTTTTCTGTTCCTTTTTTTTTTTTTTTTTCTTTTGCTGCACCACGCAGCTTGCAGACCCCTACCGGGGTCAGGCCTGAGCATCCAGAGTGGGAGCACTGAGTCCAGGACACTGGACTGCCAGAGAATTCCCAGTGCCAGGGAATATTAATTGGCATGAGCTCTCACAGAGGTTCCTATCTTGACATCAAGACACGACTCCACCCAAAACCCTGCAGGCTCCAGTGCTGATTGTGTTATGCCAAACAACAAGCAATACAGGAACACAGCCCCATTTCTAAGCAGACATGCTGCCTAAAGCTGTACTAAGCTCACAGACACCCCAAAACACACCCCAGCAGATGGCCCTGCCCATCAGAGGGACAAGACTCTGCTCCACCCACCAGGGTCCAGGCACGAGTCCCTCCTATCAGGAAGCCTACACATGCCCCTGGATCAATCACTCCCACCAGGGGCCAGACATAAGAAGCAAGAGGAACTATGACCCCATGGCCTACGAAAAGGAGACCACAAATACAGTAAGTGAGACAAAATGAGATAACAGAGAAATATGTTGCAGACAAAGGGGCAAGGTATAAAAACCCACAAGGCCAAATAAATGAATGGGAAATAGGGAATCTACTTGAAAAAGAATTCAGAGTAATGAAAGTAAAGATGATCCAAGCTCTCAGACATAGAATGGAGGCACGAATCGAGAAGATAAAAGAAATGTTTAACAAGGACTTAGAAGAACTATAGAACAAAGAAACAGTGATGAACAATGCAAAAACTGAAATTAAAAATACACTAGAAGGAATTGATAGCAGAATAATTGAGACAGAAGAATGGATAAGTTAGCTGGAAGACAGAGTGGTGAAAATAACTGACACAGAGCAGAATAAAGAAAAAATAATGAAAAGAAATGAGGACAGTCTCAGAGACCTCTGGAAAACATTAAATGCACCAAATATTAGAATTATAGGGGTCCCAGAAGGAGAAGAGAAAGAGAGAGGGTCTGAGAAAATATTTGAAGAGATTATAGTCAAAAACTGCCCTAAATGGGAAAAAAATAGTCACCTGAGTCCAGGAAGAACAGAGTCCCATACAGGATAAACCCAAGGAGAAACACACCAAGACACATATTAATCAAACTAACAAAAATTAAATACAAGAAAAAATTAAAAGCAGCAAAGGAAATGCAACAAATGACATACAAGGGAATTCCCATAAGGTTATCAACAGATTTTTCAGCAGAAACTCTGCAGGACAGAAGGGAGTGGCAGGACATATTTAAAGTACTGAAAGGGGAAAACCTAGAAACAAGATTACTCTACACAGCAAGGCTCTCATTCAGATTCGATGAAGAAATCAAAAGCTTTACAGACAGGCGAAAGCTAAGAGAACTCAGCACCACCAAACCAGCTTTGCAACAAATGCTAAAGGAACATCTCTAGGTGGGAAACACAAGAAAAAAAAAAAAAAAAAGACCCACAAAAACAAACCGAAAACAATTAAGAAAATGGCAATAGGAACATACATATGGGTAACTAGCTTAAATGTAAATGGATTAAATGTTCCAACCAAAAGACACAGACTGGCTGAATGGATACAAAAACAAGATCCGTATATATGCTGTCTACAAGAGACCCACTTAAGACCTAGAGACACATACAGACTGAAAATGAGGGAATGGAAAAACATATTCCATGCAAATGGAAATCAAAAGAATGCTGGAGTAGCAATATTCACATCAGACAAAATAGACTTTAAAATAAAGACTGTTACAAGAGACAAGAAAGGACACTACATAATGATCCAAGAAGAAGATTTAAAAATAGTAAATATTTATGCACCCAACATAGGAGCACCTCAGTACATAAGGCAAATGCTAACAGCTGTAAAAGGGGAAATCAACAGTATCACAGTAATAGTGGGGGACTTTAACACCTCACTTACACCAATGGACAGATCATCCAGACAGAAAGTTAATAACAGAACACAAGCCTTAAATGACACATTAGACCAGATACACTTAATTGATATTTATAGGACATTCCACCTGAAAAGAGCAGAATACACTTTCTTCTCAACTGCACATGGAACATTCTCCAGGATAGATCACATCTTGGGTCACAAATCAAGCACTGGTAAATTTAAGAAAATTGAAATCATATCAAGCATCTTTTCTAACCACAATGCTATGAGATTAGAAATCAATTACAGGAAAAAAAAGTAAAAAACACAAACACATGGAGGCTAAACATTGTGTTACTAAATAATCAATGGCTCACTAAAGAAATCAAGGAAGAAATTAAAAAATACCTAGAGACAAATGACAACAAAATCATGATGACCAAATACCTATGGGGTGCAGCAAAAGCTGTTCTAAGAGGGAAGTTTATAGCAATGTGATCCTACCTCAAGAAACCAAAAATTCTCAAATAAACAACCTACCCTTACACCTAAAGCTACTAGAGAAAGAAAGAAAAAAAAAACCTAAAGTTAGTAGAAGGAAAGAAATCATAAAGATCAGAGCAGAAATGAATAAAATAGAAATAAAGATAACAATAGCAAACATCAATGAAACTAAAAGCTGGTTCCTTGAGAAGATAAACAAAATTGATAGACCTCTGGCTAGAATCATCCAAAAAAAAAGAAGAGGACTCAGACCAATAAAATCACAATTGAAAAAGTAAAAGTTAAAACAGACACCACAGAAATACAAAGGATCATAAGAGACTACTACAAGCAACTATATGCCAATAAAATGGACAACCTGGAAGAAATGGGCAAATTCTTAGAAAGATACAACCTTCCAAAACTGAACCAGGAAGAAATAGAAAATATGAACGGACCAATCACAAATACTGAAATTGAAACTGCGATTTAAAAATTTCCAACAAACAAAAGTCCAGGACCAGGTAGCTTCACAGACGAATGCTATCAAATATTTAGAGACGAGCTAATACCTATACTTCTCAAATTCTGCCAAAAAATTGCAGAGAAAGGAACACTCCCAAGCTCATTCTATGAGGCCACCAGCACCCTGATATGAAAACCAAAGATAACTCAAAAAAAGAAAATCACAGGCCAATATCACTGATGAACATAGATGCAAAAATCCTCAACAAAATACTAGCAAACAGAATCTAACAATGCATTAAAAGCACCATACATGATGATCAAGTGGGATTTATCCCAGAGATGCAAGTATTCTTCAGTTTATGCAAATCAATCAATGTGATACGCTATATTAACAGACTGAAGAAGAAAAACCATATGATCATTTCAATAGATGCAGAAAAAGCTTTTGACAAAATTCAACACCCATTTATGATAAAAACTCTCCAGAAAGTGGGCACAGAGGGAACATTCCTCAACATAAAAAAGACCATATGCAACAAACCCACAGCAAATATTCTCAATGGTGAAAAACTGAAAGCATTTCCTCTAAGTTCAGGAACAAGACAAGGATGTCCCCTCACGCCACTTTTATTCAACATAGTTTTGGAAGTTCTATCCACAGCAATCAGAGAAGAAAAAGAAATGAAAGGAATACAAATTGGAAAAGAAGAAGTAAAACTGTCACTGTTTGCAGATGATATGATACTATACAAAGAAAATCCTAAAGATGCCACCAGAAAACTACAAGAACTAATAAATGAATTTGGTAAAGGTGCCAGATACAAAATTAATGCACAGAAATCTCTTACATTCCTATACATTGACAATGAAAAATCAGAAAGAGAAATTAAGGAAATAATCCCATTTACCATTGCATCAAAAAGAATAAAATACCTACGAATAAACCACCCTAAGGAGGCAAAAGACCTGTTCTCAGAAAACTCTAAGATACTGATGAAAGGAATCAAAGATGACACAAATAGATGGAGAGATATACCATGTTCTTGTATTGGAAGAATCAATATTGTGAAAATGACTATACTACTAAAGCAATCTACAGATTCAATGCAATTTGTATCAAATTACCAATGGTATTTTTCATAGAAATAGAACAAAAAAGTTCACAATTTTTAGGGAAACACAAAAGACCCCAAATAGCCAAAGCCATCTTGAGAAAGAAAAATGGAGCTGGAGCAATCAGGCTCCCTGTCTTCAGAATATACTACAAAGCTACAGTAATCAAGACAGTATGGTACTGGCACAGAAACAGAAATATAGATAAATGTTACAGGATAGAAAGTCCAGAGGTATACCCATGCACCTATGGTCACCTAATCTATGTCAAAGGAGGCACAAACATACAATGGAGAAAAGACAATCCCTTCACTAAGTGGTGCTGGGATAACTGGACAGCTACATGTAAAAGAATGAAATTAGAACACTCCTTAAAACCATACATAAAAATAAACTCAAAATGCATTAAAGACCTAAATGTAAGGCCAGATACTCTAAAATTGTTAGGGAAAAATATAGGAAGAACATCCTTTGATATAAATCACAACAAGATCTTTTTGATCCACTGCCTAGAGTAATGAAAATAGAAACAAAAATAAACAAATGAGACCTAATGAAACTTAAAAGCTTTTGCACAACAAAGGAAATCATAAACAAAATGAAAAAAACAACCCTCAGAATGGGAGAGAATATTTGCAAATGAAGCAACTGACAAGGGACTAATTTCCAAAATATACAAACAGCTCATGCAGCTCAATATCAAAACAATAACAACAACAATCCAATCAAAAATGTGTGAGAGACCTAACTAGACATTTCTCCAAGGAAGACACACAGATGGCCAAAAGCATATGAAAAGATGCTGAATATCACTAATTATTAGAGAAATTCATGTCAGTACTTCAATGAGGTATCACATCACACCAGTCAGAATGGCCATCATGAAAAAATCTACAAACAATAAATGTTGAAGAGGGTGTGGAGAAAAGGGAACCCTCTTACACTGTTGGGAGGAATGTAAATTGATACAGTCACTACATAGAACAGCATGGAGGTTCCTTAAAAAACTAAAAAATACAACTACCATATGAGCCAGCAATCCCACTCCTGGGCATATACCTGAAGCAAACCATAATTCAAAATGATACATGCACCCCAAAATTCATTGCAGCACTATTTACAATAGCCAGGACATGGAAGCAACCTAAATGTCCATCAACAGAGGAAATGATAAAGAAGATGTGGTACATATATACAAAGAAATATTACTCAGCCATAAAAAGGAATGAAATTGTGCCATTTGCAGAGACATGGAGCTACATAGAGAATGTCATATAGAGTGAAGTAACTCAAAAAGAGAAAAACAAATATCGTATAATATCACTTATATGTGGAATCTAGAAAAATGATACAGATGAGCTTATTTGCAAAGCAGAAATATAGTAGAGACATAGAGAACAAATGTATGGACACCGAGGGGGGAAAAGGGAGTGGGATAAACTGGGAGGTTGGGATTGACATATATACACTACTATGTATAAAATAGATAAATAATGAGAACCTACGGCATAGCAGAGGGAACTCTACTCAATGGTCTGTGGTGACCTAAATGGGAAGGAACTCCAAAAAAGAGGGGATATATACATATATGTGTAGCTGATTCACTTTGCTGTACAGCAGAAACTCACACAGCATTGTAAAGCAACTCTATTCCAATAAAAATTAATTAAAAAAATAATACTGGAGGAGCTTCAAGAAAGCAGAAGAGTAAGAGGTGGAGATCACCTTCCTCCCCACAAATACATCAGAAATACATCGACATGTGGAACAACTCCTACAGAACACCTATGGAACACTGGCAGAAGACCTCAGACCTCCCAAAAGGCAAGAAACTCCCCACGTACCTGGGTAGGGTAAAAGAAAAAAGAAAAAACAGAGACAAAGAATAGGGACAGGACCTGTGCCAGTGGGAGGGAGCTGTGAGGGAGGAAAGGTTTCCACACACTAGGAAGCCCCTTTGCGGGCGGAGACTGCTGGTGGCGGAGGTGGGGAGCTTCGGAACCACAGAGGAGAGCGCAGCAACAGGGGTGTGGAGGGCAAAGCGGAGAGATTCCCGCACAGAGGATCACTGCCGACGACAAGCACTCACCAGCCCAAGAGGCTTGTCTGCTCACCGGCCGGGACAGGCGGGGGCTGGGAGCTGAGGCTCAGGCTTCAGTCGGATGCAGGGAGAGGACTGGGGTTGGCTGTGTGAACACAGCCTAAAGGGGGCTAGTGCGCCACAGCTAGCCGGGAGGGAGTCCGGGAGAAAGTCTGGAGCTGCCGAAAAGACAAGAGACTTTTTCTTGCCTCTTTGTTTCCTGGTGCACAAGGAGAGGGGATTAAGAGCGCTGCTTAAAGGAGCTCCAGAGACAGGGGCGAGCCGTGGCTATCAGTGCGGACCCCAGAGACAGGCATGAGATACTAAGGCTGCTGCTGCAGCCACCAAGAAGCCTGTGAGCAAGCACAGGCCACTATCCACACCATCCCTCCTGGAAGCCTGTGCAGCCCGCCACTGCCAGGGTCCCGTTATCCAGGGACAACTTCCCTGGGAGAACGCACGGCGTGCCTCAGGCTGGTGCAACGTCACGCTGGCCTCTGCCGCCGCAGGCTCACCCCGCATCCGTACCCGTCCCTCCCTCTGGCCTGAGTGAGCCAGAGCCCCAAAGCAGCTGCTCTTTAACCCCATCCTGTCTGAGCGAAGAACAGATGCCCTCAGGCGACCTACACACAGAGGTGGGTCCAAATCCAAAGTTGAACCCCAGGAGCTGTGCAAACAAAGAAGAGAAAGGGAAATTTCTCCCAGCAGCCTCAGGAGCAGCGGATTAAATCTCCACGATCAACTTGATGTACCCTGCATCTGTGCAATACCTGAATAGACACCGAATCATCCCAAATTGAGGAGGTGGACTTTGGGAGCAATGATATATATATATTTTTCCCCTTTTTCTCTTTTTGTGAGTGTGTATGTGTATGCTTCTGTGTGTGATTTTGTCTGCATAGCGTTGTTTTTACCATTTGTCCTAGGGTTCTGTCTGTCCGTTTTTTTTTAATTAAAAAAATATTTTCTTAATAATTATTTTTTATTTTAATAACTTTATTTTATTTTATCTTCTTCTTTCTTTCTTCCTTTTTTTTCTCCCTTTTATTCTGAGCCATGTGGAGGACAGGTTCTTGGTGCTCCAGCCAGGCATCAGGGCTGTGCCACTGATGTGGGAGAGCCAAGTTCAGGACACTGATCCACAAGAGACCTCCCAGCTCCAAGTAATATCAAATGGGAAAAATCTCCCAGAGATCTCCATCTCAATGCCAAGACCCAGTTCCAGTCAACAAACAGCAAGCTACAGTGCTGGACACCATATGCCAAACAACTAGCAAGACAGGAACACAACCCCATCCATTAGCAGCGAGGCTGCCTAAAATCATAATAAGGCCACAGACACCCCAAAACGCACCACCAGACGTGGACCTACCCACCAGAAAGACAAGATCCAGCCTCATCCAGTAGAACACAGGCACTAGTCCTCTCCACCTGGAAGCCTACACAACCCACTGAACCAAACGTACCCACTGGGGACAGACACCAAAAACAACGGAAACTACGAACGTGCAGCCTGCGAAAAGGAGACCCCAAACACAGTAAGTTAAGCAAAATGAGAAGACAGAGAAACTCACAGCAGATAAAGGAGCAAGGCAAAAACCCAACAGACCTAACAAATGAAGAGGAAATAGGCAATCTACCTGAAAAAGAATTCAGAGTAATGATAGTAAAGATGATCCAAAATCTTGGAAATAGAATAGAGAAAATACAAGAAACGTTTCACAATGACCTAGAAGAACTAAAGAGCAAACAAACAGAGATGAACAAAACAATAAATGACATTAAAAATTGTCTAGAAGGGATCAATAGCAGAATAACTAAGGCAGAAGAACGGATAAGTGACCTGGAAGATAAAATAGTGGAAATAACTACTGCAGAACAGAATACAGAAAAAAGAATGAAAAGAATAGAGAACAGTCTCAGAGACCTCTGGGACAATATTAAACACACCAACATTTGAATTATAGGGGTCCCAGAAGAAGAAGAGAAAAAGAAAGGGACTGAGAAAATATTTGAAGAGATTATAGTTTAGTTGAAAACTTCCCTAATATGGGAAACGAAATAGTTCATCAAGTCCAGGAAGCACAGAGAGTCCCATACAGGATGAATCCAAGGAGAAACATGCCAAGACACATATTAATCGAACTATCAAAAGTTAAATACAAAGAACAAATATTAAGAGCAACAAGGGAAAAACAACAAGTAACACATAAGGGAATCCCCATAAGGTTAACAGCTGATCTTTCAGCAGAAATGTGTCAAGCCAGAAGGCAGTGGCAGGATATATTTAAAGTGATGAAGGAGAAAAACCTACAACCAAGATTACTCTACCCTGCAAGGAAGGATCTCATTCAGATTTGATGGAGAAATTAAAACCTTTACAGACAAGCAAAAGCTGAGAGAGTTCAGCACCACCAAACCAGCTTTACAACAAATGCTAAAGGAACTTCTCTAGGCAAGAAACACAAAAGAAGGAAAAGACCTACAATAACAAACCCAAAACACTTAAGAAAATGGGAATAGGAACATACATATCGATAATTACCTTAAATGTAAATGGATTAAATGCTCCCACCAAAAGACACAGACTGGCTGAATGGATACAAAAACAAGACCCGTATATATGCTGTCTACAAGAGACCCACTTCAGACCTAGGGACACATACAGACTGAAAGTGAGGGGATGGAAAAAGATATTCCATGCAAATGGAAATCAGAAGAAAGCTGGAGTAGCAATTCTCATATCAGACAAAATAGACTTTAAAACAAAGACTATTACAAGAGACAAAGAAGGACACTACATAATGATCAAGGGATCAATTCAAGAAGAAGATATAACAATTGTAAATATTTATGCACCCAACGTAGGAGCACTTCAATACATAAGGCAAATACTAATAGCCATAACAGGGGAAATTGACAGTAACACAATCATAGTAGGGGACTTTAACACCCCACTTTCACCACTAGAAAATCATCCAAAATGAAAATAAATAAGGAAACACAAGCTTTAAATGATACATTAAACAAGATGGACTTAATTGATATTTATAGGACATTCCATCCAAAAACAACAGAATACACATTCTTCTCAAGTGTTCATGGAACATTCTCCAGGATAGATCATATCCTGGGTCACAAATCAAGCCTTGGTAAATTTAAGAAAATTAAAATCATATCAAGTATCTTTTCTGACCACAACACTATGAGATTAGATATCAATTACAGGAAAATATCTGTAAGAAATACAAACACATGGAGGCTAAACAACACGCTACTTAATAACCAGGAGATCACTGAAGAAATCAAAGAGGAAATCAAACATTACCTAGAAACAATTGACAATGAAAACACAATGACCCAAAACCTATGGGATGCAGCAAAAGCAGTTCTAAGAGGGAAGTTTACAGCTATACAAGCCTACATTAAGAAACAAGGAACATCTCAAATAAACAAACTAACCTTACACCTAAAGCAATTAGAGAAAGAAGAACAAAAAAATCTCCAAAGTTAACAGAAGGAAAGAAATCATAAAGATCAGAGCAGAAATAAATGAAAAAGAAATGAAGGAAACAATAGCAAAGATCAATAAAACTAAAAACTGGTTCCTTGAGAAGAAAAACAAAATTGGTAAACCATTAGCCAGACTTATCAAGAAAAAAAGGGAGAAGACTCAAATCAATAGAATTAGACATGAAAAAGGAGAAGTAACAACTGACACTGCAGAAATACAAAGGATCATGAGAGATTACTACAAGCAACTATATGCCAATAAAATGGACAACCTGGAAGAAATGGACAAATTCTTAGAAATGCACAACCTTCCGAGACCGAATCAGGAAGAAATAGAAAATATGAACAGACCAATCGCAAGCACTGAAATTGAAACTGTGATTAAAAATCTTCCGATAAACAAAAGCCCAGAACCAGATGGCTTCACAGGCGAATTCTATCAAACATTTAGAGAAGAGCTAAAACCTATCCTTCTCAAACTCTTCCAAAATATAACAGAGGGAGGAACACTCCTAAACTCATTCTACGAGGCCACCATCACTATGATACCAAAACCAGACAAAGATGTCATAAAGAAATAAAACTACAGGCCAATATCATTGATGAACATAGATGCAAAAATCCTCAACAAAATACTAGCAAACAGAATCCAATAGCACATTAAAAGGATCATACACTATGATCAAGTGGGGTTTATCCCAGGAATGCAAGGATGCCTCAATATGCATAAATCAATCAATGTGATACACCGTATTAACAAATTGAAGGAGAAAAACCATATGATCATCTCAATAGATGCAGAGAAAGCTTTTGACAACATTCAACACCCATTTATGATAAAAACCCTCCAGAAAGTAGGCACAGATGGAACTTTCCTCAACATAATAAAGGCCATATATGACAAACCCACATCAAACATCATTCTCAGTGGTTAAAAGCTGAAACCATTTCCTCTAAGATCAGGAACAAGACAAGGTTGCCCACTCTCACCACTATTATTCAACATAGTTTTGGAAGTTTTAGCCACAGCAATCAGAGAAGAAAAAGAAATAAAAGGAATCCAAATTGGAAAAGAAGAAGAAGTAAAGCTGTCACTGTTTGCAGATGACATGATACTATACATAGAGAATCCTAAAGATGCTACCAGAAAACTACTAGAGCTAATCAATGAATTTGGTAAAGTAGCAGGATACAAAATTAATGCCCAGAAATCTCTTGCATTCCTATACACTAATGATGAAAAATCTGAAAGTGAAATTAAGAAAACACACCCATTTACCACTGCAACAAAAAGAATAAAATATCTAGGAATGAACCTACCTAAGGAGACAAAAGACCTGTATGCGGAAAATTATAAGACACTGATGAAAGAAATTAAAGATGACACAAATAGATGGAGAGATATGCCATGTTCTTGGATTGGAGGCATCAACATTGTGAAAATGACTCTACTACCCAAAGCAATCTACAGATTCAATGCAATCCCTATCAAACTATCACTGGCAATTTCCACAAAACTATAACAAAAAAATTCACAATTTGTATGGAAACACAAAAGACCCTGAATAGCCAAAGCAATCTTGAGAAAGAAAAACGGAGCTGGAAGAATCAGGCTCCCTGACTTCAGACTATACTACAAAGCTACAGTAATCAAGACAGTATGGTACTGAACAAAAACAGAAATATAAATCAATGGAACAGAATAGAAAGTCCAGAGATAAACCCACGTACGTATGGTCACCTTATCTTTGATAAAGGAGGCAAGAATATACAGTGGAGAAAAGACAGCCTCTTCAATAAGTGGTGCTGGGAAAACTGGACAGCTACATGTAAAAGAATGAAATTAGACCACTCCATTACACCATACACAAAAATAAACTCAAAATGGACTAAAGACCTAAATGTAAGGCTAGACACCATCAAACTCTTAGAGGAAAACATAGGCAGAACACTCTATGACATAAATCACAGCAAGATCCTTTTTGACCCACATCCTAGAGAAATGGATATAAAAACAAAAATAAACAAATGGGACCTAATGAAACTTAAAAGCTTTTGCACAGCAATGGAAACCATAAAAAAGATGAAAAGGCAACCTTCAGAATGGGAGAAAATATTTGCAGATGAAGCACTGACAAAGGATTAATCTCCAAAATTTACAAGTAGCTCATGCAGCTCAATAACAAAAAAACAAACAACCCAAACCAAAAATGGACAGAAGACTTAAATAGACATTTCTCCAAAGAAGACATACAGATTGCCAACAAACACGTGAAAGAATGCTCAACATCATTAATCATTAGAGAAATGCAAATCAAAACTACAATGAGATATCATCTCACACCACTCAAAATGGCCATCATCAAAATATCTAGAAACAATAAATGCTGGAGAGGGTGTGGAGAAAAGGGAACCTTCTTGCACTGTTGGTGGGAATGTAAATTGATACAGTCACTATGGAGAACAGTATGGAGGTTCCTTAAAAAACTAAAAATAGAACTACCATAAGACCCAGCAATCCCACTACTGGGCATATACCCTGAGAAAACCATAATTCAAAAAGAGTCATGTACCAAAATGTTCATTGCAGCTCTATTTACAATAGCCAGGACATGGAAGCAACCTAAGTGTCCATCATCAGATGAATGGATAAAGAAGATGTGGCACATATATACAATGGAATATTACTCAGCCATAAAAAGAAACGAAATGGAGTTATTTGTAGTGAGGTGGATGGAGTTAGAGTCTGTCATACAGAGTGAAGTAAGTCAGAAAGAGAAAAACCAATACAGTATGCTAACACATATATATGGAATCTAAAAAAAAAAGAAGGTCAGAAGAACCTAAGGGCAAGACGGGAATAAAGATGCAGACCTACTAGAGAATGGACTTGAGGATACGGAGAGCGGGAAGGGTAAGCTGGGGCAGAGTGAGAGTGGCATGGACATATATACACTACCAAACGTAAAATAGATAGGTAGTGGGAAGCAGCCACATAGCACAGGGAGATCAGCTCTGTGCTTTGTGACCACCTAGAGTGGTGAGATAGGGAGAGTAGGAGGGAGGGAGATGCAAGAGGGAAGAGATATGGGGACATATGTATATGTATAACTGATTCACTTTGTTATAAAGCAGAAACTGACACACCATTGTAAAGCAATTATACTCTAATAAAGATGTTTAAAAAATTAAAATAAAAATAAAAAATAATACTAAATACTTATAGTTGAGTGTCAGTTTGAATTTTGTGTTCAGTTCCTATTGATCTCCTTCTTATGCTGTGCAGTTTTTTATTTTATGCAATTTTATGATACCTTTAAAAATGAGATAACTATTGCCCTTCATTAGTTTTCTGTTTGGAGGGTAATTTTTTACTACTTTCACATATTTTACATGAACACTAATCTATTCACATTTCTAACTTTTTAAAGTTAAACTTCGAAATTTGTATTTTATATAAGATTTTTATATGTATTAGTCTAGTGTTATATAATTTTCAAAAAATTTGTAAAACCCTCTGATTATATATCCCATATTTGTTTTTAGTGTTCTAAGTTTTTTTTTTTTGCTTATTATTTCACTGATTGTGGAAGTGACTTAAAATACATTACTGATATTTTCAAACAATTAGCTCTAGGTTTAATTTACACTTTTAAAAATTATGCTATATTGACTTATGGTTTCATTAAAAACTACTTCCCCTTGCCTTGCTTAGAAATATATGTTTGATGTTTCTGTTATTTTTCCACATGCCTTATTTACATGCTTAAGTTAGTCTCTAGATTTCCTATTATATAATAAAGGTATCTGTATTCTCCTAAGAATATTTAACCATATGGCCTTTTAAATTCATATTATATAAAATGTTCAAATGCATACAACTGTAGAGAGACTAGTATAATGAACTTGAAGTTCTATTACCCAGCTTCAACCATGATCAAATTCATGGTCAATTATTTTCATCTATATACTTGCTCACTTCTACCACAGGATTATTTTGAAGCTAATCCTACTCATTTCATCATTTTATCTGTAAATACTTCAATATGTATCTCTAAAATGTGAGAAATCTTTTCCTTAAATTATAACCACAATGTCATTATTATGCTATACAATGTAATTGTTATTTCTTCATCTAAAATGTCCAATCATTATTCACATTTCCAAAATTGTTTTTACAGCAGTTTGTTTGCATCAGTTTCTAATAAAATCTCAACATCTTCAACCTGTTTTCATTGTGCATTTTTTGTTTTTTCTTTTAAAATATAGATTTCTATGTTTTAGAATGATTTCGCAGATTACATCCTGTGTAGTCATTAAACAAGCTCATCTGTTTCTTATATTTCTTGTAAATCAGTAATTATCAATAGATCTAGAGGCTCAATTGGATTGAGTCAATGCTTTACAGTTTTGTTTGTTTGTTTGGTTAGGCCTCTTCAGAGTTTTTCATCAGGAGGTCCAAATATCTGGTTGTCTATTATTTGTGATGTCAGCCCTTTATCAGTATCCCTTTAATCCCTGAACTCATAAGGGATTGTAACATGATGATGTTTCTTCAATCATTCCTTCTTTGAGAGCTGGAATATACCCAGGATGAAAAAACTTCCCATATCAACTATTTGGTTACCCTAAGGTGTTGCGTACATAGAAAAGGTAGGGTAAATGCTTGATTTGTCCCCAGTTTCTATTAAAATTTAGGTGTTTCCCTAGCATCCCCCAAAAGCTACCAGTGAGGTAATTTTTTTCCTTTGCATTATTATGAACCCATGGATTTAAGCATATTTGATGTGTTTCAATCCATGGGAGTTATATTTTTTGCTCAAATTGTCCAATCTTAGGCCATTGGGAACTTACTCGGATGAACTCTTGTATCCTTTTGATATGACGTTAGAAGTATTTGATATGACATCAGTAGTATTTGATAGCTTCCTTGCTTCATCCTATATATTTTCTGCCCTAGACCTGGAAAATGTCACTTCTTAAGTGGCTTAGCTCTTTTTCAATATAAATGTTTGCAAACCAAATTACGGCTGTTAGTTGTGCTCATAGCTGGTTGTTTACTCATTGTTTCTAGGCTCTTATACTAGAAGGTTTTATGTATGTGTATAACAAAAATGTATCATGAGTTCATAATGATACTTCCAATTTAAATTCAGACTAAACTGTGTACAACATAATCTTGTCAACGTGATGTGTGATTAGTTTTAACCATGCCCCAGAATCTTGATCTTTTCAAAGACACTAACATAATGATTCATTTGATTTATTTTATAATATAACTACACTATTAGAATACCAATATCAAATAATACCACCAACAATTTAATTACTAAATGGTCTAAAATTTTTTGTGCTTTTTTTTGTTCTTTGGGCATATATATCACACTAGAGAGATAGAATCAAATTACTGTGTTTTAAGATCACTTGCAATGATTTCTCTTTGTGTGAAAATGCTACCAAATGGGTACAAATTTTTAGTCATTTGTTTCATTTTATTTTAACTTGCAAAATTTTAAATTTTTTAATTTTATTGTATACTTATGAAAAATATTTGGTTCTGAAGTCAAATCTACAAAACCAGCTATATTCAAAGAAGTCTAAAATTTACCCTTTTCCACAATCCTATCCCTTTTCTCCCTCATGAAAAATAAAACATTTATAAAATTTTAATAATTTATCTTCCCAATACTTTTATTTATTAAAAGCAAATATATATGCATTTATTAAAAACAAGTGTATATTTTTACTTAAATAAATGTTAGCACACTGCATGTACTTTTGCCATCTTGCTTTTCCTCTCCCCTCGTTTACATAACCACATATTCTGGAGATTATCCTGTAACAATGTATAGAGAGAGTCTTCACTCATTTTGACAGTTGCACAGTACCCCATAGTGTAGATTTATAATAGTTTATTTAACCAATCCCAATTGATGGATATTTTGGGTTATTTCTAGTCTTTTGCTGTTACAAACTTTACTTTTACAAATTTGAATTTACTATTTCAATTGTTTTCCCTGTGTATCTTTGGGATCAATACCTAGAATTCCTTCATCAAAAGTTACAAGGATTTTATTTAAAACATAAAAAGTTGCCTTCAATTCTGAGTTTTTATTGTTAGATTCTGAGAATTCATGGACTTGAATAATTACGTAAGATACTCTTAAGTAAATAAGAGAAGAACGCTGTATTTCCTATATCTGTCAAAGAAACATTAAGGTATCCTACCTAGACAGTCTTTCCAGAAATACTCAATTTCTTTTTATTATTTCTGAAGTTAAACAAGAATAAATTTGAATAATTTTTTTTTAAAGTTACAAGGATAAGTAACTTGTTAGATATTGCCAAATTCACGTCCATAAGGTTCATACTGTTTTGCATTCTTATCAGTTTATATGAAGGAATCCATTTTCTCCACAGCCTCACTAATCGAATAACTGGTTAAAATTTTGAATTTTGCCAATCTATTAGGTAGCTTATATATGCATTTATATTATGGGTAAGTTTGAGTATATTCTTACATGCTTAAAAGCCATTTGTTTTTTTTTTTTTCTCTGTAACCTGTCAGTTTAATGTCTCTACCCTCTCCCCTTTTATAGGATTGTTGGCCATATTTTCCCTCTCTATTTCTTTAGAAGCTATTTATATCATAAGGATATTAGCCCTATGCTTCTAATATAATTTGCAAACATTATTTCTGTGTGTCATTTGTCATTTTATTTTACTTACTTTTTATCTTGAACAGATTTTTAAAAATCTTCTATATAATCAAAATACACACTTTTCCTTTATTGCTTCTAGATTATGGGTCATAGTTAGGAAAGTCTGACAAACTCTGAGATGATAGAGGAGCACAGCTATGCTTCTTTTAGTACTTGTGTGCTTTTTTCTTTCTCATTTACTTCTTTGATTGACTTGGAATTTATCCTGGTGTATGTTTTAAGGAATTTTGTCATTTTCCACATGGCTATCCATTTAGTTTAACAGTCTCACATATCATGTTTAGTAGATCATTTTACATTTACTCCCATCAAAAAAATAGTTTCCTGAAATATCAATTTCTCTTTTTACTGCCTATCTTGTAGGTTTTAATTTGCTTTTACAGTCTATTTTTCTTACAACTGTCTGTCATCTATCCATTTTCCATTTTCTCTTCATCCTATAATCTTTTCCTCTTCCTTTTCATCTCAGCATTTTCTCATCTTTTGACATCCTCCTATTTCTTTAAGACTGTATCTTCTTGCATTTTCTGAGGATGCTTAACAGTTGACTGAAATTTTTTCTTGATATATAAAAATAATTTTCATAAATATGTTCTTTCTTTGAGCTTTATAATGTGATTCCTTTTCCTTCATTTTGCTATTTTTCAGCGCCTTTTCATAGGTTCTAAGGAGTTTTATTTTTTCCTGTTTTCCAAGGTTAATTTTATCCATCTTAAGTATTCATCAGCTGTCAGAGAGTGTGAATTATGATTAAATTGTATGGCAGCCAAATTCTCTTCTCAAATCTTTAATTGGAGAAGAGACCTATGTGCATAGTTCTCAGTGTAGACATTCATCATTTGCAAATCTGCTATGTTTTGCTGGTCTCTTATCATCCTGCAATATGTTCTTCTGACAGTTCAAACAAAGTTGTATGTAAACCAGCAGGCATTCCCAGGTTCTTCCTGTCTCCTACCCCATGCAAAATATGTTCCTACTAACACTAGATTTCTCCAGAAGCAAGGTGCCCTGGATGGACTCCTCTGTCTGTTCAGAAGCTTTATTGGAGTTGTTGACATTGTGCAGATGTGCAAAGCTGTGGTAGTTGGGTGGGGATAGAATGAGTGGATTTTGGTACAATTTTCTAGCTGCCTCAGAATTTAGCCCTTACACAGTAGTGAAACAGACACACTATTTTGTGATGGGAGATGTGTGATATTTTCACACATTTTTCATGAATTAAAATCTAGGTGATCTGTGAGGTGAAATCTAGGAAATATTTTCTTAATTTGTCTCTATTTATTGTATTAGATTATCAATCTAATTTTGAATGTTGTCCTAAATTCTTTTTTTTCCTGCTTTGCTTGGCATTTATGGTACTGGTTTTTCCAGCTTGATACAATTTAAAATCAAAATCTCCTTTTTATGGAATGGTATGTAAAACAATGTTTACTTTTTCCACCTAAAATTGGCCAAGACTATAGCCAAGCTATGACTTCTTTTCCCAATAATAGCTGTGAAAATCAGGTGAAATGCCATAACAGGCTTTACAGTATTCTACTGCAAACAGTTGACTTTAGCCAACATATCTGAGAAAATTCCTACTTAGCACCAGTGGTAATACATTCATGTCGGTTTGTACCAGGAGAATATTGGAAGGTGGAATAAACCAACAGCGTAAGTTTCTGCATAGACTCATTTAAACAGTCATGACTGATTTCTGGGTGTAATGTTGAAAATAAGAATTCATAGGCTTATTCCAACATTTCATTATGCATAGCTTTCAATGTACATTTAAATTAATTAATAGGGGATTTTTAATCTAACAAACATCCTCTTATTCTCAAATATTTATTTAAATACTGTGTAGTTTTGTTGTTGATGCTGATGTTATTACTTCCTAAGCTGAATCTTCAACGTGGAGAAAAACATCAATATTAATCAAATGATAGAGACATGTATTTGGCCTTATTTGTGAGGCTATAAAACTTCCTTTTCTGAAGACCAGACACTATGAAAATGGTAGTCAGGAGATAGTAGAGTTTTGTGAGAAGACAGAGTTAGCTTACAACTCTGATACTAGCTGCCTGACTTAATCTTCATTTTCCTCGTTTTCGAAGCACTTCTAGGGTTGTCTTGACAATTACAGGAGAAAATTCATGGGAAATGATTTGTATTTTACCAGAACATGGTAAGTACTCAACAAAGCACCTTTGTATAATTGGGGGCAGTTTAGAATTAGTATTACCTTAAAGAACAAACATTAGTCAAACCTTGCCTCTCATAAGTTAACAATTTTCTGAAACAAGTATGAGGAGTACTGTACGTCTTCTCTGTTCATTCATTATCCATTCTGGAATAATTAGGTGTTTAGTTATGAAGATGAGATGCAGAACAAGAAAGAGGCTAAAATAGCATGAGAGGTAAAGGATGTAGGGTGATTATCTCGCAGAGTATGAATCACAGTTATGAAGCTGATTCAGAAGACATCAAGTCAGCTCTGTGAGATCACCAGACATATGGCACCCACAGTGTGACAGCTGCCAAATTATTGCCTGTATCATTTCAAGGTGACCAGGCTATATGACATCTAATGTAATTTGGGTGATCCCAAATGTTTTTCTTTTTCTTATCATGTAATTTATAGAGATTACTATTCTTAAGTTACAGTTAATTATACCCCACAGTATTTCATCAATTCCTCATACCACCAAAACTTTATCATCTCTACTGCAAAATGCCCATAAACCAAACACCATAGTGATTTGTCTAGAGTTTTAAATAAAAGTGATCTATTATTTCTTCTAAAGTGTTCGGATCATTCCAGCCATTTGTGTGGTACAGAGCCCAGTAAATTAAGCCACAGAACAAAACATCTGAACTTTGAGGTCTAACTTTAGCAGGTATTTACTGGACCTCAAGTTCTTTTGGCACTTAAGGATACAATAATAAAATTAATAATATACAAAATGGTTGTAAGATATGTGAGTTCAAAATGGTCAGTTAATTGAAAAAGTAAAGACTATTAAAAATACAAGTTTTATGAGGATAAAGAACATGACCATGGAATCTGAGAACCAGAATTGTACATTATCTCAACACTATTTATATTCATTTCTGAGATATGAGGTATTCAGTACATGGGATAGGGAAATTTAAATGGTAAAATATCAAATGTGTTATATTAATTAAAATACTGAATTTTTAATGTTACTAATCAACTCATCAGAGATGTATAAATATTCATAAAACTTAGAAATTTAGAAATTATTATTTTTTTATTCAAGACTATTTTAATAATCAGAATAGAAATTATTTAAAGCACTGATTCCCAAAGTATGTCTCCTAGCATTTTAATAGATACAATGTTTCATGGTCAAATAAAATTCAGAAACACTGAGTTACATGGTTTCTTTACTGTTGGACATCTAAAAGTCTTTCAAATGCAAATTTCTTCATGAATTCCTAAATGTGATAGAATTACAATATTTATGTTTCTTTAACCTATGTGATCATACAACTCTTAACTGTGGATCTTGAAGAGCTAGGAAATACAAATTGAAATAGAAATTGAACTCTTTAGAAATAGAAATTGAACTCTTTAGAAATAGAAATTGAACTCTTTATTTTATGTGACAGAACTAAAATCCAGGGTAATTAAGTGGCTAGGTAATGGCAGAGACAGTACTAGAAACTGTAGGTCCTTATCTTGTCCAGTGATTTTTTCTTTTATTTCTTCTAAAACTGATATTTTATATAATATGATGGCAAACTAATATTTTCTTATGAGAAAATTTTGTCACCACATTTTCCTATCTCACAAATTATTGTTGGTGGTATAGCTAGAAGCTTATTAAAACTTTTATGCTATTTAGGCTAAAATCCCCCACCCCAACACATACAAAGTGCAAAATATTACTTTATAACTTGATTTCACTTACTTAACATTAATTAGCTTATTATCCTGAAGCAGGAAAATGGGGTTTGTTGGCTAATCCAAAAATTTAGAGCACAACTCATTGCAACACATTTTATTTTAAAATATACTCGAAATTGCTTCTGAAAAGTCCAGAATGCCCACTGACATGAAAATGGATTGCACATGGCAGTGCACATGACCATCTGCCCAGGCAAAGTTGCCCTTTCTGTTGAGTTGAGTGGAAAGGTTAATTTCAAATCAGCTCTGTGTGTGGTTGGGCAGTTCCCAAGTGAAAACCAAAAAACGTAATGAAATGTTTATTTAGAAAGAAAGAGTGCACAATTGGTGTGTGTGGCCAGTGTGTGCTAGAGTACATTCCCTTATGAGCGAGTTCTCAACATGGATAGGCTCAGGTGGCTGGGAGAAAAGTGGGACTCCCTCTTAGGCTTATAGAGAGACCCTTAACAAGGAAGAATTCATTGCTTACACTCCAGCAAAAGCTGACACCTTTGTCAGCTTGTGAACAGTTTGCAATACAAAACCATGAGGAATTTCACCTGCTATGGAAGTTAATCTAAACAGAAATCCAACTGAAGTAACTGAGAATAGTCAGTCTATTTTTCTTGAGTATATCATCTAGAGTAAATTAACAGGACAATCTTAAAGAGAGATGTCAAATGTAACAGCATAACATATTCAAGTCTGTGTACAGAAAACCAATCTGGATGTCTATACCATCCGAATTTGATATGTCCTTGAACAGTTTATTTTTGACAGCAGAACCACAGGCCATGCTTTACATGTGTACATAAAATTCATATGGCATGTGCAAGCCTGCTAGAAAAGCATCATTTAAAACCAGAGCTAATATTCTAACAGTTCTCAGAAATAGATGAGGATTTTCAGTCTGGTGATAGATATAGAATATGGAACTATGGGATCTGTTCACTTAACAGAATTCACTCTTTATTTGTTTATCTTTTAGTTTAAGAAAAGGCATCCAATGCATATGTCTCCAGGAACATTTTCAATAATGAATGTTTTGTAATGAATTAGGAAAGATCTGAGCTTTTGATGAAGTGAAAGCTTAAGATAAACGCACCTTTCAATACACCCAAAGTACATAATTCACAGAGTATAAAGAAAAATGAAGAAACATTTTTCTAAGAATGTCTAACTTCCATGTCCTCCAACATATAAAACGGATCAGGCAGCACAAATTTCTGCTAAATGTTCACTACTCTGGGAGTTCATTGACAATCAGTAAGACAGTCTATAGTAAAATATGTAAAGGATACCCATAATGACTTATTTCCTATTCCTGGACATAGACAAAGCAAAATGAGATGTTTCTTTTTTTATGTACAACCTTACGGTTTCTATCACATTATTCATTCTAAGTGCAAAGTAATTGAAGGACAGATTACCTATTACAAGAGTTATACAACTATAATTTTTTGTGATTTAAGAAAGACTAGAGAGAGAGATGAAAGGAAGAGGAAGATCCAACAGCTCAGTGGTGTGGAAAATCCCCTAGATTAGTGGTTTCAACAATTTGGCCTGTCAAGATTTCAGGAATCTTACATGACCTCCATTATCATGCACATTGTATGGAGTATATCTTGCTATTGTATAATTCTACTGTAAAATCTAGAACATGTCTAGAGAATGTTTATCTTTTTAATATAGCCAAAGAAAGCAAAAAATCAGTGAAATAATAGTATCTCATCTTGAAAGTGCTTAAAGGAGACTTCAGATTTTTCAGATATATTACAGACACAGAGTAGCACATTTCTGTATCTTTCTCTAGAAAATCAGGTTAATACATCATGGTATCACTGTGAATATCAAATGAGATGAGATAGTGTAAGAATATATATCTACATATAGTTGTATAATATAATATAGCATATATAATAATATACAGTATACATAATCCTCATATGTATATATTGTAAACTGTGTATATATGTACATATTTTAGTATAACATATGCATATATAATATATGTATAACATATAAGATATATAATATATAATGTGTTTACATATTATGTCCATTGTATAACATCTGTGTATAATATGTGTAACTCAGTCAACCTAATGATTGAGTGAATAAATGTATACTTTTCATTTTACATTAATTTTTAGTACTTGAACAAATTTTAAAAAGAAATTATCAACATGGGATTATTACATTGTTTTGTTTACATAGCAGTCCTATTAAATGAAATCTAAAATCAAATAACAAAGGTGCACCATATTCCCCAGTTGAGCTTAATATATTCAATCATTTTTTCATCCATTCATTTAAAAAATATTTTTAACTTCCAACTCTGCCAGGCTTTGTGTTGGCTGCTCCCTACTTTAGGTAAGTTAAAAGCAGTATACAAAACAGTGATTTAGCAAATATTTCATCCCTGCTTTAAGTTGCCATAGAAAAGGAATATTACACAAAATCAGAAGATTTTGTCACTAGGCTTCTTAATTTTTTTTTTACTAATGGTTACTCAGTCTTCCAAAATGTTTTTGCAATAATAAGGGAAAAATTCATGTTAGACACAATTAGAAACAACTAAAAAATTGTCAATTTTGAGTTTTATGACAAGTGGTTTAAAACAGTATTTGTTTCAGAAAGGTGACATTCTTTTAGAGAATGGAAAAAAATGGACAAATAAACATCATGAAATGGCTTATCCACTTCTTGGACATCATACAGTTCTTACTTAGCAAAAACTTTGATGAGTTAATTGTAAATGGATCAGAAACATATGGGTTAGATTTTCTTTGAAATGTACATGGGTTTAAAATTAAATAGAAAAAAAGTCCTTGGCAAATGCATTTTAGATTTTATATTACCCGAAATGTTTGAATAATAGTTCAAGATGCTCAATGAAACCAAAACACAGCTGGGTTCCCCTATCCTTAGTAATTGTATAATTACTGGACATGAGATGAGACCATATCCTTAGCAAGCATTCACCAAATACCCAGTGAAAGTACAAATAGTCAGATAATAACTAGATTAAGAAGTTTTTAGTGAAAATTGCATTTCTTTCATGCTTGAAGTACTTGAAATCAAATTAGTTTCAAAATATCAATGACACAAAATATTTGGGAAACTTATTAGCTAAAGTATTTCATATTTATGCAATCATGTATTTAAATTGACCCAATGTTTATAAAATTTTATAGCAATTAAACTCTTGTTAAACTCTACTAATTCTAGTGAGAACTTTGAGAAATTGAAGTCACCATAGCTTCCCTTCCGCGAAATCCTGCTGATAGCGTCAAAAGAAACATCTCAATTGCTGGGGAAAAGTTTTTTGTTATTGATACATTTGATATTAATTTTGCTTCAAATATCTTCCCTTTTCTGAAGGTTTTCATATTATTATCCTTAATTATTCATAAATTAATATTATTGAGTCCCAGAAAACAAGATTTTGGATAGGATTGCTTATCTACCATTAAGTATACAAATTCCTAGTGGACAGAATTTCCCTTATTTTTGTATCCCTCACACCCTTAGGCATAGAGAAATTGCCTAGATGATATAATTGTTAAGACAAGCACTGTCCAGTAGAAATATAATGTGAGAAGCAATGTAATTTAAAATTTTGTAGTATTAGCATTTAAAATAACATTCAAAATCAGATGAAATTAGGATGTCCAAGGTGGCAATGTATGAAGACCCAGAGCTCATTTCTTTACACCAGCACGCCAAAATTACAACTACTTACAGTGTAACTATCTATGAGAACAACTTGAAGGTTAGGAGAAAATATTTTTCACAACTAAATATATAAAGAAGGGATCACAGCAAGACAAGGAAGAGGAGTGGAGACACAATATAGTTAAGACCCACACCCCCAGGTATGTGACCCACAAATTGGAGGATAATTACAATTCAGAGATTCTCCCCAAAGGGTGAGGGGTCTAAGCCCAACACTGAACTCACAAGCCTGGGATCCTGCACTGGGAAAACAAGCCCCCAGGACATCTGACTTTGAAGACCAGTGGGGCTTGCAAACGGGAGAGACAGAGGGCTGTATGAAACAGAGGCTCCACTCCTAAAGGCCACAAAAAAAAAAAAAAAAAAAAAAAAACTCACACAATGTGAGACCCAGTGAAGAGGCAGTAATTTGAAAGAAGCCCAGGTCAGACACACTTACTGATCTTGGAGAGCCTCCCAGAGAGACAGGAGACAACTGGGATTCCCCCTGGAGACATAGACACTGGCAACAGCCATTTTGGGAACTCATTCTACCATGAGGACGTTGGTGCTGGCGAGCACCATTTTGGGCTCCACTACCTAGCCTATTAGAGCCAGGGGATTAGTCACCCACCAAACAATTGGCACCAATCCCAGCCCCCACCAGCCCCAAAGCCAGCAACCCCATCCACCAGCAGACCAGCTCAAACCCCAGGATCTCTCAGGCCATGCATTCAACTGCACCAGGACAAGACCTCACACACCATCAGGCTGGCAACAACATGTGGCAGGGCCTGGCAGCCAGCTGGGCTGGGGCCAGCTCTACCTACCAGGGTGCCCATAGTAGACTGCCCTGCCACAACAGAAGGGTGCACACAGTCCACATAGAGGACACCTCTAGATTATATAGCTGTAGTGACCAGAAGGGAGAGTGCTGCTGGGCCCCACAGGACCCCTCCATAATAAGGCTAATTCTCCAAGATCAGGAAATGTAACTGACCTACCCAATATATAGAAATAAAAACAGAGAATTAGGCAAAATGAGGAGACAAAGGAAAATTTTCCAAACCAAGGAACAAGGCAAAGCCTCAGAAAAAGAACTAAATGAAGTGGAGATAAGCAATCATCCTGATAAAGAGTTCAAGATAATGATCATAATTGAACATGAAAGAAGAATTCACAGGGAGAATTTTAACAAAGAGTTAGAAAATATAAAGAAGTACCAAACAAAGCTGAAGAAAACAATAATTAAAATAAAATATACCCTAGACAGAATCAACAGTAGATTAGATGGTAGAGAGGAACGGATCAGTGAACCGGAAGACAGAGTAGTGGAAATCACCCAAGCTGGACATGAAAAAGAAAAAAAGAACTTTAAAAAATTACTATAGTTTAAGAGAGCTCTTAGACAATATCAAGCTTACTAACATTTGCATTATAGAGGTCCCAGAAGGAGAAGACAGAGGGGCAGTGAACTTATTTGAAGAAAAAGTAGCTGAAAATTTCCCTAAAAATTGGGAAAGGAGACAGACATCCAAGTCCAGGAAGCACAGAGAGTTCCAAACAAGTTGAACACAAAGAGGTCCACACAAAGACACATTGTAATTAAAAAGTAAAAATTAAACATAAAGAGAGAATCTTAAAAGCAGCAAGAGAAAAGCAACAGTTATGTACAACAGAGCTACCATAATACTATCAGCTGACTTCTCAGCAGAAACTGCAGGCCAGAAGGGAGTGGCACAATATATTCAAAGTGATGAGAGGAAAAAACTTACAACCAAGACAACCAAGAATGCTCTACCCACAAAGGTATCATTCAGATTTGAAGGAGAGATAATTTTAGAGACAAATAAAAGGTAAAAGAGTTCAGCACCACTAACCCCGCTTTATAAGAAATGTTAAAGAAACTTTTCTAAGGGAAAAATAAAAAAGACCACTACTAGAAATATGAAAAGTACAAAAGAAAAAAACCTCATTGGTAAGGACAAATATACAGAAAGTTGGTTGTCAAGCACTTACAAAGATAAAGGGAAGATTAAATGGCAAAAGTAGTAAAAAATCATCTATATTCACAATAAGTAGTTAAGAGGTACACAAAACAAAAATATGTAAACTATGATATCAAAAATATTAAATGTCAGGGAAGTGAGTAAAAATGTAGGGTTGTTAGAATATGTTCAAACTTAAGAGATCATCAACTTAAAATAATTATGTTAATACAAGTATAAATATGTTGTTATATGCGAACCTCATGGTAACCACAACCACAAATCAAAAACCTATAATAGATACACACACACACAAAGAAAAGAATCCAAACATAAAACTGCACATAGTCATCAAATCACAAGGAAAGAGAGCAAAAAAAAAGGGGGAGAGGGGGAAAAAAAGAACTACAAAAATGATCTGAAAACAATTAACAAAATGACAGTAAGTACATACCTATTAATAATCACTTTAAATGTAATAGTCTTGAATGCTCCAATCAAAAAACAAGTAGTAGATGAATGATAAAGACAAGACCCATCTATATCTTGCCTATAAGAGAATTCTGATCTAAAGACACACACAGATTAAAAGTGAGGGGAGGGAAAAAGGTATTTCATGCAAATGGAAATTAAAAGAAAGCCACAGTAACAATATTTATATCAGACAAAATGGACTTTAGAATAAAACTTTCACAAGAGACAAAGAAGGATATTACATAATGATAAAGTGATCAATCCAATAAAAAGTTATAACAATTGTAATATATATGCACCCAACATAGGAGCACCTAAATTCAAAGGAAAATATTAACAAACTTAATGGAAGAAATTGACAGTAACGTAATAATAATAGGGGACTTTAACACCCCACTTATATCAAAGGACATATCATCCAGACAGAAAGTCAATAAGAAAACACTGGCCTTAAATGCCACATTAGGCCTTAATAGATATATATATATAGAACATTTGATTTAAAAGCAGCAGAATACAGATTCTTCTTGAGTACATATGGAATATTCTCCAGAATTCATCACATGCTAGGCCACAAAACAAATCTCAATAAATTTAAGAATATTGGAATTGTATCAAGAATCTTTTCTGACCACATGGTATAAGACTAGAATCAACTACAAGGAAAAAAACTGCAAAAAACACAAACACATGGAAGCTAAACATCTGGGTCAATGAAGAAATCAAAAGAAATTTTTAAAAATACCTGGAGACAAACAGAAATGGCAACACCATGATCCAAAATCTATGGAACACAGAAAAAGCAGTTCTAAGAGGGAAGTATATAGTGATAAAAGCCTACATCAGGAAACAAGAAAAATCTCAAACAAACAATCTAACCTTACACCTAAAGAAACTAGGAAAAGAAAAGCAAACAAAACCCAAAGATAGTAGAAGGGAAGTATAATAAACATCAGAGCAGAAATAAATGAAATAGTGACTAAAAAATATAGAAAAGATTGATGAAACTAAGATCTGGTTCTTTGCAAAGGTAAGAAAATCGATTAACCTTTAGCCATACTCATCAAGAAAAACAGAGGGAAAGCCCAAATAAGTAAAATCAGAAATGAAAGAGGAGAAGTTACAACAACACAGAAATACAAAGGATCATAAGATATTACTATGAACAATTATACACCAATAAAAATGGACAACCTGGAGGAAATGTATAAATTCTTAGAAATGTACATCTCACAAGACTGAAGCAGGAAGAAATAGAAAATATGAACAGACCAGTTACCAGTAATGAAATTGAATTAGTCATAAAAAAAATTCCAAAACGCAGGAGTGCAGAACCAGATGACTTCACAGGTGAATTCTTCCAAATATTTATCCTATCCTTCTCAAACTATTCCAAAAAATTGAAGAGGAAGGAATAAAATGTCCAAAGACATTTTATGAGACCATATCATCCTGATACCAAAATCACACAAAGACACCTCAGAAAAAGAATATTATAGGTCAATATCACCAATTAACATATATGTAAAAATCCTCAACAAAATATTAGCAAACTGAATCCAAAAATATATTTAAAGGATCATACACCATGATCAAGTGGGATTTATCCCAGAGATGCAAGGATGGTTTAATATATGCAAATCAATCAATGTGATGCATCACATCAACAAACTGAAGAATAAAAATCATATAATCATCTCAATAGATGTGGGAAAAGCTTTTGACAAAATTCAACATTTGTTTACTGATAAAAACTCCCAACAAAGTGCATATAGAGGGAACATACCTCAACATAATAATGGCCATATATGACAATCCTATAGCCGACAGCATGCTCAGTGGTGAAAAGCTAAACACTTTTGCTCTGAAATGAGGAACAAGACAAGGATGCCCACTCTCACCACTATTATTCAACATAGTAATGGAAGTCCTAGCCATAGCAATCAGACAAGACAAATAAAAGATATCCAAATTAGAAAAGAAGTAAAATTGTCACTGTTTGCAGATGACATGATACAGAAAATCCTAACGCCATCAAAAAACTATTATACTAATAAATGAATTTAGTAAAGTTGCAGGGTACAAAATTAACATACAGAATTCTGTGAAGTTTCTATACAATTAACAATTAACTATCAGAAAGAGAAAGTAAGGGAAAAAATCCCATTTTGAGTTGCATCATAAAGAATAAAATATCTAGAAATAAAGCTAACCAAGGAAGTAAAAGACTTGTAATTGAAGAATTTTGTTATTAAGAACAATACTCTCCAAGGCAATCTACAGATTCAATGCAATCTCAATCAAAATACCAATGGCATTTTTCACAGAACTGTAAAAAATAATTTAAAATTTGTTTGGAAACACAAAAGAATCTGAATAGTCAAAACAATCTAGGGAAAGAAAAACAAAGCTGGGATTATCACATTCCTTGGTTTCAAACTGTGCTGCAAAGCTACAATAATCAAATAGTATAGTACTGGCACAAACACAGACACATAGAACAATGGAATAGTAAAGAGAACTCAGGAATAAACCCACACCTATGTGGTCGATTTATCTACAACCAAGGAGACAAGAGTGTACAATGGGGAAAAGACAGCCTCTTCAATAAATGACGTTGGGAAAACTGGACAGCTACATGCCAAAAAAATCAAACTGTACTAGTTTCTCACACCATAAAAAAAAATTCCAAATGGATTAAAAACTTAAATGTAAGTCCTGAAACCATATAAAACTCCGAGAAGAAAACAAATGCAGTAAGCTTGACATCAGTCTTAGCAATATTTTTTTGTATCTTCTCCTCAGGCAAGGGCAACTAAAGCAAAAATAAATAAACAGGACTACACCAAACTAAAATGCTTTTGCACAGCAAGGGAATCCTTCATCAAAACGAAAAGACCACTCACTGAATAGGAGAAGATATTTGCAAAAATATACCCAATAAGGAGTTAATATCCTAAATAAACAAAGAACTCATAAAACTCAACATCAAAAAACATATTACTCAATTAAAAAATGGACAGAGAACTTGAATAGACATTTTTCCAAAGAAAACATACAGATGGCCAGTAGACATATAAAAAGATGCTCAACTTCACTAATCATCAGGGAAATGCAAGTCAAACCCACAGTGAGATAGCACCTCACACCTGTCAGAACAACTACCATTAAAAAGACCACACATAACAAGTGATGTCAATAATGTGGAGAAGAGGTAACCCCTGTACACCACTTTTGAAAACAGCATGGAGGTTTCCCAAAAAAACTAAAAATAGAACTACCAAATGACCCAGCAATTACACTCCTGGATATATATCCCCCCCAAAATGAAAACAGTAATTTGAAAATGCACCACATGCACCACAATGTTCATAGCAGCATTATTTACAATTGCCAAGATATGGAAGTAACCCAAGTATCCATCAACAGATGAATGGATAATGAAAATGTGGTGTATATATACAATGGAATACTACTAAGCCATAAAAGAAGAATGAAATTATGCCATTTGCAAAACATGGATAGATTTGGAGGGTATTATGCTAAGTGAAATAAGTCAGACAGAGGAAGACAAATACTGTATAATATCACTTAATGTGGAATCTAAAAAATAAAACTAGTGAATATAACAAAAAAGAAACAGACTCATAGATATAGAGAACAAACTAGTGGTTATCACTGGGGAGAGGGAAGGGGGGAGGGGAAAGATAATGGTAGGAGATTAAGAGGTACAAACTACTATGAATAAAATAAATAAGCTACAAGGATACAACACAGGGAATGTAGCCAATATTTTATAATAACTATAAATGGAATACACTTTAAAAATTGTGAATCACTATGTTGTACACCTGAAACTTATATAATATTGTATATAAAATATACCTCAATAAAAATAAAAAATAAATCAATTAAATGGGGACAGAAAACATGCAAAAAATTGGTCTAATAATGTATTTTAAATTCTGCATACCATTATTATAGATATGCATTCTTCTTAAGTATTATTAAAATTGACCAAAATTGATAAAATAGGAGAACATAGGGTAGTCTCAATAAATATCAGAAAGTGGACTTCAAAATGACCACATACCTTGACCACAGGGCAATTTTGTTTGAACATATTAAAAAATGATAAAATTTCAAAATTCCCGAACATTTCAAAATTATAAAATATACTTTTAAATAACCCACGTGTTAAAGAAAATATTATAACAAATAGTAAAACATACTTATAACTGAAAGAATAGGAATATATTATAAATTTGGGGAGTGCAGTGAAAGTTGCAATACAAAGGAAAATTATAGCCTTAAGTACTTAAAAAAGACAAACTAAAAATTAATAAGCTGTCCAATTTAAGTTAGGGGAGAAAAGTGATAGAGTAAATCCAGAGGAATTTGAAGGAAGGAAATAATAAATATATTATGTGAAATCAATAAAATAGAAAACCAGAATACATTAGAGAGGTTCAACAAAAGAGAAATGTATTTATTTAAAAAATTAAATCTCTGTGAGACTAGGAAAGAAAAATATTGAGATGGAGTTAGGACTTTGTTAAATCAACACCTGTTAAATGGAGCACACTGTGCTGGGTGGGGAGCCGGGGTTCAACAACAGACCACAAGAAGAGTTGAAACAGAAGTTTGTTACTCACAGGTCTTGGATGAAGTTCAGGCATCCCTGGAAGGGCCATATGGGAAGGTCAAGCAGGGTGCATACAGATTCTGGACCTGGGGTACATGTGTTTATTAGGGTTTGGTCAATTCAAACCAAAAGAGCAGTTTTGGTAAGCCCCAAGGGGTCATATCTAAGGGGTGCATAAGGTAAACAGGCCCTGGGAGACAGGGAGAATGTTGATCACAAGGGTTGTAGGGGAGTCACGTCAGGAACTTCCATTTGCTTGTGACCTTGCTTTGCTATCCAAGGAGTGTGCTTCATTTGCAAGAGGGGCTGGTCAGTTTAAGGACCCTGCAGACCACTTAGTCACACAGAATGTGACCATGGGGTAGCTTAGCTAAACTCTGGACCAAAGGTAAAAATGAATAAGATTATGGTTAAAAGGGGGCATACAGATGTAAGAGATTAAAAAGATAATGTTAGAATATAATCAATAACTTGGCAAATAAATTTGAAAGCTTAGATAAAAGGAATAAATTTACAGAAAAATATGATATCAAAAACTGACAGCAATAAATAGAAAACCTGAATAGTGCTATAATTATTAATGAACTTGAAGCAATAATTAAAACCTTTCTACAAGCAAAAGACCAGGATCAAATCACTTTATAAGATGGTTTTACTAACCTTTCAAGGAACAGATTATCCTAATCTTATGTAAACTGTCTAGAGAACAAACTAGGAATACTTCTCCATGTATTCAATGAGGTGAGAACGAAAAAGGAAATTTACAAGCCCATTTTACTCATAAAAATTGTTGGTAAAAAGCTTAACAAAATAACAGCAATCTGAAACCAGCAATGTGGAGGGAAAAAAGATAATAAACCTAGACTCATATAACCTAATATAACATAATATAAACTAATATACCTAGAATACAAAGTTAGTTAAATTTTAGAAAATCTATAAATGTCTTTCACAAGATTAACAGATAAAAGGAGGAAAATACAGAAGACTATTTTATTGTGAAGACAAATAATTTATTACATAACATCCTTTAATTATATATAGTTATAAAACCTTCAAAAATCATTATACATTATAATATAGGTCAGCAAGATGGCCAGATATAAAATCAATATACAAAGGTCAATTACATATTTATACAACAGGGAAGAAATACAAAATATAATTTTAAGTGACACCATTTACTTAGCAACAAAACTACAAAGTATCAAAGACTACACTTAAAATAGTTGCAAGATCTTAACAAAGTACAGGATAAAATTTTACTTTAAAAGATTACAGAAGACTTTTAAAAGTGGAGAGTTGGCCATGCTCAAGACTAGGAAAATTGGTATATAGAGATGTTAAATCTCCCAAATAATTCATAAATTCCAATTCATAACTCCAATTAAAATTTCAATAGTATTTTTCATGGATTTTCTCTTTTTTTTTTAACATCTTTATTGGAGTATAATTGCTTTACAATGTTGTGTTAGTTTCTGCTTTATAACAAAGTGAATCAGTTATACGTATACATATGTTCCCATATCTCTTCCCTCTTGCATCTCCCTCCCTCCCACCCTCCCTATCCCACCTTTCTAGGTGGTCACAAAGCACAGAGCTGATCTCCCTGTGCTATGCGGTTGCTTCCCACTAGTTATCTATTTTACGTTTGGTAGTGTATATATGCCCATGCCACTCTCTCACTTTGTCACATCTTACCCTTCCCCCTCCCCATATCCTCAAGTCCATTCTCTAGTAGGTCTGTGTCTTTATTCCCGTCTTGCCACTAGGTTCTTCAAGATGTTTTGTTTTGTTTTGTTTTTCCTTAGATTCTATATATATGTGTTAGCATACTGTATTTGTTTTTCTCTTTCTGACTTACTTCACTCTGTATGACAGACTCTAACTCCATCCACCTCACTACAAATAACTCAATTTCGTTTCTTTTTTATGGCTGAGTAATATTCCATTGAACATATGTGCCACATCTTCTTTATCCATTCATCCAATGATGGATGCTAAGGTTGCTTCCATGTACTGGCTATTGTAAATAGAGCTGCAATGAACATTTTGGTACATGACTCTTTTTGAATTATGGTTTTCTCAGGGTATATGCCCAGTAGTGGGATTGCTGGGTCTTATGGTAGTTCTATTTTTAGTTTTTTAAGGAACCTCCATACTGTTCTCCATAGTGGCTGTATCAATTTACATTCCCACCAACAGTGCAAGAGTGTTCCCTTTTCTCCACACCCTCTCCAGCATTTATTGTTTCTACATTTTTTGATGATGGCCATTCTGACTGGTGTGAGATGATATCTCATTGTAGTTTTGATTTACATTTCTTTAATGATTAATGATGTTGAGCATTCCTTCATTTGTTTGTTGGCAATCTGTATATCTTCTTTGGAGAAATGTCTATTTAGGTCTTCTACCCATTTTTGGATTGAGTTGTTTGTTTTTCTGTTATACAGCTGCTTGTAAATTTTGGAGATTAATCCTTTGTCAGTTGCTTCATTTGCAAATATTTTCTCCCATTCTGAGGGTTGTCTTTTCATCTTTCTTATGGTTTCCTTTGCTGTGCAAAAGCTTTTAAGTTTCATTAAGTCCCATTTGTTTATTTTTGTTTTAATTTCCATTTCTCTAGGAGCTGGGTCAAAAAGGATCTTGCTGTGATTTATGTCATAGAGTGTTCTGCCTATGTTTTCCTCTAAGAGTTTGATAGTGTCTGGCCTTACATTTAGGTCTTTAATCCCTTTTGAGTTTATTTTTGTGTATGTTGTTAGGGAGTGTTCTAATTTCATACTGTAATATGTACCTGTCCAGTTTTCACAGCACCACTTATTGAAGATGTTGTCTTTTCTCCACTGTATATGCTTGCTTCCTTTATCAAAGATAAGGTGACCATATGTGCGTGGGTTTATCTCTGGGCTTTCTATCCTGTTCCATTAATCTATATTTCTGTTTTTGGGCCAGTACCATACTGTCTTGATTACTGTAGCTTTGTAGTATAGTCTGAAGTCAGGGAGCCTGATTCCTCCAGCTCCGTTTTTCATTCTCAAGATTGCTTTGGCTATTCGGGGTCTTTTGTGTTTTCATACAAATTGTGAACTTTTTTGTTCTAGTTTTGTGAAAAATGCCAGTGGTAGTTTGATAGGGATTGCATTGAATCTGTAAATTGCTCTGGGTAGTAGAGTCATTTTCACAATGTTGATTCTTCCAATCCAAGAACATGGTATATCTCTCCATCTGTTTGTATCATCTTTAATTTCTTTCATCAGTGTCTTATAATTTTCTGCATACAGGTCTTTTGTCTCCTTAGGTAGGTTTATTCCTAGATATTTTATTCTTTTTGTTGCAATGGTAAATGTGAGTGTTTTCTTAATTTCACTTTCAGATTTTTCATCATTAGTGTATAGGAATGCAAGAGATTTCTGTGCATTAATTTTGTATCCTGCTACTTTACCAAATTCATTGATTAGCTCTAGTAGTTTTCTGGTAGCATCTTTAGGATTCTCTATGTATAGTATCATGTCATCTGCAAACAGTGACTGTTTTGCTTCTTCTTTTCCAATTTGGATCCCTTTTATTTCTTTTTCTTCTCTGATTGCTGTGGCTAAAACTCCCAAAACTATGTTGAATAATAGTGGTGAGAGTGGGCAACTTTGTCTTGTTCCTGATCTTAGTGGAAATGGTTTCAGTTTTTCATCATTGAGGATGATGTTGGCTGTGGGTTTGTCATATATGGCCTTTATTATGTTGAGGTAAGTTCCCTCTATGCCTACTTTCTGCAGGGCTTTTATCATAAATGGGTGTTGAATTTTGTCAAAAGCTTTCTCTGCATCTATTGAGATGATCATTTGGTTTTTCTCCTTCAGTTTGTTAATATGGTGTATCACGTTGATTGATTTGCATATACTGAAGAATCCTTGCATTCCTAGAATAAACCCCACTTGATCATGTGTATGATCCTTTTAATGTGCTGTTGGATTCTGTTTGCTAGTAGTTTGTTGAGGATTTTTGCATTTATGTTCATCAGTGATATTGGCCTGTAGTTTTCTTGCTTTGTGACATCTTTGTCTGGTTTTAGTATCAGGGTGATGGTGGCCTCATAGAATGAGTTGGGGAGTGTTCCTCCCTCTGCAATATTTTGGAAGAGTTTGAGAAGGTTAGGTGTTAACTCTTCTCTAAATGTTTGATAGAATTCACCTGTGAAGCCATCTGGTCCTGGGCTTTTGTTTGTTGGAAGATTTTTAATCACAGTTTCAATTTCAGTGCTTGTGATTGGTCTGTTCATATTTTCTATTTCTTCCTGGTTCAGTCTTGGCAGGTTGTGCATTTCTAAGGATTTGTCCATTTCTTCCAGGTTGTCCATCTTATTGGCATAGAGTTGCTTGTAGTAGTCTCTCATGATCGTTTGTATTTCTGCAGTGTCAGTTGTTACTTCTCCTTTTTCATTTCTAATTCTGTTGATTTGAGTCTTCTCCTCTCATATGTTTAAAATAATTTATATGGAAGAGTAAATATTTCAGAGTTGCCAGAGTAGAGCTAAAAAGCAGGGGAAAATGAAAATGGGACTTCCTACCACATAGCAAGACATTGTAAAACTATAGTACTAATTAAAGTAAGTGTAGAACCGGCAGAAAGACAAATTACCAGTGGAAGATACTAGAAAGCCCCAAACAGATCCACATATACAAGGAATGTTAATATTGTCATAGGTACCATGATAGATCAGTGAAGAAAGGTGAAACTATTGGGAAAAAAAAAAGCTGGAAAAAATAATTAATAGTGAGGGGAAAAAATAAAATTGTGTCTTTCTGTCATAGCTACACAGAAGTTAACTCTAGATGGATTAAAGACAACTATGAAAAACAAAATTTATAAAAATTAAAGAATATATAACCAACCTTATATAAGCTATAAACATTGTTAAACATAGAAGTAATGACAAATTAGAATATGTATACGCTAACAGCTGTTTATCAAAAACATGTTAAAAAAGGTAAAACAATAATCAGTATTACAACAATTTTGCAACACAAATAGCCAGCACAGGATAATTATTATAGACTATATATTGAATTCCTACAAATGAATAAGAAAAAATGTCAACTTAGTAAGAGAATGGGAGAGATTAGGAGCATTAATCCTAAAAGTAAACACATAGAGCCAATTGAAATGTAAGATTTTCAACTTCTTAGAAATTAGCAAAATTCAAATCAAGACCACAATGAGCTACCATTTTGATTTTCATAAATTAAGAAGTTTGACAATAAAAAATATTGGCGAAAAATAAATCAGTGCTATTGCTTACATATTATTAGTATGAGTGTAAATTGGTACAACCATTTTGAAAAATAATTTGGCATTATCTTATAAATTTTAATATTTGCAATCCAGCATTATCTCTCTTAGAGTTATGCCTAAGAAGACATATGTGTGTTAGAAGATATGTAAGAATATATATATATATATACTACTATATATACTATTTTGTTAAAAATAGTACATATATATAGTAGTATATATATATATATATACTATTTTGTTAAAAAGCAAAACCTGGAAATAATTAAAATATCCATCAATAGGAGAATGGGTAAATAAATTTTATTATATTTAGAATTAACTATTTTACAGAAGTAAAAATTAATGAACTATAACTATATCCATATATCCATTACTGAAAAATTATATACAATATAATGCTATTTAAAGTTCAAAAATAAGTAAAGATTTTAAAAAATATTTTATCACATATATGATAAAGTGCTTTTTAAGAATTAAGGGACATATGAACATGAAATTAAGGATAGATGTTACTTTTGGAATAGAATTGGCAGTAGGGAGGGGAAGGGGTCAGTGGGAGGAAGAATATCCTGGTTAGTATAAATTATTGGTAGCACTTTAGTTCTTGAATGACAGTTTTGCAGACTATAATCACAAAATTTTAAATTAATTAAGCAAAAAATAGAGCCCTACATTGACAAATGATTATAATGTGTTATAAATGGAAGATTACAATTAATTTATCTACCTAAATTCCATAAAATTATAAAAGAAGTAGTTTGTTTATTTAAAATTATGTTGTCATAATTATGAGGTAAATACATAGAAAACTCTTTTCCGCATTATGAGAGATGTTAAAACATAAAAGATATTAATCAAAGTTACTAAGAACATGGCCTTTGATACCACCAATTCTGGAGTAGGAGACAAGGGGTAGAGTAACTGTTAAAACCGTGGGCTCATAAATTGGCCTTCCTGGGTTTCAGTTTCTGACTCCTGTCTTTACTTGCTGGTATGATTTGTGACAATTTACTCAGTTTATCTGTGAAATAAGGATGAAAACACTCATGGGATGTTAAAGTGCTTAAAAAGTGTAAAGTGCTCAATAAATGTGAATTGTCACGTTAATCGTGAAAAGTTACTTGAAAGGCTGTGTTACTTGAAAGGCTGTGTTACTTGAAAGGTTGTGGGTATGTCAGGGAGTGCCTTAATGGGGGTGGTGTCTGAGGCCTCAAATCTAGGGCTCTCTCTGGATGTTAAGGGGAACAAAATGTCCCCCCTTAAAAAGTAATCCCTTCTCAAAAACTAAAATCTGTGGATTTGTGAGAAGCAACTTCTCTTTTCAATCATTAGTATCAGAACACAAAAGTCTAGATGTAAACAAACAAATACAAGTCTCACAAATTATCATAAATAACCTATTTTAGGGCAAGAAGTATCATGGTGCAATGAAAAGGGCCCTAGATTAGTTGACTATTGTGATCTGACTTAACTTGTCTAAGAGTCCATGTCTTTTCATCCAAACCTGGTCAGAATTGTTTTTCCAAGGCACTTCTGAACTCCAACATTTTAATAGAATGTCTTTCCTCAGTGGATGTATTTTCACCACGGACATGATCGTGCATCAATTATCCTTACACATTTGCCACTGTCTTCACCAAAGCTCTGGAAAAGCAGCAACAGGTGAATGAGATAAAGTTGAGTGAGTATTTAAGGATAGCGAATTGGAAAATATCTTTATTTCACCAGCCAGCAGCTGGTTTAACCAGCAAGTTTTTGCTGTCCAAGTGTCCAGATTAAATTATTTATTTTCCCATTAACTGTCTGAACACAAAGCTCATGTGCTGGATAAAATTTTATGGTGTTAGCTAAGATATGACCATTTAAAAGAAGCTTTGGTACTTCCTTAATAAGTAGCATAAAGATAAATAGAAGAACAGAATGGAGAAACTTACCCTAATACATTTTTTAATGTGTGGTATTTCTTGTTGTTAGGGTAAAGAATAAATTCTGTATCTACTTTGCCCACAGCCAAATGTGCTATGATATATTATTTATGTACCTGACAAATTCTCAAGTGTAGCATCAGCCTTGCTAAAATACCCTTTGGCATGACACTGCACTTCCAAATTTAGTGTTATGGCTGACAGCATTTTTCCTGATCTCTCAAAAAAGGACCAGACAAAATTTCACTGCATACATTTCCAAAGGATCTGATAATTATTTTCTTCTTTTTAGAAAGTAAATTCCCTAAGTGTGAAAAGAAAAAATCTTAGATAAAACCTTTCACCTTATCAGGTTTTAGGAGGGGAAAAAATAATTATGTAAATATCTTCCAGTTACATGTTAAAATAACTACACCACTTGGAGGGATTAAAGTAAAATGAAGTTTAGCTTGAGAAAAATCAAATATGGATATCTAGATTGTAACAGCAACTTAGAAATCAAAATACTTTTATTAATTTTATGTAATGTTACCTAACAGAGTTTTGCAATCTCTCCTTCTCTTAAATTTTTTTATGAAGAGGAAGGATGAGTGGGGATAAATATTTGAATAGCATTAATTTTGAAGGATATGTTCAAGCATAAACTCATTAGGAGGCAACTAAAATATAAATTAAAGCACTTATGAATATTATCTGTGATGGAAATTAAACTGATATTGCTTAATTGATATTGGTTAATCTGACAGTAACAGATTTTTAAAATAAGTATTACAATAAAAAAAGTGAGTAGAGGATCCATTAATATTTTTTTGTTTTGTTTTGTTTTGTTTTGTTTTTTTAAACATCTTTATTGAAGTATAATTGCCTTACAATGGTGTGTTAGCTTCTGCTTTATAACAAAGTTAATCAGTTATACATATACAATATGTTCCCATATCTCTTCCCTCTTGCATCTCCCTCCCTCCCACCCTCCCCATCCCACCCCTCTAGGTGGTCACAAAGCACCGAGCTGATCTCCCTGTGCTATGCGGCTGCTTCCCACTAGCTATCTATTTTACATTTGGTAGTGTATATATGTCCATGACACTCTCTCACCCTGTCACATCTCACCCCACCCCCTCCCCATATCCTCAAGTCCATTCTCTAGTAGGTCTGTGTCTTTATTCCCGTCTTGCCACTAGGTTCTTCATGGCTTTTTTTTACCTTAGATTCTGTATATATGTGTTAGCATACTGTATTTGTTTTTCTCTTTCTGACTTACTTCACTCTGTATGACAGACTCTAACCCCATCAACCTCATTACAAATACCTCCATTTCATTTCTTTTTATGGCTGAGTAATATTCCATTGTATATATGTGCCACATCTTCTTTATCCATTCATCTATTGATGGACATTTAGGTTGCTTCCATGTCCTGGCTATTGTAAATAGAGCTGCAATGAACATTTTGGTACATGACTCTTTTTGACCTATGGTTTTCTCAGGGTATATGCCCAGTAGTGGGATTGCTGGGTCTTATGGTAGTTCTATTTTTAGTTTTTTAAGGAACCTCCATACTGTTCTCCATAGTGGCTGTATCAATTTACATTCCCACCAACAGTGCAAGAGTGTTCCCTTTCCTCCACACCCTCTCCAGCATTTATTGTTTCTAGATTTTTTGATGATGGCCATTCTGACCGGTGTGAGATGATATCTCATTGTAGTTTTGATTTGCATTTCTCTAATGATTAATGATGTTGAGCATTCTTTCATGTGTCTGTAGGCCATCTGTATATCTTCTTTGGAGAAATGTCTATTTAGGTCTTCTGCCCATTTTTGGATTGGGTTGTTCGTTTTTTTGTTATTGAGCTGCATGAGCTGCTTGTAAATCTTGGAGATTAATCCTTTGTCAGTTGCTTCATTTGCAAATATTTTCTCCCATTCTGATGGTTGTCTTTTGGTCTTGTTTATGGTTTCCTTTGCTGTGCAAAAGCTTTTAAGTTTCATTAGGTCCCATTTGTTTATTTGTGTTCTTATTTCCATTTCGCTGGGAGCTGGGTCAAAAAGAATCTTGCTGTGATGTATGTCATAGAATGTTCTGCCTATGTTTTCCTCTAAGAGTTTGATAGTGTCTGGTCTTACACTTAGGTCTTTAATCCATTTTGAGTTTATTTTTGTGCATGGTGTCAGGGAGTGTTCTAATTTCATACTTTTACATGTATCTGTCCAATTTTCCCAGCACCACTTATTGAAGAGGCTGTCTTTTCTCCACTGTATATGCTTGCCTCCTTTATCAAAGATAAGGTGACCATATGTGCGTGGGTTTATCTCTGGGCTTTCTATCCTATTCCATTGATCTATATTTCTGTTTTTGTGCCAGTACCAAACTGTCTTGATTACTGTAGCTTTGTAATATAGTCTGAAGTCAGGGAGCCTGATTCCCCCAGCTCCATTTTTCGTTCTCAAGATTGCTTTGGCTATTCGGGGTCTTTTGTGTTTCCATACAAATTGTGAAATTTTTTGTTCTAGTTCTGTGAAAAATGCCAGTGGTAGTTTGATAGGGATTGCATTGAATCTGTAGATTGCTTTGGGTAGTAGAGTCATTTTCACAATGTTGATTCTTCCAATCCAGGAACATGGTATATCTTTCCATCTATTTGTATCATCTTTAAATTCTTTCATCAGTGTCTTATAATTTTCTGCATACAGGTCTTTTGTCTCCTTAGGTAGGTTTATTCCTAGATATTGTATTCTTTTTGTTGCTATGGTAAACGGTAGTGTTTTCTTAATTTCACTTTCAGATTTTTCGTCATTAGTGTATAGAAATGCAAGAGATTTCTGTGCATTAATTTTGTATCCTGCTACTTTACCAAATTCATTGATTAGCTCTAGGAGTTTTCTGGTAGCATCTTTAGGATTCTCTATGTATAGTATCATGTCATCTGCAAACAGTGGCAGCTTTACTTCTTCTTTTCCGATTTGGATTCCTTTTATTTCTTTGTCTTCTCTGATTGCTGTGGCTAACACTTCCAAAACTATGTTGAATAATAGTGGTGAGAGTGGGCAACCTTGTCTTGTTCCTGATCTTAGTGGAAATGGTTTCAGTTTTTCACCATTGAGGACAATGTTGGCTGTGGGTTTGTCATATATGGCCTTTATTATGTTGAGGAAAGTTCCCTCTATGCCTACTTTCTGCAGGGCTTTTATCATAAATGGGTGTTGAATTTTGTCGAAAGCTTTCTCTGCATCTATTGAGATGATCATATGGTTTTTCTCCTTCAATTTGTTAATATGGTGTATCACATTGATTGATTTACGTATATTGAAGAATCCTTGCATTCCTGGGATAAACCCCACTTGATCATGGTGTATGATCCTTTTAATGTGCTGTTGGATTCTGTTTGCTAGTATTTTGTTGAGGATTTTTGCATCTATGTTCATCAGTGATATTGGCCTGTAGTTTTCTTTCTTTGTGACGTCTTTGTCTGGTTTTGGTATCAGGGTGATGGTGGCCTCGTAGAATGAGTTTGGGAGTGTTCCTCCCTCTGCAATATTTTGGAAGAGTTTGAGAAGGATAGGTGTTAGCTCTACTCTAAATGTTTGATAGAATTCACCTGTGAAGCCATCTGGTCCTGGGCTTTTGTTTGTTGGAAGGTTTTTAATCACAGTTTCAATTTCAGTGCTTGTGATTGGTCTGTTCATATTTTCTATTTCTTCCTGGTTCAGTCTCGGCAGTTTGTGCATTTCTAAGAATCTGTCCATTTCTTCCAGGTTGTCCATTTTATTGGCGTAGAGTTGCTTGTAGTAATCTCTCATGATCTTTTGTATTTCTGCAGTGTCAGTGGTTACTTCTCCTTTTTCATTTCTAATTCTATTGATTTGAGTCTTCTCCCTTTTTCTCTTGATGAGTCTGGCTAATGGTTTATCAATTTTGTTTATCTTCTCAAAGAACCAGCTTTTAGTTTTATTGATCTTTGCTATTGTTTCCTTCATTTCTTTTTCATTTATTTCTGACCTGATCTTTATGATTTCTTTCCTTCTGCTAGCTTTGGGGTTTTTTTGTTCTTCTTTCTCTAATTGCTTTAGGTGCAAGGTTAGGTTGTTTATTCGAGATGTTTCCTGTTTCTTGAGGTAGGCTTGTATTGCTATAAACTTCCCTCTTAGCACTGCTTTTGCTGCGTCCCATAGGTTTTGGGTCGTCGTATCTCCATTGTCATTTGTTTCTAGGTATTTTTTGATTTCCCCTTTGATTTCTTCAGTGATCACTTCATTATTAAGTAGTGTATTGTGTAGCCTCCATGTGTTTGTATTTTTTACAGATCTTTTCCTGTAATTGATATCTAGTCTCATAGCATTGTGGTCGGAAAAGATACTTGATACGATTTCAATTTTCTTAAATTTACCAAGGCTTGATTTGTGACCCAAGATATGATCTATCCTGGAGAATGTTCCATGCGCACTTGAGAAAAATGTGTATTCTGTTGTTTTTGGGTGGAATGTCCTATAAATATCAATTAAGTCCATCTTGTTTAATGTATCATTTAAAGCTTGTGTTTCCTTATTTATTTTCATTTTGGATGATCTGTCCATTGATGAAAGTGGGGTGTTAAAGTCCCCTACTATGATTGTGTTGCTGTCAATTTCCCCTTTTATGGCTGTTAGTATTTGCCTTATGTATTGAGGTGCTCCTATGTTGGGTGCATAAATATTTACAATTGTTATACCTTCCTCTTGGATCGATCCCTTGATCATTATATAGTGTCCTTCTTTGTCTCTTATAATATTCTTTATTTTAAAGTCTATTTTGTCTGATATGAGAATTGCTATTCCAGCTTTCTTTTGATTTCCATTTGCATGGAATATCTTTTTCCATCCCCTCACTTTCAGTCTGTATGTGTCTCTAGGTCTGAAGTGGGTCTCTTGTAGACAGCATATATATGGGGTCTTGTTTTTGTATTCATTCAGCCAGTCTGTGTCTTTTGGTGGGAGCATTTAATCCATTTACATTCAAGGTAATTATCGATATGTATGTTCCCATTCCCATTTTCTTAAATGTTTTGGGTTTGTTATTGTAGGTGTTTTCCTTCTCTTGTGTTTCTTGCCTAGAGAAGTTCCTTTAGCATTTGTTGTAAAGCTGGTTTGGTGGTGCTGAACTCTCTCAGCTTTTGCTTGTCTGTAAAGGTTTTAATTTCTCCATCAAATCTGAATGAGATCCTTGCTGGGTAGAGTAACCTTGGTTGTAGGTTTTTCTCCTTCATCACTTTAAGTATATCCTGCCACTCCCTTCTGGCTTGCAGAGTTTCTGCTGAAAGATCAGCTGTTAACCTTATGGGGATTCCCTTGTGTGTTATTTGTTGTTTTTCCCTTGCTGCTTTTAATATGTTTTCTTTATATTTAATTTTTGACAGTTTGATTAATATGTGTCTTGGCGTGTTTCTCCTTGGGTTTATCCTGTATGGGACTCTCTGTGCTTCCAGGACTTGATTAACTATTTCCTTTTCCATATTAGGGAAGTTTTCAACTATAATCTCTTCAAATATTTTCTCAGTCCCTTTCTTTTTCTCTTCTTCTTCTGGGACCCCTATAATTCGAATGTTGGTGCGTTTAATGTTGTCCCAGAGGTCTCTGAGACTGTCCTCAGTTCTTTTCATTCTTTTTTCTTTATCCTGCTCTGCAGTAGTTATTTCCACCATTTTATCTTCCAGGTCACTTATCCTTTCTTCTGCCTCAGTTATTCTGCTATTGATCCCATCTAGAGTATTTTTAATTTCATTTATTGTGTTTTTCATCGTTGCTTGGTTCCTCTTTAGTTCTTCTACGTCCTTGTTAAATGTTTCTTGCATTTTGTCTATTCTATTTCCAAGATTTTGGATCATCCTTACTATCATTATTCGGAATTCTTTTTCAGGTAGACTACCTATTTCCTCTTCATTTGTTAGGTCTGGTGTGTTTTGACCCTGCTCCTTCATCTGCTGTGTGTTTTTCTGTCGTCTCATTTTGCTTATCTTACTGTGTTTGGGGTCTCCTTTTCACAGGCTGCAGGTTCGTAGTTCCCGTTGTTTTTGGTATCTGTCCCCAGTGGCTAAGGTTGGTTCAGTGGGTTGTGTAGGCTTCCTGGTGGAGGGGACTATTGCCTGTGTTCTGGTGGATGAGGGTGAATCTTGTCTTTCTGGTGGGCACGTCCACGTCTGGTGGTGTGTTTTGGGGTGTCTGTGGCCTTATGATTTTAGGCAGCCTCCCTGCTAATGGATGGGGCTGTGTTCCTGTCTTGCTAGTTGTTTGGCATAGGGTGTCCAGCCCTGTAGCTTGCCGGTCGTTGAGTGAAGCTAGGTCTTGATGTTGAGATGGAGATCTCTGAGAGATTTTTGCCATTTGGTATTACGTGGAGCTGGTAGGTCTCTTGTGGACCAGTGTCCTGAAGTTGGCTCTCCCACCTCAGAGGCACAGCCCTGATGCCTGGCTGGAGCACCAAGAGCCTTTCATCCACACAGCTCAGAATATAAGGGAGAAAAAAATAGAAAGATAAAAAGAGGATAAAATAAAATAAAATAAAGCTATTATAATAAAAAATAAGAAAAAAAATTATTAAGAGTAAATGTATTCAGAAAAAAATTTTTTTTAATTTTTAGAAATAGATTTATTAATTTTTTATAGTAAAAAATAAGAAAAAGATTTTTAAGAAAAAAATTTATTTAGAAAAAAAAATTTTAATTTTTTAAAATAAAAAATATGAAAAAACTTATTAAAAATTTTTTTAATTTCTAAAAATAGAAAATACGGAAAAAATTATTAAGAAAGCATATATTAGGAAAAAAAATTTTTTTTAAGTAAAAAAAAAAAAAAAAAAAAATGGACGGACCTAACCCTAGGACTGATGGTGAAAGCAAAGCTATACAGACAAAATCTCACCCAGAAGCATACACATATACCCTCACAAAAAAAGGAAAAGGGGAAATTAATATATCCTGCTCCTAAAGTCCACCTTTTGAATTTGGGATGATTCGTTGTCTATTCAGGTATTCAACAGATGCAGGCACATCAAGTTGTTTGTGGAGCTTTAATCCGCTGCTTCTGAGGCTGCTGGGGGAGATTTCCCTTTCTCTTCTTTGTTCGTACAGCTCCCAGGGTTCAGCTTTGGATTTGGACCCACCTCTGCATGTACGTTGCCTGAGGGCGTCCGTTCCCTGCCCAGACAGAACGGGGTTAAAGGAGCAGCTGCTTCGGGGGCTCTGGCTCACTCAGGCCGGGGGAGGGAGCGGTATGGAGGAGGCGGGGCGAGCCTGCGGCGTCAGAGGCGTCGTGATGTTGCAGCAGCCTGAGGCGCGCCGTGTGTTCTCCCGGGGAAGTTGTCCCTGAATCACGGGAGCCTGGCAGTGGCGAGCTGCACCGGCTCCCGGGAGGGGCGTTGTGGAGAGTGACCTGGGCTCGCACACAGGCTTCTTGGTGGCAGCAGCAGCAGCCTTAGCGTTTCCTACCAGTCTCTGGGGTCCACGCTGTTAGCCGCGGCTCGCGCCCGCCTCTGGAGTTCGTCTAGGCGGCGCTCTGAATCCCCTCTCCTTGCGCGCCGTGAAACAAAGAGGCAAGAAAAAGTCTCTTGCCTCTTCGGCGGCTGCAGACCTCCTCTCCAGCTCCCTCCCGGCTCGCCGCGGCACGCCAACCCCTTCAGGCTGTGTTCACGCCGCCAACCCCAGTCCTCTCCCTGCGATCCAACCGAAGCCCGCACCTCAGCTCCCAGCCCCGCTTGCCCCAGCGGGTGAGCAGACAAGCCTCTCGGGCTGGTGAGCGCTGCTCGGCGCTGAGCCTCTGTGCGGGAATCTCTCCGTTTTTCCCTCTGCGCCCCTGTTGCTGTGGGATCCGCGCTGATAGCCGCGCGGCTCGCACCCGTCTCTGGATTTCGTTTAGGCAGCACACTGAATCCCCTCTCCTTGCGCGCCGTGAAACAAAGAGGCAAGAAAAAGTCTCTTGCCTCTTCGGCAGCTGCAGACTTTTTCCCGGACTCCCTCCCGGCTAGCACCAAAGCCCGAGCCTCAGCTCCCAGCCCCCGCCCCCCCCGGCGAGTGAGCAGACAAGCCTCTCGGGCTGGTGAGTGCTGGTTGGTGCCGAGCCTCTGTGCGGGAGTCTCTCCACTTTGCCCTCCGCACCCCTGTGGCTGCGCTCTCCTCCGCGGCTCCGAAGCTTCCCCCCTCTGCCACCCGCAGTCTCTGCCCGCAAAGGGGCTTCCTAGTGCCTGGAAACCTTTCCTCCTTCACGGCTCCCTCCCACTGGCGCAGGTCCCGTCCCTATTCTTTTGTCTCTGTTATTTCTTTTTTCTTTTACCCTACCCAAGTACATGGGGATTTTCTTGCCTTTTGGGAGGTCTGACGTCTTCTGCCAGTGTTCAGTGGGTGTTCTGTAGGAGCAGTTCCACGTGTAGATGTATTTCTGCTGTATCTGTGGGAAGGAAGGTGATCTCCGCGTCTTACTCTTCCGCCATCTTGCCCCGTGAAATCTCCATTAATAGTTGAATGTCAGCCTTTTGGTTATTCCAATTGACTACAAATTTTGTTTTGGCTCTAAGTTTTCATTTCAGTATCTACACTGTCATGTCCATTTAAAAAAAAAAAAAGTAACATAATGCGGAGCCAAGAAGCAAGTGCAAAGCAGAACCTAGAAAAATCTATAAAATCAGGTTTATGAAAGAGCGAAATTACTTATAAATGTCAAAAACTGTAGGAGGAGTAGTAACTTAAAAATAATCACAACAAATCTTCTACTGTTTTGCTTATAAGATCTGAAATACACTGAAGTCAATGTGGCCAAGAACAGATTTTATATCTGAAAATCCAGACATCCATCGTCACTTACACTTACAGGCAAATACTGGTCTATGGTCTGAGACAATAGAACAACCCAAGCATTATATTAATACATGTGATTTTTGGCAAATCTATGATAAATACATCAATTGCTAGCTCTGTGCTGCCCACTGACTAGTACTTTTCTTTCATAGTACAGCTTCAAGAAGGCACCTGAAGCAAGGTATAAACCTACAAGACCAAATAAATGATGAGGAAATAGGTAATCTACCTGAAAAAGAATTCAGAGTAATGATAGTAAAGATGATCCAAGATCTCAGAAATAGAATGGAGGCACAGATTAAGAAGATACAAGAAATGTTTAACAAAGACTTAAAGAACTAAAGAACAAACAAACAGTGATGAACAATAAAATTACTGAAATGAATAATACTCTAGAAAGAATCAATAACAGAAAAACTGAGGCAGAAGAACAGATAAGTGACTGAAAGATAGAATGGAGGAATAATTGTCATGGAACAGAATAAAGAAGAAAGAGTGAAAACAAATGAGGATAGTGTCAGAGACCACTGGGATAACATAAAACACACCAAAATTCGAATTATAGGGGTCCAAGAAGAAAGGAAGAGAAAGGGTGTGAGAAAATGTTTGAAGAGATTATAGTTGAAAACTTCCCTAACATGGGAAAGGAAATAGTCACCGAAGTCCAGGAAATGCAGAGAGTCCCATACAGGATAAATCCAAGGAGAAACATGCCAAGATATATAATCAAACTAACAAAAATTAAATAAAAAGAAAAATATTGAAAGCAGCAAGGGAAAAGCAACAAATAACATACAAGGGAATCCCCATAATGTTAACAGCTGATCTTTCAGCAGAAACTCTGCTGGACAGAAGGGAGTGGAATGATATATTGAAAGTGAAAAACTTACAGACAAGATTACAACCAAACAAGGATCTCATTCAGATTTGACAGAGAAATAAAAAGTTTTACAGACAAGCCAAAGCTAAGAGAATTCAGCACCACCGAACCAGCTTTACAATAAATGCTAAAGGAACTTCTCTAGGTGGGAAGCACAAGGAAAAAAAAAAAAAAAACCTACAGAAACAAACCAAAACAATTAAGAAAATGGAAATAGGAACATGCATAGTGATAATTACCTTAAATGTAAATGGATTAAATGCTCCAACCAAAAGACACAGACTGGCTGAATGGATACAAAAACAAGACCCATATATATGCTGTCTACAAGAGACCAACTTCAGACCGAGGGACACATACAGACTGAAAGTGAGGGGATGGAAAAAGATATTCCATGCCAATGGAAATCAAAAGAAAAGAGTAGCAATACTCATATCAGACAAAATAGGCTTTAAAATAAAGGCTGTTAAAAGAGACAAGGAAGGACACTACATAATGATCAAGGGATCAATCCAAGAAGACATAACAACTGTAAATATATATGCACCCAACATACATGCACCTCAATATATAAGGCAAATGCTGACAACCATAGAAGGGGAAATCAACAGTAAATCAGTAATCATGGGCACTTTAACACGCCATTTACACCAATGGATAGATCATCCCAACAGAAAATTAATAAGGTAACACAAGCCTTAAATGACACATTAGACCAAATGGACTTAATTGATATTTATAAACATTCCATACAAGAGCAGCAGAATACACTTCCTTCTAAAGTGCACATGGAACATTCTCCAGTATAGATCACATCTTGGGTCACAAATAAAGCCTTGGTAAATTTAAGAAAATTGAAATCATGTCAAGCATCTTTTCCAACCACAATGCTATGAGATTAGAAATCAATTATAGGAAAAAGTGTAAAAAACACAAACACATAGAGACTAAACAATATGTTACTAAACAACCAATGGATCACTGAAGAAATCAAAGAGGAAATTTAAAATAACTAGTGACAAATGACAATGAAAACACAATAATGCAAAACCTATGGGACACAGCAAATGCAGTTCTAAGAGGGAAGTTTATAGCAATACAATCCTACCTCAAGAAACAATAAATATCTCAAATAAACAACCTACACTTACACCTAACGCAACTAGAGAAAAAAGAACAAAAAAAACCCCGAAGTTAGTAGAAGGAAAGAAATCATAAAATCAGAGCAGAAATTAATGAAATAGAGATGAAGGAAACAATAACAAAGATCAATGAAACTATAAGCTGGTACTTTGAGAAGAAAAACAAAATTGATAAACCTTTAGCCAGATTCATCAAGGAAAAAAAGGGAGATGATCCAAATCAATAAAATTAGAAATGAGAAAGAAGGTACAATGGACACCACAGGAATACAAAGGCTCATAAGAGATTATGCCAAGCAACTATATGCCAATAAAATGGAAAACCTAGAAGAAATGGACAAATACTTAGAAAGATACAACTTTCCAAACTGAACCAAGAAGAAATAAAAAATATGAACAGGCCAATCACAAGTACTGAAATTGAAACTGTGATTAAAATCTTCCAACAAAAAAAGTCTAAGGCCAGATGTCTTCACAGGTGAATTCTATCAAACATTTAGAAAAGAGCTAACACCTGTCCTTTTGAAACTTTTCCAAAAAATTGCAGAAGAAGGAACACTCCCAAGCTCATTCTACAAGGCCACCATCACCCTGATACAAAAGACAAACAATGAGATCACAAAAAAAAGAAAGTTACAGGCCAATATCACTGAGAACATAGACACAAAAATCCTCAACAAAATATTAGCAAACAATCCAACAACAGGGTTGCAAGGATTCTTCAATACATGCATATCAATCAATGTGATACATCACATTAACAAATTGAAAAATAAAAGCCATATGATCATCTCAATAGATGCATGGAAAGCTTTTGACAAAATTCAACACCAATTTATGATAAAAACTCTCTAGAAAGTTGGCTTAAAGGGAACCTACCTCAACCTAATAAAGGCCATATATGACAAACCTATAGCTAACATCATACTCAATGGTGAAAAGCTGAAAACATTTCCTCTAAGATCAGGAACAAGGCAAGGATGTCCACTCATGCTACTTTTATTCAACATAGTTTTGGAAGTTCTAGCCATGGCTCTCAGTGAAGAAAAAGAAACAAAAGGAATCCAAATTGGAAAAGAAGTAAAACAGTCACTCTTTGCAGATGACGATACTATACATAAAAAAGACTACAGATATTACCGGAAAACTGCTAGAGCTCATCACTAAATTTGGTAAAGTTGCAGGATACAAAATTAATACACAGAAATCTCTTGCATTTCTATACACTAACAACGAAAGATCAGAAAGAGCATTTAAGGAAACAATCCCATTTACCACTGCAACAAAAAGAATAAAATACCTAGGAATGAACCTACCTAAGGAGGCAAAATACCTGTACTCAGAAAATTCTAAGATACTGATAAAAGAAATCAAAGATAACATAAACAGATGGAGAGATATACCATTTTCTTGGATTGGAAGAATCAATATTGTGAAAATGACTATACTACCCAAAGCAATCTACAGATTCAATGCAATCCCTGTCAAATTACCAGTGGCATTTTTCAGAGAATTAGAACAAAAATTTTCACAATATTAATGGAAACACAAAAGACCCCAAATAGTGAAAGCAACCTTAAGAAAGTAAGACAGAGCTGGAGGTATCAGGCTTCCTGGTTTCAGACTATACTACAAAGCTACAGTAATCAGGACAGTATGGTACTGGCACAAAAACAGAAATATAGATCAATGGAACAGGATAGAAAGTCCAGGGATATACCCACACACCCATGGCCACCTAATTTATGACAAAGGAGGAAAGAATATACAGTGGAGAAAAGACAGTCTCTTCAATAAGTCTCTTGAAAACTGGACTGCTACATGTAAAAGAATGAAATTAGAACACTCCCTAACATCACACAGAAAAATAAACTCAGAATGGATTAAAGACCTAAATGTAAGGCCAGATACTATAAAACTCTTATGGGAAAATATAGGCAGAACACTCTTTGACATAAATCACAGCCAGGTCTTTTTCAACCCACTGTCTAGAGTAATGAAAATAAAAACAAAAATAAACAAATGGGGCCCAATTAAACATAAAAACTTTTGCACCACAAAGGAAGCGATAAACTAATGAAAAGACAACCCTTATAATGGGAGAAAATATTTGCAAAGAAAACAACTGACAAGGGACTAATTTCCAAAATATACAAACAACCCATGCAGTTCAGTATCTGAGAAAACAAACAACCCAATCAAAAAATGAGCAGAAGACCTAACTAGACATTGCTCCAAAGACATACAGATGGCCAAAAAGCACATGAAAAGATGTGCAACATCACTAGTTATTAGAGAAATACAAATCCAACCTACAGTGAGGTATCACCTCACACTGGTCAGAATCTACAAACAATAAATGCTGGAGAGGGTGTGGAGAAAAGAACCCTCCTACAGTGTTGGTTGGAATGTAAATTGGTACAGCCACTATGGAGAACAACGTGGAGATTCCTTAAAAAACTAAAAATAGTGCTACCATATGACCCAGCAATTCCACTCCTAGGGATATATCCAGAGAAAAACAGAATTCAGAAGGATGCATGCACCTCTATGTTCATTGCAGTGGTATTTACAATAGCCAGGACATGGAAGCAACTTAAATGTCCATCGATAGTGGAATGGCTAAAGAAGATGTGGTACATATATACAATAGAATGTTCCTCAGCCATAAAAAGGAATGAAATAATGCCATTTTCAGAAATGTGGGTAGACATAGAAATTGTCATACAAAGTGAACTAAGTTAGAAAGAGAAAAACAAATATTGTATGATATCAGTTGTACGTGGAATCTAGACAAATGGTACAGATGAACTTATTTGCAAAGCAGAAATAGAGTCACAGATGTAGAGAACAAACTTATGGTTACAAAGGGGGGAAAGGGGGGTGGGATGAATTCAGAGATTGGCATTGACATATATACACTACTATGTATAAAATAGATAAAAAATGAAAACTTACTATATAGCAACAGGGAACTCTACTCAATGCTCTGTGGTGACCTAAATGGGAAGCAAATCTTTTAAAAAAGTGGATATATGTATAAGTATAACTGGTTCACTTTGCTGCACAGAAGAAACTAACACAACATTGTAAAGCAAGTGTACTCCAATAAAAATTAATAAACAAAAGAAGGCACCTGAACTTCCAAGCATCTTGTGGGGATGTGCCCAGTGCCCATATCCAAGCCTAAGGCAAGTTTCTAAACCTTTTGGGGGCTTTACATATCACCAGAGAGAACAATATTGCTCTGAGTTACAACCCTAATGTAGTCCAGGAAAATTCCTGCTTGTCAGTGTGAAGAAAACAAAAGCTGTAACTTACTACAGAATTCTGACCAATGTCCATCTGCTAATGAAGTTAATTCCATTTTGATATTTACATCAGCATAATAGGAATGATATAATGAGTATATATTATGCACCAGTATTATTAAATACTTAATACAAAGTACTTCATGTCAATTCTTATAGTAACCCTCTTTCATACTAACAACCTGGAAATCAAAGAGGTTAAGCTATTTGCCCAAGTTTCCATAACTAGTTAGTGATAGAATTGGGATTCCAAACCAATCTGGTTCTAATAAATACAGTGTTATTTGTGATATTTAAATACCTCTTACATTTGTCTGTGACATAAAGCCAGGTATTATCTCCTAAGGTTTTTTTCTCCTGTTTTGTTGAGATATATCTGACATATAATATTATATTAATTTAAAGAGTAAAAAATAATGGTTTGTTATATTTATGTATTGCAAAATGATTACCACAATGAGCTTAAAGTCCACCACCTCACATAGTTACAAACTTTTTTCTTAAGATGAGAACTTTTAAGACGTGCTCCGTTTCACCTTTCAAGTATGCAGTGCAGTGCGTTAACTCTAGTCACCGTGCTGATCTTATTTACCTTATAACTGGAAGTTTGTACGCTTTGGCCACCTTCACCTATTTCCCCACCCCTGCCTCTGGCAACCACCAATCTGTTCTCTGTTTTCATGAGTTCAGTTTTTTCAGATTCTACATATAAGAGTATTTGTCTTTCTCTGTCTTATTTTACTTAGCATAATGTCCTCACCTGACTTATTTTATTAATTAGTTTATACAATTATTACCTAGTATTAGTAATTTAATTGGAAAATATCAGTTCCCTGTGCATATGCCTGGTTAATAATTACTAATCAATATTTATCATTTGTTATGGACTGAATTGTGTCCCACAAAATGCATATGTTGAATTTCTAATCCCCAGTGTGGCTATATTTGGAAGTAGGGCCTTTAAGGAGGTTAATTAATGTTGAATGAGTTTGTAAGAATGGGTCCCTAATGATACTAGTGTCCTTATAAGAAGAGGAGGACACTAGAGATAGATCTCTCTCACTTTCTCTCTCTCTCCAAGTATGGGTCATGCGAAGACAGTGTAAGAAGGTAGCCATCTGCAATCCAGAAGAGAGTCCTCACAAAACAAACTGCTGGCACCTTGATCTTGCACTTTTAGCCTCACAAATTATAAGAAAATAAATTTCCATTGTTTAAGCCACCCAGTAAGCAGCATTTTGTTATGGCAGCCCAAGCAGACTAATACATCATTCCTGATGGGGATTTGATGGCACCCAAAAACAATGATGTCACATGTACAAAAATTAGGAAAAGAGAGCTTTACAATCACAGGGCAGAACTTAGAGCTCTCTCAGATAACCTATACCTCTAGTGTGTATCTTGAAAAACGACTGGGAAAAACTAGTAATATGTCTTTCTGATGGAGTCAGATCTACTTCTCTATGGCCCATCTCTTGTCCACTTTGTCCTGAGGCTGTCAGTAGCAAAATATTTGTGATAAATATATATATATTAGGTGGTCTTGTTCTCAAATGGGAAACTGAGTCATAGAAGAACTAGTCGAGACTCCAACTAACAGTGTACTCTCATGTTTTGTGTTTCTACGTCTATGCTCTCTTCTATCTTCAACTCCAGCTAAGTAATTTCTTAAGAATTTGAAAAAAAAAAAAAAAAAACACAAGACTCCAACAGCAGCAGGTGGGCCTAGAGGCATGTGCTTGGCTGAGTGCTACTGTTCAGAGCTCCCTTAGCAGGACCCAGGTCCTTATTGAAACAGTTTTCATAAGTGAACTTTTTATGAGATTGTAAGTGTATTTCACTGTGACTGTTACTATTTGTTTCTCTAATATTGTATGGTAACATTAAAGTTCTTAAAAAGAGACTAAGCTAAGTGATCTGCATTTTAAAACACCAGGAGATTTTGTTAGCTTTTGTATTTCTAAAACATTTGAGATCTCTGGAGTAACGACTTAACTGTTTCCAATGCTTAATAATGTGAGAGAAGCATTTCTCTTCCCTCATCTTCCATTTCTAGACATCCATTCTTTCAACATCCCTAATTTCTGGAACAGTTTTATCTCTCTCTTTGCAAACTATAGAAGTCAAGGATAGTACAAAAACATTCAAGTTGGTCAGCTGCCAGTGAATTCTGTTGCTAGGGGTGTTCTGCCACTTGAGCTGTTTATGGCATATCACCATGCCCAAGAGCTGTCACCTACTTTAGAGGGCATAGAGAATATTTTGTTATTATATACCTTCATGATTCAATTGTGCAAACACAGAGTTCTAAGGAGAGCAAGCTTTTTAAAAAATTCCAATCTAATAACAATAAAAAAGAATTTATTTTGTATATTAGCATTCTGATTCTTTGTATGGGGAAATTTGTGTTCTGTTTTGTCACTGATGTTTATCTTTAAAATTAATTTTGTGTCGTATAGATAACACCTAACAATAAGATACTACAGAGCTGGTTCAATTTACAGAAATCTTAGATGGATAAATTTACATGAATTCTTTTTTTAAAATCCAAAGCTTTAAAAAAACCATGTATAAAATAATCCCTTTTATTACACACTTAGTTTTCAGAAGCCTGTCATGTAAATCCAAGTGTACTATAAGCCCTTTGACTCATTTATTACACATTAATAGAAGGTGTCCAATAAACATTTGCTGGTGACAGGGGTAATGTTGATTGCATTCTGTGCCAAAGAAATCCCAGTGAGGTGTGGCTATTTCCTAAGGCACTGCATATCTGGCTCCAGTTTTAAATAAGCAGTGGTTAGCTTTATTGAGGGGACTAGACAGAGTTCACTAGAGGAGTCGACCAGAATTTGGAAGTGGAATACTGCTGACCCTCAGCCCTGTTTCTAGTAAATACCCCACCCTGTTGTTCCCCAAAGAACAAATGTACACTTGATGGTTGAGCAGGTGGCATGGGCTGCAGTAATAAACAGCTCCTTTCCTGTAAGGGAGAAGTGGCCTAGGTTTATGGATCCACAAGCTTTCCTGCGGGGAAGCCATTATGTCCAGTTAAAATTGTAACTGAAAACATCCCATCTCTATCAGATTCTCAGTAATTCTACTCATGCGTAGTCCAAAATCCCTTGACACTGTTCCCCTTGTCAATTCATTTGAGCACATGCACAGTCAGCTTCTATGCTGAAAGATAGCACGGGGACATCTAAAAGTTATTTAGTTTATCTGTGCTATTTAGAAGTGGCTGTGGATTTAGTCCACCTGCAAGTTAATGTTGGGGAAGGGAAGCAGATTGAGATTCAATGGGCCTCCTTCCCTATTTTTCATGTGTTTACTTCCTCTGCTTCCCTAATGAACTCCATAGCTTTGGAATTCCAAACCATTAAATGGAATTAAGACACACTCATTATTCAGAGCCAAAAGGTTATAATCAACTCCCTTCCAACAATCAACCAATATCCTTTTGTTTACTTGAAATATAACAGGAAAACACTACCTTGTGGCTAAATGACTTGGGGAGTTATTTTCATAATGGCTTGTTGAATTTTCCTAATTAATCAGTAGTGTTTGGCACAAAGAGTTCAACTGTTGAGACCTGAGACACAGGGCTGGCAGAAAATTTGTCAGCAGAAATTGTCTTTTGTACAATCAATGTGCTACCTGGCACAAAAAGTACTTTGTAAGTCTTGATTATGATTACAACACAATGGTTAATTAGCTGGGCTTTTCTTTGTCCTTACAAACTTCTTTAGACTCTTTGACATTAATGAATTAACGAAAGATAGTTTCCCTACTTTTGTATGCAAAAAAAGAGGGCAAGTTTGCCTTGTTTTCCAAAGGATATCCCTTGTGCTGACAGTATTTCATGGCGTGAGCCCCATGTTACTATAGCCAAAGACTCAAGCTGGCCAAAGAAAACGTTGACCCTACTGGACTTGAGTAGGCCAAGGAGTTTTATGGTGAATGGAGAGTGACTGTAAAGTTAATCTCTTATTTATGTTACACTGTGATAATCTTGCTTAAGAGCTACAGCAGCCACAAAAGTCAGGAAGTTGAAAAGAACAGTAAAAAGAAAAAAAATTCTTAGACCATCTTTTTGTTTTGTTTTGTTATTGGTGTAAACTTGATGGAGGGTTTGTTCAAAAAGTATTTTTTGTAAGTCTAACTAAATGCATATATTTTATAATAATGTATATTTAAATGGATACAATATAGGATGTTCTGATATGTATATCAGGAAAAAATGAATTTACATAACATAATTTTAAAACTTTAGATGAAATGAGAACTTAAATTGGAAAACATTGAGAGTATCTTAGAAATGATTTATGATTTAATTTTTTTAAAGACTTGAGTTAGATTAAAGAAAGTTGGTAAGGAGTAATTTTAAAAATGGTTTTGCAGTTTAAAGAAGTTTCTTTACAGACATTGTCAGATAATAAAAGGAAACATTTAAGCCCATTGTGAAATATTCAGGTTAGATGAGAAATAATTTCCTGTGGGGATTTAGTCATTGGAATAAGTCACCAAAAGTAAGCTCTAAAACCTTTTTCTCTAGGGGTCTTTAAAACATGATACATTTCATCTCTTCCAGACAGTGTTGTGTGTGAAGATGGCTAATCACAATAAATGATTTCAAAAAGAATAGGAATTTTTCTGACTATGAGTATGATTTTATTTCTTCAGAAATACTTAATATGGAAAAAAACTTAATTAGATTTCAATAGAGTAACAGAAAACAAGCAAAGTTTTACAGAAGTTTCATTGTTCCACAGAAAATAAACATCTCCCAGCATATATATTGTTGCTGCAAGCTCTATAAAATTGTTAGCTTAGATTTTGGCTCTTTTGCTACATGATCTTAACAGTCCCTGAATTTGTATTTGTAATCTCAAGCAATTACAGAGCTTATTAAATTTTTCCAAGATCAGTGCTATTTCTTGTTGTTGAATGTGGATTGTTTATGAAAAGTAGTGATCATATATCATACCAGAAAAGGTCCCAGAAAATAAGGTTAGATATTAAATTTGTCATGGGATTATTTTTAGAATAATTTCATCAATCAGAAAAAATTTCACTAATGAATGAAGACAGGTTTAACTCCTGCAGTGTAATTTTATACTAATCTCAGGGATGTAATTCAGTCTTCTGAAGGATTCATGTATCGATAGCCATGTCATTATTTCCCAGTGAAATAGATCAAAGCGACTCAGATGTATTGCTTATTTCTCTATACATCTCTGAAATGAATATGAGTGACAAAGAAGATATTGTCAGAAAACTAAAAGAGGGATAAAGAGAGAACTTAAGGCACACATGCCTGTAAGAGAAGGAAAATTAGGAAATGCTAACTGAACAGACAGAAAGGAGTAATCTCAGCAGTGTAAAGAGAGACAAAACATTACAGTGCCTCATGAACCAAGTGAGGAAAAGTTTCAGTAAGGACAGGGATGCACACCTTAGTCAAGAGCTAAAAAGAAACCAAGAAGATGAGGACTAAGTCAGGCCATTAGATTTGACAGTGAAGATATTATTGGTGACCTTCCTGATCAGAGACTGTAGTGGGTGGGAAAGGATGACAAGTGAGGAATTAAAGAGAGCAGTAATCTTGGTATTTTGCTGGATCTTTTAAAGTTGAGGGTGAACAGTGGAAGCATCTATAAGGAAGAGTACACAAATTTATACATTAAGAATAAAATCATCATTCCTCTTCATTTCAAGATTTAAATATAAAATTTAACCTGTCCTCTGTTTTATTAGTCACAGCACATGGGAGCATGACATAGAGACCTTCCAGCAACTTGGTCAAAGTCAAAGGCAGAATGAATATATGTAGATTTGTGTTGTGTGCATATATGTAAATGTCAGACAGAATTATATTTTAGAAATCCAGCGATGATTTTGGCCCCTTCGGTTGACGTTTTTGAACATGCACTTGCTTCTCTGCCTGCCTTGTATGAGATAGAATGCCTTCTACAAGTATCCTGAAGTCCCACTTACACTGGCTAAACAATAAGGAAATGCACTAACTGTTATATAATAGGACTTCAAGAAGTCAGGCAAATTTCCAGGATGGTTGATTCAGTGCTCACCAAGGTCATCAAAGACCAAGGTTCTTTCAGTCCTTGTGTCTGACACCCTCACTCTTAGCTTCCCCCTAAAGTGCTAGGAAAGAGCCTGCAGCTGTTCTAGGTATCTCTTCTGAGCAGGAAAATGTCAGGAGGAACCAGAGAAACAACTTTTCATGTAACCTTCTCCTAAGCCTTCTCATCTTATTGGCAGGATGGAGCAAACTGACCATTCCTGAATTGGTCATTGGTGAGGAGACTAGGGCTGAGCTTAAAATAGTATAAATTCATCTAATTTAAAATAAGTACACTTGTAAATTATTTCCCAGAAATACCCACAATTTGCACTAATAATAGATCATCATCTAAGCAAAAAAGATAGTGCTGACAACTTTAATGTGTTTCCCTTAGGGCAATTAAATAGATCTAGAAGATTATACCTAAGAATTAGTCATAAAATCAGTTGATGTGAAATGCAAATAATTCTACTTGTTTGTGAAAAAAAGATATAAGAATAAATTGGACTGGTGAAAATCAGAGATAATAAAATCTGATGTCTATCATTGGCTTTAAAGTTCTTCTTTTCAAGTTTCTTATCCAAGTTTGTGATGGCAAAATTTACTTATTCATATTGCTTTTAATATTTTTACTTTCCATTCTCTAAATCTCATGGAAGGGGACTTCCCTGATGGAGCAGTGGTTAAAAATCCACCTGCCAATGCAGGGGACACAGATTAGATCCTTAGTCTGGGAAGATCCCACATGCCATGGAGCAACTAAGCCTGTGTGCCACAACTACTGAGCCCGCATGCTGCAACTACTGAAACTGCATGCCTAGAGCCCCTGCTCTGCAACAAGTGAAGCCACTGCAACGAGAAGCCCGTGCATCGCACCAATGAGTAGCCCCGCTTGCCGCAACTAGAGAAAACCCAAGTGCAACAACAAGGACCCAACGCAGCCAAAAATAAATAAAATTAAAAAAAATATCTCATGGAAGTGTAAATGAAAACAACTGGCTAAAGTTGAATAAATAGGTATCTATAGTTTATACAACTAAGTACTGCAGAATTAAGTCCTAACTAGAAAGATACATAAACGTACACAAGATCCTTCAATAAATAATATACAGGGTCAAATTATTCCAACTCATTCAAGTTTTCCTTTTGGCTGTAAACATGTTATACATAAAGAATGCAATCCTTAATCTTGTTTGCATGAACATTTCAACTGAAGAGAAAAAAGTTTTTTTGTTTTTGATTTTACCTCTGACCATTGTAACGTGAAAACTGGAGCAGGAAGTTAAGAATAATTTTGTTTCAAATGACATATATTATTTTTCCTTTAAACAAACAGTTGTTAGCTGTATCTGGATATAAAAAGCAATTATCCAGAGAATTAAATTAATTTCTAGGATTTTATTGCCCCTAGATCTCTGGTAGAGGTAGAGGAAAGCATTCCCAATGAGGCCGAGAGAATTCCTACGAATTAATATCAAAAATATACATATAAGTTCAAAATACAAGTATCACCAAGAATAAGGCCATATATGGGAAACAACTGTGTTTGACTCTTAGGGACTTCAGATATTGAAGTAGCCAAATACAGTATATATAATAGCTATGTGTTAGTTTTTAATGTTGTTATAACAAATAATCACAAAATTAGTATTTTGAAATAACACAAATTCTGGGGGTCAGGTGTCCTAAAATTAGGGTGTTGGCAGGGCTCTGTTCCTTTCTGGAACTTCCAGAGTGGACTCTACATTTTTGTCTTTTCCAGCTTCTAGAGACCACCTAAACTCCTTGGATCACGACCCTCTTTCCATCTTGAAAGCCATTCATGTTATGTGTCTCCGATCCTGCTTTTATTGTCGTATCTCTTCCTCTGACCCTTCTTCTGCCTCTCTTTTCCGTGTTTAATGATACTTGTGATCATATTGGGCCCACATAGATGATCAGGATAATTTCCCTACCTGCTGATTGGCAATCTTAATTCCATCCGCAACTTTAATTCCCTTTTCCCCTGTACCCTAACATATTCACGTATTTAATCTGGTGATTAAAACATGGACATTATTCTACCTACTACAAGCTATATCATAAAATCTTAAGAAAATGAAATATGGAGCTACAAATATGAGTAAGCAATACACAACCATCAGTAGTGGTCAGAAAGACTTTAAAAAAACAAGATGGAATTTCTTGAAACGAAAAATACAATTTTGGAAATTAAAAAAAAAAAACTCCATAAACCAGTTAAATACCTTTTTAGACACAGCTGAATAATTAGTGAACTGAAGACATATCTGATGAATTTAACCAGAATTTAGTGCAGAAGGAAAAAAAAAGAAGTTAAGATGTATAGAAGATAGAATGAGAAACTCTACAACATGTGTAGTTGAAAGCCTAAGAGGAGAGAATAGAGATAATGGACGGGAGGAAATATGTGACTAGTTAGTGGCTGAAAAGTTACGAAATAAATGAAAAACCTGAATTTGCAGATCCAGGAAACATAATGGCTTTCTATCAATATAAATAAATAGAAATCCACACTTAGATGTGTTTTGGCAAAATTGCAGAACATTCAAAACAAAGAGAAGCTCTTAAAAACATCAAAAGAATAAAGACCTGTCACTTAATAAGGACTGAAAATTAAGTGGACGGGAGAATTCTCAACAGCAAGTGCTGAACTATTGTAGCTGTAATCAAATTTTTTTCCCTGAAAAATTATTTTTCAAAAATAAGAGTGAAATGAATCTTTTCCAGATAAACAAAAACAGGGAGTGCTTACCACTAACAATTCTTTAGTCAAGGAACTTCTAAAGACGTAGTTCAGCGAAACAAAATTATCACAGATGGACAATCTGAGATAAAAGAAAAAATTGTGAAAAGATGGCAGACATGTATCTTGATCTAAACAATGGTGTCTGTGTAAAGTAATAAAAATTGTGTTTAATTATTTGTAGTTTTATTTAAAAGGTGAATTCTAAAATACTGGGCAAAAGCACAGTTAAGTCAGAAGTGGGAATAATCAGTGTTACTGTATTCTTACAGCTTGATAATAGTTATATTAGTTATATTATATATAATATATATAATATTATATTATATATATTATAATATAATATAACATATTATATCGTATAACTATTATAATAGATAATAGTTCAGTTACCTTTAGAAATTATAAATTAGTTATGAATGACAAAACTTTCTATAAAAACTGCTAAGTTAAAAATAATATAATTTAAATGCTAACATTATACAAAGAAAAATAAAATAAGAAAGAACTCAACCAATTAATTAAAAATGGGGAAAAAAGAAAAGGAACATTAAAAACTGGGATAATTTTTAAAAATGGAATGGTATAAATAAGTCAAAATATATCAATAATCATAATAATCAATTAACTCCCTAATTAAAAGACAGATTATTGGATTGGATTTTTAAATATAACTATATGCTATTTATCCCTAGTATAAGAACATGGGAAGGCTAAGTAAAATGATGTAATTAGATTGTATTTCCTATCTATCATCTATCTATCTATCTATATGCATTTATTGTTACATAACAAATTACCTCAAAATGGAATGGTTGAAAATGAACAAGCATTATTTCACATTTTCTATAGATCAGGAATTCAGAAGTGGCTTAATTGCATGTTTCTGACTTAGGGTCTCTCAAGAGATTGCAGTCAAGATGTAGGCTGGACCTGCAGTTATCTCAAGGCCTGACTGGGGCTGAAGGACCTCTTATAGGCCTGATACCCTCACAACATGACATCTGGCTTCCCTCAGAGTAGATGTGTGCCAGCCATGGTGCCCTTTGTAACCTGGGCCTAAAGCCACACACTGCCATTTATACAATATCATAGTGATTATGCAGGTCAGCCCTATTCATTATGAGAGGAAACTATTCAAGGCTGTGATTACCAAAAGCTGGGGACCATTGGGGGGTCAATGTGAAGGCTGGCTACAACAAAAATATATCAAAGGAATACAATCAAAAGAAAGATGAGGCTACCTAGGTTCAATCAGACAAAATTGACTTTAAAATAAAATCATTGTTAAAGATGAGAAAAGATCATTAAATAATGATAATTTTTTTAAATTTTCATGTCTTAAAATGTACTTTTTAAATTGAAGTACAGTTGATTTACTACAGTTAATGTTGTGTTAATTACTGCTGTACAGCCAAGTGACTCATTTATACATATATATAGATTCTTTTTCATATTCTTCTCCATTAAGGTTTATCACAGGATATTGAATATAGTTCTCTGTGCTATACAGTAGGACCCTGTTCTTTATCTATTCTATATATACCAGTTTGCACCTAATAATCCCATACTCCCAATCTATCCCTCCCTCACCTCCACAGCCTTGACAGCTACCAGTCTATCCTCTATGTTCCTGATTCTGTTTCTGTTTCAGAGATAGGTTCATAAGTGATCTTATATGGTATTTGTCTTTCTCTTTCTTACTTCACTTAGTATGATAATCTCTAGTTGCATCCATGTTGCTGCAAATGGCATTATTTTGTTCTTCTTTATGGCTGAGTATATATTCCATTATATATATGTACCACATCTTCCTTATCCATTCATCTGTTGATGGACATTCAGGTTGTTTCCATGTCTTGGCTATTGTGAATAGTGCTGCTATGAACATAAGGGTGCATGTACCTTTTTGAATTATAGTTTTTTTCTGGATATCTGCCCAAGAGTGGGATTGCTGGATCATACGCTAATTCTACTTTTAGTTTTCTGAGGAATCTCCATAATGTTTTTCAGAGTGGCTGCACCAACTTACATTCCCACCAACAGTGTGGAGGGTTCCTTTTCCTCCACAATCTCTCCAGAATTTATCATTTGTAAACTTTTTAATGATGGCCATTCTGACCGGTGTGATGTGGTGTCTCATTGTAGTTTTGATTTGCATTTCTCTAATAATTAGCAATGTTGATCATCTTTTCATGTGCCTATTGGCCATCTATATTTCTTCTTTGGAGAAATTTCTGTCTAGGTCTTCTACCCATTTTTCGATTGGGTTTTTTGGTTTTTTGTTTGTTGAGTTATTTAAGATGTTTGTATATTTTGGAAATTAAACCCTTGCTGTTTGCAACATTTCCAAATATATTTTCCTATAAAAGTTTTAATTTATCAAGAATATCTAACAAATCTAAACTCAGATTCCTGTGGGAAAAAATTAGTCTTAAAATATAGGAAGCAAGAACACATTGAAAAAAGGGAAGAAATGTCAATCCACCTAAAGAGAGAAATTTCAACATATTTCACTCAATTATTGACAGTTCAAACAGTCAAAAATTAGTAAAGACAGAGAAAGTCTGAACACAGGATTAGAAAATTTGATTTCTGCATGCAACAATTAGAGAATACATATTATCTAATGTATACATAAAACATTTATAAGAATTAACCAGACATACCAAAAAATATCTACTTCTGGTTTTCTGCTACAAAGTCTAGTTTTTCCTTTAATGATTTTGTAAAAAAATAAAATTTTCTTGAAAATATTTTAACAAAGGTAAATTTTAAAAATATAAAATATTAACCATACATTAGGTCAAAGTCAGGTCTAAGGTAATTTAAAAAGTAATTTTATGAGACCATATTCTCTGGACACTGTGCAATTAAAATACAATTTAAAAACAACAATGACAACAAATATTTGTAACCTAAAAAACACATTCCTAAATATAGGCATACCTCATTTCCTTGTGCTTTGCTTTATTGTGATTTGCAGATATTGCATTTTTTTTACAAATTGAAGGTTTATGGTAATCCTACATTGAGCAATTAGGGCCATTTTTCCAAAGCATTTGCTCACTTCATGTCTCTGTGTCACATTTTGATAATTCTCCCAATATTTCAAATGTTCTCATTGTTATTATATTTGTTATGGTGATCTGTGATAAGTGATCTTTGATGTTACTCCTGTAATTGTTTTGGGTTGCCAAGAACCATACCCATAAAATAAGGTGAACTTAATCAGTAAATGTTGTGTTTACTGATTCCACCAACCAGCTGTTCCCTGTGTCTCTCCTTCTTCTCAGACCACTCTATTTTGTGAGACACAGCAATATTGAAATAAGGCCAATTAATAACTCTACAATGGTCTCTAAGTGTTCAAGTGAAAGGAAGAGTGGTATGTCTCTTTACTTTAAATCAATAGCTAGAAATGGGTAAGCTTGGTGAGGAAGGCATGTTGAAAGCTGAGCTAGGTTAAAATCTAGGCCTCTTGTGCCAAACAGTTAGTCAAGCTGTGAATGCAAAAGAAAAGTTCTTGAAGGAAATTAAAAGTGCTACTCCAGTTAATACATGAATGATAAGAAAGTGAAACACCTTATTGTTGATATAAAGAAAGTTTGAGTTTTCTGGATAGAAGATCAAACCAGGCACAACATTCCCTTGAGCCAAATCTAATCCAGGGCAAGGCCCTAACTCCCTTCAATTCTATGAAGCCTGAGAGAGGTGAGGAAGGTGCCAAATAAAAGTTTGAAGCTAGCAGAATTTGGTTCATGAGGCTTAAGGGAAGAAGCCAGCTCTATAAGATAAAAGTACAAGATGAAGCAGCAATTGCTGATGTAGAAGCTGCAGCAAGTTACCCAGATATAGCTCATTTGTATCCAGATACAAATGAAGGTGGCTACACTAAAAAACAGATTTTTGGTGTAGATAAAACATTTTTATGTTGGAAGAAGATGCTATCTAGGACTTTCATAGCTAGAGAGGAGAAGTCAGTGCCTGGCTTCAATGGACAGGTGTGGCCTTTGGTACTCTAAATATGGAAACATAGGAAGACCCTGAGCTCACCTCCTCCTACAAACACAACAAAACTAAAACTATTTACTGAGCAACTATATCTGAGAATGACATGAAGACTAGGAGAAAAGATTTTCCACAACTTAAAGGTGTGAAGGAAGAACTACAATGAGATAGGTAGGATGGGTGAAGATGCAGTACAGTAAAGAACCACACTCCCAAGTGGGCAACCTACAAACAGGAGGATGACCACAAGGAGTGAGAGGTCTGAACCCCACATCTGGCTCGCAAGCCAAGGGGTCCTGCACCAGGAAGATGAGCCTGCAGGACACCTGGCTTTAAAGGCCAGAGGGGCTTGTGTATGAGGAGTCACAGGGCTATGGGAAACAGAGACACTGCTCTTGAAGGGTTCATGCAAAAATCTCACATGCTTTGAGACAACTGTAGAGGCAGAAATGTGAAAGGAGCCTGAGTCAGACCCAAAGCTGATATTGGAGAGCCTCCCTGAAGGCAGGAGCCAGCTAACTTCCCACGGGGATATGGATGCTGGTGGCAGGTATTTTGGGGAGCTGGTCCCACCATGAGGGACTGTTGTTGCCATTTTAGATTCCTCTCTCTAGGCTATTAGTGCTGGGAACTTACCTGCCCATCATCTGGTTGGTACCAGTCCTGGGACCACACTAGGCTGAACAGCCAGCTATCCCATTTCATGGCCCTTACCACAAGTGAGCTGGGACCAACCCCAAGCCACCCTAGGCTGTGCATCTAGCCATCCTGGGACCCAACCTGACCACAGGTAGGCTGGCAGTCACTGCAAGAGGAAGGACCTAGCAGTCAATAGGGCCAAGGGCCAGGTCCACCAACCACCACTCCCACAGTAGTCAGCCCTACCACAACAGAAGAGCCCACACAGCCCACATAGGGGGCACCCCTAGAGCATATAATTCTGGTGACAAGAGGGTATTGTGCTGCTGGGCCCCCTAGGATGTCTCCTATTATATAAGGTCACTTCTCCAAGATTGGGAGATATAACCAAACTACCTAATACATTGACATAAACACAGAGAATTGGACAAAATGTGGAAATGGAGAAATATGTTCCAAACATAAGAATAAGACAAAACTCTAGAAGAAGAACTAAACAAAGTGGAGATAAGCAATCTACCTGATAAGGAGTGCAAGAAAATGATCATAAAATGCTCAACAAAATTGGGAGAAGAATGGATGAACACAGGGAGAATTTTAACAAAGAGTTAGAAAATATAAAGAAGAATAAAACAGAACTGAAGAATACAATAACTGAAATAGAAAAACAACAATAACAGCAAAATTACACTAGAAGGAATCAAGAGTAGATTAGATTATACAGAGGAATGAATCAGCAACTGGAAGACAGAGTTATGGAAATTACCCAAGCTGAACAGAAGATAGAAAAATAATTTTTAAATATGAGTAATTTTTGAGACTTCTGAGACAACAGCAAACATCTAATATTCACATTATAGGGATCCCAGAAGGAGAAGTCAGACAGAAAGAGGCAGAGAACTTATTTAAAGAAATAATAGCCAAAAAATTCCTAAAAATTGGGAAAGGAAACAGACATCCAAGTCCAGGAAACACAGAGAGTTTCAAACCAGTTGAACAAAAATAGGTTCACATAAAGACACATGGTAATTAAAAAGTAAAAATTAAATATAAAGAGAACATCTTAAAAGCAGTAAGAGAAAAGCAACAGTTATGTACAAGGGAAATCTCCTAAGATTATCAGCTGACTTTTCAGCAGAGACTTTACAGGTCTTAAGGGACTTGCACAATATATTTAAAATGATGAAAGTAAAAAACCTACAATCAAGTACACTCTACCCGTGAGGCTCTCATTCAGGTTTGAAGGAGAAATAAAGAGTTTTACACACAAACAAAAGCTACAAGAATTCAGCACCATTAAACTGACCTTATAAGAAACAATAAAGGGACTTCTCTAAGGAGAAAAAACCACAACCAGAAATATGAAAAGTACAAGAGAAAATATTGCAAGAGTAAAGGCAAGCATACAATAAAGGTAGAAGATCAACCACTTATAAAGCTAGTAAGAAGGTTAAAAGACAAAAGTAGTAAAATTATCTATATCCACACTAAGTAGTTAAGAGGTACACAAAACAAAAAGATGTAAAATATGTCAAAAACATTACATGAGGCAAGTGGGAGTAAAAGTCCAGGCTGGTTAGAATGAGTTCAACTTAAGAGATCATAAACTTAAGGTAATCACGTACACATAGAACAATGGAATAGTAAAGAGAACCCAGAAATAAACCCACACTTATGTGGTCAATTCATCTAGGACAAAGGAGGCAACAATGAGGTCTCTTCAAGAAATGGTGTAGGGAAAACAAAAGAACCAAACTAGACTACCTTTTCACACCATGCACAAAACAAACTCCAAATGCATAAATGTAAGACCTGAAACCATAAAACTCCTAGAAGAAAACATAGGCATGTTTTCTGACATGTCTTAGCAATATTTTTTTGGATCTTCTTCTCAAGCAAGGGAAACAAAAGCAAAAATAAACAAATGGGACTACATCAAACTAAAAAGGTTTTGCACAGTGAAGGAAACTATTAACAAATGAAAAGGAAGCCTAATGAATAAGAGAAGATATTTGCAAACCATACTCCTAATAAGGGGTTAATATCATATATATATATAGATAGATAGATAGATAGATAGATAGATAGATAGATAGATAGATAGATATAGATATATATAATATTCTACAGAAAAACCCAGATGAACTTTTTGGTCAACCCAATATGAAGGACTCATACAACTCAACATCAAAAAAACCCAAAAAACAAACAACCAGATTAAACAACAGGGAGAGGACCTGAAGAGACATTTTTCCAAAGAAGAAATACAGATGACAAACAGACACCAGAAAAGAAACTCAACATTGTTAATCATCAAGGAAATGCAAATCAACCCACAGTGAGATATCACCTCTCACCTGTCAGAATGGCTATTATCTAAAAAGACAACAAATAACAATTGTTGGGAGGATTGAAGAAAAGGGAACCTTCATGCACTGTTAGTGGGATTGTAAATTGGTACAGTCAATACGGAAAACAATATTGAGGTTCCTCAAAAAATTAAAGTAGAACTACGGTATCATCCACCAATTCTACTTCTGGGTATTTTTCCAAAGAAAACAAAAACACTAATTTTAAAAGATATATGCACCCTTATGTTTATTGCAGCATCATTTACAATAGCCAAGATATGGAAGCAGCCTACGTGTCTATCGATAGATGGATGAATAAAGAAAATGTGGCATATATACTACAATGGAATATTACTCAGCCATAAAAAATGAAATCTTGCCATTTTCAACAACATGGATGACCTAGAAGGTATTAGGCTAAGTGAAACAAGTCAGACAGAAAAAGACAAATACTATACGATTTCACTTATATGTGGAATCTATAAAACAAAATAAATGAATAAACACAACACAGCAGAGACAGAGTCATAGATAGAACAAACTGCTGGTTACCAGAGGGGAGGGCATTAGGGAATGACAGAAATGGGTGAGGTAGATTAAGAGGTACAAACTTCTAATTATAAAATAACTAAGTCACAGTCACGTAATGTACAGCATAGCAAATATAGACAATAATGTAATAAATTTGTATGGTGACAGATGGTAACTAGACTCATTGTGGGGATCATTTTGTAATATATAAGAATGTAGAATCACTATGCTGTACAACTGAAACTAATATAATATTATGAGTCAATTATACTTCAATTAAAAAAAATTCCCAAGCAATGGAGGTGATTGCATCTATGGTCCATAAACCAACAAACTTACCAACCAACAGTTAAATAAATAAATTAAATAAACAAACAAACAAACAAACAAAAATGTTTCAAAGGACAAGCTGACTCTCTTGTTATAGGTTAGTGTAACTGGTAACTTTAACCTGAAGCCAGTGCTCACTTACCGTCCTGGAAACCCTAGGGCCCTTAAAAACTGTGCTAAATCTATTCTGACTGTGCTCTATAAGAGGAAAAACGAAGCCTGGATGACAGCACATCTGTTTACAGCATGGTTTACTGAATACTTTAAGCCCTCTATTGAGATCTATCACTTGGGAAAAGTAGATTCCTTGAAAAATATTACTACTCATTGACAATGCCCCTGGTCACCCAAGAGCTCTGATGAAGATGTACAATGAGGTTAATGTTGTGTTCATGCCTCTAACACAACATCCATACTGTATTCCATGGATCAAGGAGTAATTTCAACTTTTGAGTCCTTATTTAAGAAATATATTTCATAAGGCTATAGATGTCACAGCTAGGGATTCCTCTGATGGATCTGGGCAAAGTAAATTAAAAACCTCTGGAAAGCATTCACCATTCTAGATGCCATTGAGAATATATGTGATTCATGGGGAAAGGTCAAAATAACAACATTAACAGGAGTTAGAAAGAAGTTGATTTCAACTCTCATGGATGACATTGAGGGGTTCAAGATTTCAATGGCGGAAATAACTGCAGATGTGATGGAAGTAGCAAGAGAAATAGAATTAGAAGTGGAGCCTGAAGGCGTTGATGAATTGCTGCCATCTCATGATAAAACTTTAATGGGTGAGGAGTTGCATCTTATGGATAAGCAAAGAAAGTGGTTTACTGAGATGGAATCTACTCCTGGTGAAGAGACTGTAAGGATTGTTGAAATGACAACAAAGGATTTAGAATAGTATAAACTTAGTTGATAAACAGCAGCAGTGTTTGAGAGAATTGACTCCAATTTTGAAAGAAGTCCTACTGTGGGTAAAATGCTTTCCAACAGTATTGCATGTTACATACAAATTGTTCCTGAAAGGAAGAGCCAATTGATGTGGCAAACTTCATTGTTGTCTTATTTTAAGAAATTACCCCCAGCCACCCCAACCTTCAGGAAGCATCACCCTGATCAGTCAGCAGCCACCAACATCAAGGCAAGACCCTCCACCAGTGTAAAGATTATAACTCACTGAAGGTTCAGATGATGTTAGCATTTTTTAGCAAAAGTATTTTAAATTAAGGTATGTACATTTTTTAGACATAATGCTATTTCACACTTAACAGACTACAGTATGCTGTAGAACATAACTATTATATTCACTGGGAAATGAAAAAGGTGATGTGATTCACTTTACTTCAATATTCACTTTATTGTGGTGGTCTGGAACTGAAACCATATCATCTCTGAGGTATGCCTGTAATTTATGGGTTAAAAAAAGACTATAATGGGGACTTTAATTTACATAGAACTGAACAACTATACAAATTATTTAATATCAAACCCTGTAAATTGCTGTAAAAGCAGTACTTTGAAGTATAACTGTTTATAGTTATAAATGCTATATTCAAAGAAAAACAAAAATTAAGGAGCTAATCATCCAAAATGTAAAAACAGAACAACAGAATAAATCAAAAAATATAGAAATTAGGAGATCCTTTTTTAAATGGTGGAAATAAGTGATGTAAAGATCAACTAAGCAAAAACAAACCTCTAGAAAGACTTTTCAAGAAAAAGAAGGGAGAGGGAGTCAGATGGTGGAGGAGCAGGAGGACTTAGAGTTCACCTCTCCCCACAAACACATCAAGAATACATCTACAAATGGAACAATTCTCACAGAGCACATGCTGAACACTAGCAGAGGACCAAGGACACCTAAAAGGAAAAGGAGGATCCCTGTGTAACCAGGTAGGATGAAAGAAAAAAGAAGGGAAAAGGAAGAGGAGAGGAAGCGGGATGGGATCCTTGGGCGGGGGGGGGAGCTGAAGGAGAGGAGACGTTCCTGAACCAGGGAAGCCCCCTCACAGAGAGATCAGCAGTGACAGAAGGGGAGATTTGGGGGCTCAGGGGAGAGTGCAGCAACCAGTCTGTGGCAGGCAGGACAGAGTGACACCTACACAGAGAGTCTGAGCCATAGCCCTGCATGTCCCAGCCTGAGATGTGTGTCCACCAGTGCAGACAGGACCAGGCGCTGGAACGTGTGATTTGGAGAGCAGAGAACTGCTGTTGGCTGCAAGGAGAAAGCCTGAGGTGATGGGATAGAGGAGCTCCACAACTGGGAATGCTCTTGGAGGAAGCCTGCCACAGAGGAGGCACAGAGAAGCACCATTGTTGAGTGACACACAAAGGGTGGAGCCACCATCTCACCCTCTCTCCTCATGCACTGGACCCTGTCTCCCAAGGCACTAGTAAGGCCTCCTTCCAGGGCTGGCTCTCTCACCCCTGGGGCCACTGGCTCCCCTGTAAGACCCATCCCCACCAGGGTGGGATCCTGTGCTCTAGGGCAGCCTTGGGAACAGACATCTGTGGGTGGCTCACACACAGAGGTGGATCTGAAACCACAGCTGAGCTCCAGGGCTCGTGCAACTAAGGAAGAAGAGGTGAAATCTCTTCTCATGACTGCACAAACTACGGAATTACACCCCTGAGACTGGCTTTGTAAACTCAGCTGCTACAAACATCTGAATGGTCAAAGAGTGCTCTCACAGCTGAGACGGATCTAGTTTAGTGCTGTGGACTTTGAGTACATACACATGGGGAATGGGCCAGGCCAGATCCATGATACTGCAATCCTGGGACCTGACATCAGTGGATCTACTCTGGTGGCCTGGTGAAAACAATGCCTGGGAGACACCAGGGTGAATTGCCAGCATACCCACAGTTAAGCTGGGACTGAGATCAGTGCCAAAAACAGAGTAACTTCTGAGCTCACCCAACAGGTGAAAGGTGACACAACAGAACACAATCATAGGTGAACACCTCCAGAAGAGGAATACTCAGTGGCTTCCCTCTAAGTGGGAGTGCTCCAATCCTGCCTACCTCACACTGCAGATCAGAAACAGAGCTAAGAAACAGATCTGAGGGCCTCTACTCCAAAAACTAGAGAGCATACCCAACACAGAAAAGGCAGTGGCAACCACAGAGCAAAGGAGAGGCCCCGCTCAATATCCAGGGCAGGCTCAGGTCACCACAACACCAGTCAAACCCCCTATCATGGGGATAACGGCCAGCATGCACTGAGGAAATTTGTGGCAGATAGCCATACTAAAATAAACCCACACACACAAAAATAAATAAATAAATAAATAAATAAATAAATAAATAAATAAATAAATAAATAACCCCCTCAGCCTATGCAAGGATGTTCCCACATAAAAATAACCCTCCAAGACAGTCTGAGGGCCTGGCATTGGGAGAAAGAACTCCCAGAGCCTTTAGCATTGAAGGTCAGTACAGATTGAAGGCAGGAGCTCCACAGGGCTGGAGGAAAGAGAGACTTCACTCATGGAGGACACACACAAGGTATCATGTGCACTGGGACCCATCACAAAACAGTACATCCATAGGAACATGGACTACATGTACCTACGCAACTTGGAGGGTCTCCTGGGGTGGTGGGAGTTGGCTATACCCAACTGTGGGGGCAAGGAGACTGGTAGCAGAGGCCCCAGGGTTAATTGGCATGAGCTCTCCCAGAGGTCCCCATTTTGGCACCAAGACCTGATCACACCCAACAATATGCAGGCTCCAGGGACAGAATGCTTCACCCCGAACAACCAGCAAGATAGGAACACAGCCCAACCCACCAGCAGACAGGCTGCCTAAAGTCATACTAAGCTCACAGACACCCCAAAACATACCCCTGGACATGGGTCTGCCCACCAGAGGGACAAGACACAACTCCACCCACCAGTGAGCAAGTACCAGTTGCCCCATCTCTCAGGAAGCCTTCACAAGCCCCTGAACCAACCTCACTTTCCCCAGGGGGCAACACCAGAAGCAAGAGGAATTTCTATTCTGCAGCCTGTGGAAAGGAGACCACAAATGCAGTAAGTTAGGCAAAATAAGATGACAGAGAAATAACTTGAAAATGAAGGAGCGAGATAAAAACACACAAGAACCAGTAAATGAAGAAGAGATAGGTAATCTACCCGAAAAAGAATTCAGAGTAATGCTAGTAAAGATGACCCAAAATCTCAGAAATAGAATGGAGGCACAGACCAAGAAGATATGAGAAATGTTTAACAAGGAGCTAGAATGTTTAAAGCACAAGCAAACAGAGATGAGCAATGCAATAAATGAAATGAAAAATACGTTAGAAGGAATCAATAACAGAATAACTGAGGCAGAAGAAAGAATAAGTGAGCTGGAAGACAGAGTGGTAGAAATGACTGCCACAGAACAGACTAAAGAAAACAGAATGAAAAGAAATGAGGACAGTCTTAGATACCTCTGGGACAATATTAAATGCACCAACATTCACATCATAGGGGTCCCAGGAGAAGAAGAGAAAAAGAAAGAGCCTGAGAAAATATTTGAAGAGATTATAGTTGAAAACTACCCTAAAATGGGAAAGGAAATAGTCATCCAATTCAGGAAGTGCAGAGAATCACATACAAAATCAGCGCAAGGAGGAACATGAGATACATATAATCAAACTAACAAAAATTAAATACAAAGAGAAATTATTAAAAGCAACAAGGGAAAAGCAACAGATAGCATACAAGCAAAGCCCCATAAAGTTATCACCAGATTTTTCAGCAGAAAATCTGCAGGCCAGAAGGGAGTGGCATAATATATTTAAAGTGATGAAAAGGAAACATCTATGACCAAGAAGACCCTATGCAGCAAAGCTCTTATTCAGATTCAATGGAGAAATCAAAAGTTTTACAAACAAGCAAAAGCTAAAAGAATTCAGCACCACCAAGCCAGCTTTACAACAAATGCTAAAGCAACTTCTCTAGGCAGGAAAAAAAAAGAGGCCACAACTAGAAACAAGAAATTCACAAATGGGAAAGCTCACTAGTAAAGGCAAACATACAGTAAAAGTAGGAAATCATCCACACACACATATGCTATCAAAACCAGCAACCATGAGAAGAGGACAGTACAAATGCAGAAAATGGGAATTACGTTTGAAATTAAGAGATGAGCAACTTAAAACAACCTTGTATATATACAGACTGCTATATCAGCATCTCATGCAAAATGCAAACCAAAAAACTACAATAGATACAAATAAAAAAATAACAGCAACAAACACTAAAGATGATCATCAAACCAAAGGAGAAGAGAACAAATGAGGAAGGGAGGGAAAAAGACCTACAAAAGCAAACCCAAAACAATTAAGAAAATGGCAATAGGAACATACATATCGATAATTACCTTAAATGTAAATGGATTAAATGCTCCAACCAAAAGACATAGACTGGCTGAATGGATACAAAAACAAAACCCATACATATGCTGACTACAAGAGACCTACTTCAGACCTAGGGACACATATAGATGGAAAGTGAAGGGATGGAAAAAGATATTCCATGCAAATGGAAATCAAAAGAAAGCTGGAGTAGCAATACTCATATCAGACAAAATAGACTTTAAAATAAAGACTGCTGTAAGAGACAAAAAGGACACCACATAATGAACAAGGGATCAATCCAAGAAGAAGGTATAACAATTGTAAATTTATATGCACCCAACCTAGGAGCATCTCAATATATCAGGCAAATGCTAACGGCCATGAAAGGGGAAATTAACAGTAACACAATAATAGTGGGGGACTTTAACACTCCACTTACACCAATGGACAGATCATGCAGGCAGAATCAATAAGGAAACACAAACCTTAAATGACACATTAGACCAGATAGACTTAATTGACATTTAAAGACCATTTCATCTGAAAACAGCAGAATACACTTTCTTCTCAAGTGCATATGGAATATTCTCCAGGATAGATCACATCATGGGCCACAAATCAAGCCTTGGAAACTTTAAGAAAACATCAAGCAACTTTCCCAACCACAACACTATGAGATTAGAAATCAATTACAGGAAAAAACTGTAAAAAACACAGACACATGGTGCCTAAACAATATGTTGCTAAATAACAAGTGGATCACTGAAGAAATCAAAAAGATAATCAGAAAAAACCTGGAAACAAATGCCAAAAAAATGATGATCCAAAGCCTATGGGGTCTGGGCAAGATGGAGGAAGAGTAAGACGCGGAGATCACCTTCCTTCCCACAGGTACAGTAGAAATACATCTACATGTGGAACTGCTCCTACAGAACACCCACTGAACGCTGGCAGAAAACGTCAGACCTCCCAAAAGGCAAGAAAATCCCCACGTACTTGGGTAGGGCAAAAGAAAAAAGAAATAACAGAGACAAAATAATAGGGACGGGACCTGCACCAGTGGGAGGGAGCTGTGAAGGAGGAAAGGTTTCCACACACTAGGAAGCCCCTTTGTGGGCGGAGACTGCAGGTGGCAGAGGGGGGAAGCTTTGGAGCCACGGAGGAGAGCGCAGCCACAGGGGTGCAGAGGGCAAAGCAGAGAGATTCCCGCACGGAGGATCGGTGCCGAGTAGCACTCACCAACCCGAGAGGCCTGTCTGCTCACACACCGGGGTGGGCGGGGGCTGGGAGCTGAGGCTCGGGCTTCGGTCAGATCCCCGGGAGAGGACTGGGGTTGGCGGCGTGAACACAGCCTGAAGGGGTTAGTGCACCACAGCTAGCCGGGAGGCAATCCGGGAAAAAGTCTGCAGCTGCCGAAGAGGCAAGAGACTTTTTCTTGCCTCTTTGTTTCCTGGTGCACGAGGAGAGGGGATTCACAGCACCGCCTAAACGAACTCCAGAGACGGGCGCGAGCTGCGGCTATCAGCACGGACCCCAGAGACAGGCATGAGACGCTAAGGCTGCTGCTGCGGCCACCAAGAAGCCTGTGTGCAAGCACAGGTCACTCTCCACACCGCCCCTCCCAGGAGCCTGTGCAGCCCGGCACTGCCAGGCTCCTGTGATCCAGGGACAACTTCCCCAGGAGAACGCACGGCGCGCCTCAGGCTGCTGCAACGTCACGCCGGCCTCTGCCACCCCAGGCTCGCCTCGCATCCGTACCCCTCCCTCCCCCCGGCCTGAGTGAGCCAGAGCCCCCAAAGCAGCTGCTCCTTTAACCCCGTTCTGTCTGGGTGGGGAAAAGACGCCCTCAGGCGACCTACATGCAGAGGCAGGTCCAAATCCAAAGCTGAACCCCGGGAGCTGCACGAACAAAGAAGAGAAAGGGAAATCTATCCCAGCAGCCTCAGAAGCAGCGGATTAAAGCTACACAAACAACTTGATGTGCCTGCATCTGTTGAATACCTGAATAGACAACGAATCATCCCAAATTCAGGAGGTGGACTTTGGGAGCAAGATATATTAATTTTTCCCCTTTTCCTTTTTTGTGAGTGTATATGTGTATGCTTCTGGGTGAGATTTTGCCTGTATAGCTTTGCTTTCACCATTTTTCCTAGGGTTAGGTCCGTCTGTTTTTTGTTTTTTTTTACTTAAAATTTTTTTTTCCTAATAAATGTTTTCTTAATAATTTTTTACTTATTTTCTACTTTAAAAAAATTAAAAAAAAATTTTAATAAGTTTTTTCATATTTTTTATTATAAAAAATTTAAAAAAATTTTTTCTTTCTTAATAAATTTTTTCTTAATAATTTTTTTCATATTTTTTATTATAAAGAATTAATAAATCTATTTTTTAAAATTAAAAAAATTTTCTCTTAATAAATTTATTCTTAATAATTTTTTCCTTATTTTTTATTATAATAGCTTTATTTTATTTTATTTTATCCTCTTTCTTTCTTTCTTTCTATTTTTTCTCCCTTTTATTCTGAGCTGTGTGGATGAAAGGATCTTGGTGCTCCAGCCAGGAATCAGGGCTGTGCCTCTGAGGTGGGAGAGCCAACTTCAGGACACTGGTACACAAGAGACCTCCCAGCTCCATGTAATACCAAGTGGCAAAAATCTCTCAGAGATCTCCATCTCAACATCAAGACCCAGCTTCACTCAACGACCAGCAAGCTACAGTGCTGGACACCCTATGCCAAACAACTAGCAAGACAGGAACACAGCCCCATCCATTAGCAGAGAGGCTGCTTAAAATCCTAATAAGGCCACAGACACCCCAAAACACACCACCAGATGTGGACGTGCCCACCAGAAAGACAAGATCCAGCCTCATCCACCAGAACACAGGCACTAGTCCCCTCCACTAGGAAGCCTACACAACCCACTGAACCAACTTTAGCCACTGGGGACAGATACCAAAAACAACGGGAACTATGAACCTGCAGCCTGTGAAAAGGAGACCCCAAACACAGTAAGATAAGCAAAATGAGAAGACAAAAAAACACACAGCAGATGAAGGAGCAGGGTAAAAACACACCAGACCTAACAAATGAAGAGGAAATAGGCAGTCTACCTGAAAAAGAATTCAGAATAATGATAGTAAAGATAATCCAAAATCTTGGAAATAGAATAGACAAAATGCAAGAAACATTTAACAAGGATGTAGAAGAACTAAAGAGGAACCAAGCAATGATGAACAACACAATAAATGAAATTTAAAATACCCTAGAAGGGATCAATAGCAGAATAACAGAGGCAGAAGAACGGATAAGTGACCTGGAAGATAAAATAGTGGAAATAACTACTGCAGAGCAGAATAAAGAAAAAAGAATGAAAAGAATACAGGACAGTCTCAGAGACCTCTGGGACAACATTAAACGCACCAACATTCGAATTATAGGGGTCCCAGAAGAAGAAGAGAAAAAGAAAGGGACTGAGAAAATATTTGAAGAGATTATAGTTGAAAACTTCCCTAATATGGGAAAGGAAATAGTTAATCAAGTCCTGGAAGCACAGAGAGTCCCATACAGGATAAATCCAAGGAGAAACACGCCAAGACACATATTAATCAAACTATCAAAAATTAAATATAAAGAAAACATATTAAAAGCAGCAAGGGAAAAACAACAAATAACACACAAGGGAATCCCCATAAGGTTAACAGCTGATCTTTCAGCAGAAACTCTGCAAGCCAGAAGGGAGTGGCAGGATATACTTAAAGTGATGAAGGAGAAAAACCTACAACAAAGGTTACTCTACCCAGCAAGGATCTCATTCAGATTTGGTGGAGAAATTAAAACCTTTACAGACAAGCAAAAGCTGAGAGAGTTCAGCACCACCAAACCAGCTTTACAACAAATGCTAAAGGAACTTCTCTAGGCAAGAAACACAAGAGAAGGAAAACACCTACAATAACAAACCCAAAACATTTAAGAAAATGGGAATAGGAACATACATATCGATAATTACCTTGAATGTAAATGGATTAAATGCTCCCACCAAAAGACACAGACTGGCTGAATGGATACAAAAACAAGACCCCATATATATGCTGTCTACAAGAGACCCACTTCAGACCTAGAGACACATACAGACTGAAAGTGAGGGGATGGAAAAAGATATTCCATGCAAATGGAAATCAAAAGAAGGCTGGAGTAGCAATTCTCATATCAGACAAAATAGACTTTAAAATAAAGACTATTCCAAGAGACAAAGAAGGACACTATATAATGATCAAGGGATCGATCCAAGAGGAAGGTATAACAATTGTAAATATTTATGCACCCAACATAGGAGCACCTCAATACATAAGGCAAATACTAACAGCCATAAAAGGGGAAATCGACCGTAACACAATCATAGTAGGGGACTTTAACACCCCACTTTCACCAATGGACAGATCATCCAAAATGAAAATAAATAAGGAAACACAAGCTTTAAATGATACATTAAACAAGATGGACTTAATTGATATTTATAGGACATTCCACCCAAAAACAACAGAATACACATTTTTCTCATGTGCTCATGGAATATTCTCCAGGATAGATCATATCTTGGGTCACAAATCAAGCCTTGGTAAATTTAAGAAAATTGAAATCGTATCAAGTATCTTTTCCAACCACAATGTAATGAGACTAGATATCAATTACAGGAAAAAAACTGTAAAAAATACAAACACATGGAGGCTACACAATACACTACTTAATAACGAAGTGATCACTGAAGAAATCGAAGGGGAAATCAAAAAATACCTAGAAACAAATGACAATGGAGACACGACGACCCAAAACCTATGGGATGCAGCAAAAGCAGTTCTAAGAGGGAAGTTTATAGCAATACAAGCCTACATCAAGAAACAGGAAACATCTCGAATAAACAACCTAACCTTGCACCTAAAGCAATTAGAGAAAGAAGAACAAAAAAACCCCAAAGCTAGCAGAAGGAAAGAAATCATAAAGATCAGATCAGAAATAAATGAAAAAGAAATGAAGGAAACAATAGCAAAGATCAATGAAACTAAAAGCTGGTTCTTTGAGAAGATAAACAAAATTGATAAACCATTAGCCAGACTCATCAAGAGAAAAAGGGAGAAGACTCAAATCAATAGAATTAGAAATGAAAAAGGAGAAGTAACCACCGACACTGCAGAAATACAAACGATCATGAGAGATTACTACAAGCAACTCTATGCCAATAAAATGGACAACCTGGAAGAAATGGACAGATTCTTAGAAATGCACAACCTGCCGAGACTGAACCAGGAAGAAATAGAAAATATGAACAGACCAATCACAAGCACTGAAATTGAAACTGTGATTAAAAATTTTCCAACAAAAAAAAGCCCAGGACCAGATGGCTTCACAGGTGAATTCTATCAAACATTTAGAGTAGAACTAACACCTATCCTTCTCAAACTCTTCCAAAATATTGCAGAGGGAGGAACACTCCCCAACTCATTCTACGAGGCCACCATCACCCTGATAACAAAACCAGACAAAGATGTCACAAAGAAAGAAAACTACAGGTCCATATCACTGATGAACATAGGTGCAAAAACCTCAACAAAATACTAGCAAACAGAATCCAACAGCACATTAAAAGGATTATACACCATGATCAAGTGGGGTTTATTCCAGGAATGCAAAGCTTACGGGATGCAGCAAAAGAAGTTCTGAGAGCAATTGTTTATAGCAATACAATTCTACTTTAAGAAACAAAAAATCTCAAACAACCTACCCTTACACCTAAAGTAACTAGAGAAAGAGGAACAAACAAAACCCGAAGTTAGTAGAAGGAAAGAAATCAGAAAGATCAGAGTAGACATAAATGAAATAGAAAGTAAGAAAACAATAGCAAAGATGAATTAAACTAAAATCTGGTTCTTTGAAAAGATAAACAAAATTCACAACTCTTTATCTAAACTCATCAAGAAAAAAAGGGAGAGGCCTCAAATCTATAAAGTCAGAACTGAGGGAACCTTCAAGATGGCAGAGGAGTAAGAGGTAGAGACCACCTTCTTCCTCACAAATGCATCAAAAATATATCTACATGTGGAACAACTCCTACAGAACACCTACTGAATGCTGTCAGAAGAACTCAGACTTCCCAAAAGTCAAGAAAACCCCCACATACCTGGGTAGGGCAAAAGAAAAAAGAAAAAACAGAGACAAAAGAATAGGGATGGGACCTGGACATCTGGGAGGGAGCTGTGAAGGAGGAAAAGTTTCCACACACCAGGAAGCCCCTTCACTGGCAGAGGGAAAGCTTTGGAGCCAAGGAGGAGAGCACAGCAACAGGGTTGCAGAGGGCAAAGTGGAGAGATTCCTGCACAGAGGATCGGTGCTGATCAGTACTCACCAGCCTGAGAGGCTTATCTGCTCACCTGCCAGGGCGGTTGGATACTGGGAGCTGAGGTTCAGGCTTCGGAGTTCAGATCCCAGGGAGAGGACTGGGGTTGGCTGCATGAACACAGCCTGAAAGGGGTTAGTGTGCCACAGCTAGCCAGGAGGGAGTCTGGGGAAAACTCTGGACCTTCCTAAGAGGCCAGAGACCATTGTTTCAGGGTGTGCGAGGAGAGGGAATTCAGAGAACCATCTAGACAAGCTCCAGAGATGGGCGAGAGCCACAGCTATCAGCTTGGATCCCAGAGACAGGCATGAACTGCTAATGCTGCTGCTGCAGCCACCAAGAATCCTGTGTGCAAGCACAGGTCACTATCCACATCCCCGCCCCTGGGACCCTGTGCAGCCCGCCACTGACAGGGTGCCTTGACCCAGGGACAACTTCCCTGGGAGAACACTAGGCATGCCTCAGGCTATTGCAACATCATGCTGGCCTCTGCCCACAGGCTCACCCCACATTCCGTATCCCTCAGTCCCCCCAGTCTGAGTGAGCCAGAGATGCCTAATAAGCCGCTGCTTTAACCCCTCCTGTCTGGGTGGGAACAGAGACTTGAGGGCAACCTACACTCAGAGGTGGGGCCAAACCCAGGAGCTGCACGAACAAAGAAGAGAAAGGGAAATTTCTCCCAGCAGCCTCAGGAGCAGTGGATTAAATCCCCACAATCAATTTGAAATACCCTGAATCTGTGGAATACCTGAATAGACAACGCACGTTCCCAAAATTGAGGTGGTGGACTTTGGGAGCAACTGTAGGCTTGGGGTTTGCTCTCTGCAACTGACTTGTTTCTGATTTTTATGTTTATCTTAGTACAGTTTTAACGCTTGTTATCATTGGTGGATTGTTTATTGGTTTGGTTGCTCTCTTCTTTTTTTCTTATTACTTTTTAATTTTTTAACTTTAATATTTTTAAAATTTTAATTCTTTTCTATTTATTTATTTATTTATTTTTCTTTCTTATTTTCTCCATTTTCTTCTGAGCTGTGTGGCTGACAGGGTCGTGGTGCTCCGGCTTGGTGTCAGGCCTGAGCCTCTGAGGTGGGAGAGCCGAGTTCAGGACATTGGAGCACCAGAGACCTCCTGGCTCCATGTAATATCAATTGGCAAGAGCTCTCCCAGAGATCTCTGTCTCAATGCTAAGACCCAGCTCCACCCAACAGCCAGCAAGTTCCAGTGCTGGATGTCCCATGCCAAACAGCTAGCAAGACAGGAATACAACCCCACCCATTAGCAGAGAGGCTGCCTAAAATCATACTAAGTTCACAGACACCCCAAGACACACCATCAGTCACAGCCCTGCCCACCAGAAAGACAAGATCCAGCCCCACCCACCAGGACACAGGCAATAGTCCCCTCTACCAGGATGCCTACACAAGCCACTAAATCAACCTTATCCACTGGGCACAGACACTAAAAACAACGGGAACTATGAACCTGAAGCCTGTGAAAAGGAAACCCCAAACACAGTAAGTTAAGCAAAATGGGAAGACAGAGAAATATGCAGCAGATGAAGGAGAAAGGTAAAAACCCACCAGACCAAACAAATGAAGAGGAAATAGGCAGTCTACCTGAAAAAGAATTCAGAGTAATGATAGTAAGGATGATCCAAAATCTTGGAAATAGAATGGAGAAAATACAAGAAATGTTCAACAAGGACCTAGAAGAACTAAAGAGAAAAAAACAATGATGAACAACACAATAAATGAAATTAAAATTTCCCTAGAAGGAATCAACGGCAGAATACATGAGGCAGAAGAAAGGATAAGTGACCTGGAAGATAAAATAGTGGAAATAACTACCACAGAGCAGAATAAAGAAAAAAGAATGAAAAGAATTGAGGAAAGTCTTAGAGACTTCAGGGCCAACATTAAACCCACCAACATTCATATTATAGGGGTCCAACAAGAAGAAGAGAAAAAGAAAAGGACTGAGAAAATAGTTGAAGTGATTATAGTTGAAAATTTTCCTAACATGGGCAAGGAAATAGTCACCAAATTCCAGGAAGCACAAAGTCCCATATAGGATAAATCCAAGGAGAAACATACCAAGACACATATTAATCAAACTATCAAAAATTAAATACAAAGAAAACATATTAAAAGCAGCAAGGGAAAAGCAACAAATAACATAGAAAGGAATCCTCATAAGGTTAACAGCTGATCTTTCAGCAGAAACTCTGCAAGCCAGAAGGGAGTGTCAGGACATATTTAAAGTGATGAAAGGGAAAAACCTACAACCACTATTACTCTACCCAGCAAGGATATCATTCAGATTCGAAAGGGAAATGAAAACCTTTACAGACAAGCAAAATTTAAGAGAACTCAGCACCACCAAACCAGCTTTAAAACAAATGCTAAAGGAACTTTTCTAGGCAGGAAACACAAAAGAAGGAAAAGACCTACAAAAACAAACCCAAAACAATTAAGAAAATGGTAACAGGAACATACATATCGATAATTACCTTAAATGTAAATGACTTCCAGGCTCCAGCCAAAGACATAAACTGACTGAATGGATACATCAACAAGACCCATATATATGCTGTCTACAAGAGACCTATTTGAGACCTAAGGACGCATACAGACTGAAAGTGAGGGGATGGAAAAAGATATTCCATGCAAATGGAAATCAAAAGAAAACTGGAGTAGCACTTCTCATATCAGACAAAATAGTCTTTAAAATAAAGACTATTACAAAAGACAAAGAAGCACACTACATAATGATCAAGGGATCAATCCAAGAAGAAGTTAAAACAATTGTAAATGTTTATGCACCCCAAATAAGAGCATCTCAATATATCAGGCAAATGCTAACAGAAAAAAAGGGGAAATCAACAGTAACACCGTCATAGTAAAGGACTTTAAAACTCCACTTTGACCAATGGACAGATCATCCAAAATGAAAATAAATACAAAAACTTATAAAGACACATTAAACAAGATGGACTTAACTGATATTTATAGGACATGCCATCCCAAAACAACAGAACACTCTTTCTTCTCAAGTTCTCATGGAACATTCTCCAGGATAGATCATATATTGGGTCACAAATCAAGCCTTGGCAAATTTAAGAAAATGGAAATCATATCAAGTATCTTTTCTGACCACAACGATATGAGACTAGATATCAATTACAGGAAAAAAAAACTGTAAAAAATACAAACACATGGAGGCTAAATAATACACTACTTAATAACCAAGAGATCACTGAAGAAATCAAAGAGGAATCAAAAAATACCTAGAAACAAATGACAATGAAAACACGACAACCAAAACCTATGGGATGCAGCAAAAGCAGTTCTAAGAGGGAAGTTTATAGCAATACAACCTTACTTCAAGAAACAAGAAACATCACAAATAAACAACCTAACCTTACACCTAAAGCAATTAGAGAAAGAAGAACAAAAAACCCCCAAAGTTAGCAGAAGGAAAGAAATCATAAAAATCAGATCAGAAATAATTAAAAAAGAAATGAAGGAAACAATAACAAATTCAATCAAACTAAAAGCTGGTTCTTTCAGAAGATAAGCAAAACTGATAAACCACTAGCCAGACTCATCAAGAAAAAAAATGGAGAAGACTCAAATCAACAGAATTAGAAATGAAAAAGGAGAAGTAACAACAGACACTGCAGAAATACAAAGAATCTTGAGGGATTACTACAAGCAGCTATATGCCAATAAAATGGACAGCCTGGAAGAAATGGACAAATTCTTAGAAAAGCACAACCTTCTGAGACTGAACCAGGAAGAAATAGAAAATACAAACAGACCAATAATAAGCACCAAAATTGAAACTGTGATTAAAAATCTTCCAACAGGACTTCCCTGGTGGCGCAGTGGTTAAGAATCTGCCTGCCAATGCAGGGAACACGAGTTCGAGCCCTGGTCTGGGACGATCCCACATGCCGCGGAGCAACTACGCCCATGAGACACAATTACTGAGCCTGCGCGTCTGGAGCCTGCGCGTCTGGAGCCTGTGCTCCACAACGGGAGAGGCCGTGACAGTGAGAGGCCTGCGCACCGCGATGAAGAGTGGTCCCCGCTTGCCGCAACTAGAGAAAGCCCTCACACAGAAACGAAGACCCAACACAGCCAAAAATAAATATATAAATTAAAAAAAAAAATCTTCCAACAAATAAAAGCCCAGGACCAGATGGATTCACAAGGGAAATCTATCAAACATTTAGAGAAGAGCTAACACCAATACTTTTCAAACTCTTCCAAAATATAGCAGAGAGAGGAACACTCCCAAAATCATTCTAAGAAGCCACCATTACCCTGATACCAAAACCATACAAAGATGTCACAAAAAAGGAAAACTACAGGCCAATATCTCTGATGAACATAGATGCAAAAATCCTCAGCAAAATACTAGCAAACAGAATCCAACAGCACATTAAAGTATCATACACCATAATCAAGTGGGGTTTATCCCAGGAATGCAAGGATTCTTTGGTACACTCAAATCAATCAATGCGATACACCATATTAACAAACTGAAGGATAAAAACCGTATGATAATCTCAATAGATGCAGTAAAAGCTTTTGACAAAATTCAGCACCAGTTTATGATAAAAACTCTCCAGAAAGTAGGCACAGAGGGAACTTTCCTCAACATAATAAAGGCCATATATGATAAACCCACAGCCAACATCATTCTCAGTGATGAAAAACTGAAACCATTTCCTCCAAATTCAGGAACAAGAAAAGATGCCCACTCTCACCACTATTATTCAACATAGTTTTGGGAGTTTTTGCCACAGCAATCAGAGAAGAAAAGAAATAAACTCATCCAAATTGGCAAAGAAGAAATAAAGCTGTCACTGTTTGCAGATGACATGATACTAGACATAGAGAATCCTAAAGATGCTACCAGAAAACTACTAGAGCTAATCAATGATTTTGGTAAAGTAGCAGAATACAAAATTAATGCACAGCAATCTCTTGCTTTCCTACACACTAATTATGAAAAATCTGGAAGAGAAATTAAGGAAACACTCACATTTACCTTTGCAACAAAGAGAATAAAATACCTAGGAATAAACCTATCTAAGGAGGCAAAAGACCTGAATGCAGAAAACTATATGAGGATGATGAAAGAAATTGCAGATGATACAAACAGATGGAGAGATATACCATGCTCTTGGATTGGAAGAATCAACATTGTGAAAATGACTATACTACCCAAAGCAATCTACTGATTAAATGTGATCCCTATCAAACTACCAAATGCGTTTTTCACAGAACTAGAACAAAAAATTTCACAATTTGTATGGAGACACAAAAGACTCTGAATAGCCAAAGCAATCTTGAGGGGAAAAAAAAAAAAGCGGAGCTGGAGGAATCAGCCTCCCTGACTTTAGATTATACTACAAAGCTACCGTCATCAAAACAGTATGGTACTGGCACAAAAAACAGAAATATAGATCAATAGAACAGGATAGAAAGTCCAGAGATAAACCCAAGCACCTATGGTCACCTAATCTATGGTAAGTAGGCAAGAAAATGCAATGGAGAAAAGACAGTCTCTTCCATAAATGGTTTTGGGAAAACTGGACAGCTACATGGAAAAGAATGAAATTAGAACACTCCCTAATGCCATACACAAAAATAAAGTGCAAAATGGATTAAAGACCTAAATGTAAGGACAGATATTGTACAACTCAGAGGAAAACAAAGGTAGAATACTCTCTGACATAAATAGCAAAGATCTTTTTTGATCCACTTTCTAGAATAATTAAAATAAAAACAAAAATAAACAAATGGGACCTAAATAAACTTTAAAGCTTTTATGCAACACAGGAAACCATAAAGAAAACAAAAAGACAATGTACAGAATGGGAGAAAATATTTTCAAATGGAGCAACCAACAAGGGATTAATCTTCAAAATATACAGACAGCTCATACAGCTCAATAACAACAACAAAAACCCAATTAAAAATGGGCAGAAGATGTAAATAGACATTTCTCCAAAGAAGACCTACAGATGGCCAAAAAGCCCATGAAAAGATATTCAACATCACTAATTATCAGAGAAATGCAAATCAAATCTGCAATGATGTATCACCTCACATTGGTTACATTGGCCATCATCAAAAAAAATCTACAAATAATAAATGCTGAAGAAGTTGTGGAGAAAAGGGAACCCTCCTACACTGTTTGGGGGAATGTAAATTGGTACAACCACTGTGGAGAACAGTATTGACGTTCATTAAAAAACTAAATATAGAGCTACTATAGGATCCTGCAATCCCACTCCTGGGCATATATCCTGAGAAAAACCATAATTCGAAAAGATACATGCACTCCAGTGTTCATTGCAGCACTATTGACAATGGAAGCAACAATGGAAGCTAGGACATGGAAGCAACCTAACTGTCCATCAATAGAGGAATGGATAAAGAAGTTGTGGTACAAATATACAATGGAATATTACTCAGCCATAAAAAAGAATGAAATAATGCCATTTGCAGCAACATAGAAGGACCTAGAGATTGTCATACTGAGTGAAGTAAGTCAGACAGAGAAAGACAAATATCATATGAAATCGCTTATATGTGGAATCTAAAAAAAATGGTACAAATGAACTTATTTACAAAACAGAAACAGAGTCACAGATGTAGAAAACAAACTTATGGTTACCAGGAGGGGAAGGGGTGGAGAGTTAAATTGGGAGATTGCGATTGACATAAACACACTGCTGTATATAAAATAGATAACTAATAAGGACCCACTGTATAGCACAGGGATCTCTTCTCAGTACTCTGTAATGATTTATATGGGAACAGAATCTAAAAAAGAGTGGGTATATGTATATGTATAACTGATTCACTTTTCTGTACAGCAGAAACTAACACAACCTTTTAAATCAACTATACTCCAATAAAATTTTTAAAAAAATAAGAATCAAGGGCTTTGTAAATAATTTTTTCAAAGCAAAAGGCTGAACAATGTTTCCCTTTATGGAGATGTGGAAGACTAAGTAAGAAGCTACTTTCTGAGTCAGTGGGGATCCAAACCAAGAAGTTGGTTTTGTGCATCTTACAAGTGAAATTTTGAACTGCTTAGATATCTAATGGTCTTTGTAGATGTTTGTGTGTTAGGTTTTAGGTCAAAGTTCAGTCTGTTAATTTAATTTTTTGTCCTCAGAAATAAATGGAATATAAAATCATGAGACATAAGAGGTTGTATTTAGGGTGAGTTGACTCGAGTAGAGATGCAGGACTGAGTGCTGGTCTTCTGTGAACAATAAAGTTGAGAAGAGTGAGGCCAGTAATGTTAGAGGAGGGTTAGGAGAGAATGACTCCTGGAGGACACGTGAATTAAACATCTAACAAAGCATAATGAACTCTTTCAAATGCTGATTGATGCGTAAAGTAGGAGGCTAAAAATTACCGTTGGTTTTGGCAGTCAAAAATGAGTGACCTGGATGAGAGAACATCAGTGAGGGTAAGACTTCTTGCATTTGGTTAGAAAATAGAAAGAAATCAAATGAAGACAGAAAACACTGACAACTCTTACACGACATTTGCTCTAAAAGGAATAGTGAAATTAAGCAATACCTGGAGAAGTCTTCTACGGTAATGAGAGGATATTTAAAATGCAGCTACAGCATACTTGAAATAATAATGGAAATGATATAATTAAGGGCAAAAAGTGGGGGAGAGTATCAAAAGGCTGGATAAATATAATAAAACTGAAGGTAGCACTCCTGGACCCTGGAAGGTAGCAGTCATGAATTTAAGTTTAGATCAATCAGCAGGGGTCTGTACATTTTTTCAATCATGTTGAACAGACAACATAGAAGAATTGTATTGAATCATGGAATTTGAGATTTGTTTGCCTGCTGTCCTATTATAGACATGGAGAAACAGCCTCAGTGAGAAAACATATAATAAAAACTAGATTTTCATTGTTCACTGGAATTACCTGAAGATTGTAAAATAGCAAGAATTCTCAAGGGCAAACCTTAGAAGGATACTATTATGACAAAGAAAAATATTCCACCTATAGACAGATTTATTCTTAATGATGTGTACCCTTTATTCTCTACCTGTCTTTGGAAGTCGTTTTGTGTTGGACAGAGGGTGATATTGACAGCAGAATGGGAATATTTGGCTAATTAATTTTTAATAAAATCTGCTCTCTCTAAGACTTAAAAAATAAAAAGAAAAAGGGGAGAAAACACAACCAACCAACCAAAGGAATTAAAAAGACAACAAAACTACAGTTATAGCAAAGATTAAAAGACTACAAAGAAATACCAAGATAAACTTTCTATTATTGAAAATATATGTAAAATGAGTGAATTCTGAGAAAAATAGCACTTATAAAACTGATTCAAAAAAGAATAGTCTAAATGTATACTAGTCATTGAATCAGTAGTTAAAATATGCATATAATAAACATGGACCATAATAGTTTTATAAATTGGAAAAAACATTCAAGGTACCAAATATTTTGGTCTTATATACATGTTTAAAGATAGCTGAAGAGGAAGAAATACTTCCCGACTCCTCCTTTGAAGTCAAAACAACCTGGACACCAAAATCAGGATTATATGAGAAAGGAAAATTAAAGGCCTGTTTCAGTCACAAATAAAGATGCAATAGGCCCAAGTTAATACAGCAGTGCGTAAAAAACCTAATTAACAAATGACCAAATTGTATTTATCCCAGGAATTCATGAGTGGCTTAACATGTTAAAATCTATAAATATCATTCACCACATCAAATATTAATTACATACAAAACAAAAATTTGATAAAATGCAGCACTGCAACTGATAACATTTTTTAGCAAAGTAGAAATAAAAGGGAGCTCCTTTAATCTGGTAACAGGTTTCCACCAAAATGCTAAAGGAAACATCATTGCTAATGGTGAAACAGTTGGAAAATTCCTTTAAAAATCATGAACGAGTTAAGGACACATAATCTTACTATGCTATTAAATATGGTACAAGCAGTCTTCACTAGCATAGTAATACAAGAAAAAGAAATAAAAGTTATCCACACTTAAAAGGAAGAAATAAAATTGTTTTTCTCAAATTATATAATTGTTTACAAAACAAAACAAAACTTCCTCACAAATTTACAGACTATTAGAAACACAAATTTTGCAAGCTGGTTGGAGGTATGATCAACAATAAAATACCATTGTATTTCTTTAGATCAGCACCAAATACTAAGAAAATCAGGTTTTAAGACTGTTACCATTTATTCAATACAATAGGAGCAAAATATATTGTATACCTAAAAATAATTCTAACAAAAGTTGTGAAAATATTTTATCAAGAAAAATATAAAACTTTTAGGAAAGGTATTAAAGTAGACCTAAACAAATGAGGAGGTTAACAGTTTTATTGCTAGGAGAATTCAGTATCACAGAGTTTTAATTATCACTGAAATTTATCCGTAGACTTAATGTTAGTTTTATCAAAATCCTTAGAGTTCTTTGAAATTTGACAGGATGATTCTACAATTTATGCATAAAAACAAATAACCAAGTAAACAGTCCTATAGCAGAAAAATAAGGTGGGGGCCCTGCCTTATGATTATGCAGATTTACTCTTAAGCTATACTAATTTTAAAAATATGGCACAGGAGTAGACAAATTGACCAGTGAAACACGAGATAACCCAGTATCATACCCATGCTTATTTGGACATTTACTATACAGTACAGTGAGTATTTTTAACAACTGTGGGAAAATAGTCAATATATAGGACTGGGACAATTGGGCATCCATATGGAAAAAATAAAATTGGATCCCAATCTCACAACACATAAGAAAATAATTATCAGATAGGTTAAGGATTTAACTGTGAAAGACAAACTTAAAACTTTTAGGGCAAAAATAGGAAAACATCACTGTGGGAAAATCCAATCTTCTCAGTGAGGTATTTCTTCAAGAGGACAGAAAAACTACTACTACAAAAGTAAAGACTGATAACTTACACTATATTAAAAATTAAGAATTTGTATTCATTAGAAGTCACCATAAATAAAGTGAAAAACAAGCCACACTCTAGAAGAATGTATTTGTAACACACAACCAATAAACAGCTAGTATGCAAAATATGTAAGGAATTCCTACAAATCAGTAAAAGACAGATAATGCAATAAAAAAAATAAAGGAAGACAATATCTACAGGCATTTCTCAGAAGGGAAAACAAGAATAGTGAATAGGTACATGAAAAGGTATCAATCTCATTAAAGATCAGGGAAATGCAAATTAAGAACATTGTGATCTTCTATTTTATTCCTTAAATTGGGACAAATTAAGAAGATTGATAGTACCAAGTATTGGTGAGGACATGTACACAACAGATTTAGAAAAAATAATTAACATTTCCTACTAAAACTGAAGATGTTCATACACTACAATCAGCAATTCTCCTAGGTACTTACTTTGCTTACTTACATATGCACCAGAAGTAAAAGTATGTTTATAGTATCAGTTCACAGTATCAAAAAGCTGGGAGATCCCAAATGTTCATCAGCAGAAGAACAGATAAATATATTATGGTATATGTATGTAACACTGTAAATTTATACACAGCAAAGATGAATCTTAAAGATACAATGCTGAGTGAAAAATCCAAACCACAGAGATTGTATGATAACATTCTTAGAGTTGAAGAAAAGATAATATGGTATTTAGGGCTGTATACATACACAATAAAACCAAAAAAGGTGGGGAGGATGGAAACATAATATTCAGAATAGTGGTTATGCCTAGAAGGTGAGGCAGGAGGACAGGATAGGAAAAGAGCCCAGAGGTATTAGGTACATGGTCATTCATTTTATTAGTTATGCCTTATAAATTAAATCTATGTCACATATATTCTTTGGACATGCCAAATATAGCATAAAAAGATGAAAAAGAAAAAAGTTAAAAGACAATAGTAGTAAGAGCTGCTTAAATGGATCAAAAAGCAGAATTTAAAACTGAGAGAATAAAACTAATTGTGAGTCTTTGTTTCTCTATTTTGGGTTTTCATGAGTATTATTATGGAATGACAGGGAAAGCAAATCAAGATGCCATTATTTATTCACATTACAACCTAGATTTATAAAGATTAGGTGTTTTTAACTTGTATGTAAACTGTACTTATCATGCATACTTATGAACATTTTCTTTATATATATATATTTATTAGAAGTGGCAGTCCAGGGCTTCCCTGGTGGCGCAGTGGTTGAGAATCTGCCTGCCAATGCAGGGGACACGGATTCGAGCCCTGGTCTGGGAAGATCCCACATGCCGCGGAGCAACTAGGCCCGTGAGCCACAACTGCTGAGCCTGCGCATCTGGAGCCTGTGCTCCGCAACAAGAGAGGCCGCGATAGTGAGAGGCCCGCGCACCGCGATGAAGAGTGGCCCCCGCTTGCCACCACTAGAGAAAGCCCTCGCACAGAAACGAAGACCCAACACAGCCATAAATAAATAAATATTAAAAAAAAAAAAAGTGGAAGTCCTTTATAACTTTTATGAATAAAATGCAAATAAACATGAGTATCTACAAATTAAAAAATTACAAATGTACACACACAAATTAAGAGTAATTGTAAAATATATGTACAAAATATTCTAGGAAGCTTTAATATCTTAAAAATTATTTTAAAGTTGTAAAGGTACTTTTAGATTTTCAACTAGAAAAGTTGAAGACTTGAAACTTAAAGTCTAGGTCATTTGGTACAAGAGGTGATTCTACAGCTGGTAAGACAGTAAACCGTAGATTTATACAGTGTTCAGGGACCTTGCCACTTGACATTTCTCCATCAGAAAATTGGTTGGGTTTCTAGAGTCTGGTAGTTGACTTGTTCTCTCTGTCGATGGACATATACCAACAAACCCCTTTCTCATTTTGCTTCTTTATAACCCACCTACCTTATTTATGTACACAACCACCCACTGAATATCTTGAGGCATATATATGGGCAATTTGCAGGGGACTTTTTTGTTTGTTTTTTAAAAATTTGGGGGGAAATAACAAAGAAAGTATCTGTTATCTGATCACACATACACTGTGCCTGCTGTATTTATTTTTTTGTTTTTTTACAACATCTATCCAACACTACCACTAGCACAGTCCTTCCTAAGCTGTCTGTTCACAGGGCCTGACTGGAACATGTGGCCACCATAGGGCACTTTAAAATATTGCCCCAAGAAATATCATTACTAGCAATAATTTCTTCTGGATTTTCAAGGATATTCTGTTTATAAAATCCTGTGATAAAATACATTACTGGGGACCATACAATTTAAGTTACCAGCCAACACCTTTTCCAGGTATTTAATAACAGCTCAGAATGAGGTTCTTGGGTTCCAGATAGGCCTAGAGGGCTGGAAAGCAAATGGGATAGACAGAGGGATGGGACCAAGGTCAAGTTGTAACCTATGTTATAATTTTGTGAAAGTTCTCAGAGTTATTCCAAGATAAATTATTTCATCTCCTTTTGTTATAACTGGGAAACAAAAAAGAGTATATTCAAAAACTATTTCAGGAAGTCAGATTTGTAGATTAGGATGAAAAGCATACAGTTTCTAAAAGAAAAGTATTTCACAGGATAGTCTTGGGAATCTTAGAGGGGATAGTATTAGAATCAGAAATTAATAATCATTAATAATCAGAAATAAATAATCAGAAATCTTAACAACTTTACTATAAACCAGACGGCAGTGGTAACTATAGTCACCATGTTGTACATTACATCCTAAGGGCACTTATTTTTTAAAAATATATCAATATTATGTCTTTCATTTGCATTTTCTAAATGGATTACTAAACACATTCTTAACTAAATTAGATGATCGTGGTTAGACTGGGTTTTTTTTTCCCTTTTCATATTTATCTTCAGGTAAATCAAATTGTAATTTGAAATACTCATTCAGCTGCTTTAATTTTTTAAGTTCCTAGCTATAGTTTCAACTGGTGGGCAGAGGGAGAGCTGAAAAAAATATATCCTAAAAAATGTAGGGAAAATGTTCCCTCTGTATATTTTTTTTCCTGATTTTAATGAGGCTATCATGAATCAGAATGCTGGAAACTTGCAGTAACAAATCAAGGTTAAGAAGATTCTGAGTCGTCAAATCAACCTTATGACATAGGAAACTATGATTTTCCAGCATGAGGTCTTAAAATACAGGACATGAACATGAATCAGAGGAGTAATGGATATATCCTGAAAAATAGTAAGTGCTTTCAAGGAGAAAAAGAACATGTGTTAGTAGTGAGAGAAAATACGATGACCATCCATTCAGCCAGTCATTTAACAAATACTAATGAACACATCATGTGCCGGGTGGGAGATACAAGAATGCCTAAAGCAAGGCACCTAATTCTTAATTTAGTGTGTGAAAAGAGGACAGAATGGATGATGTGTTGAAATCGTGAACTAACAGGTTGTGGGTGAAGCCTGCGAGCATGTGTGTGCGTCGAGTGCTCCTGCCACTGGGAGCTATAACTGGCCGAGCAGAACGTGTTACAGAGACAGAGGGTTTTTTTTCTTCAAGTTTAAAGTGTAAAATGATCAAAACCATATGCTGTGAATTTCACAAAGGATAATATTACTTGACCAGAAAAGAGAAGTGGGTCCTCTAACCAAAACACAAGGAGGCATCCAGCCCAAGTCCATCCTTTGATGAGGGAACTGGGAGTTGGGAATGGGTTACTGGATGGTGACATATATCCTGGCTCTAAAGATGTAAAAGTATAACTAGATCCATCCAAGTTTCTCCAACTCCGCCCATATTTTTGACCACAGGCCAATGAGGTAGAGGAAGCCCTCTGAGAGGAGGCGTCTTCATGGGACCTTCAGCAGCACAGCTCCAAGAGCAGCAAGTTTTTCCACTCCACTCTTCTTGCCCTTCACTGCAACCTCAATCTCAGCTGACAATTCATATTTTTTAAAAAATTCATTTATTCATCAATTAAACAAATATTTGTGAAGCACTTTACACGTCAGGAACTGTGTTAAGCATTAGAGATATAATGGTGAACATGGCCACAGCCCTATCCTCATGAAAATTACAGTCCAGTGTTGAATATAATTTATGAAGTATTTGTTTAAATCTCTTGTGTTTCTTGTTATTTGGAGGCTATAAAAGCAGACATTGTCCTCTAGGGGTTAACAGTTTGCAGAGACATATATATCAAGTTTAAAAATATAAGGCAGTACACAATCGACAGCAAAACAAAGCACCACCAGGTGCTGGAATCTCCAGTGATGTAACAGTCAATGCTTCCTTGGGGACAGCCACTGCTTCCCAGCACAACAGTCACAGCACCAACCAGGCAGTGTCTTATGTCAAACAAGTGGTATCTTCCTCTGTCATCTGTCCCTGGAGTGTACATAACAGAGAGGCAAAGACCCTGTAACTTGCAAAAAGAAAGAAAAATCACACTAGTGTGGATACTTGCAAGAAAACCAGAATTTTCCATTTAGAAGCCAAAAGTGGTTCAACTGGCATTCGACCAGTGAGGAAGCTGAGTGACGGCTTAGTTTAAAACATCAACCAAATTCAGCGAACAAACAAAAGGACAAAATATTAATATCAAAAAACAATTTGAAGATAACTGTGCAACTGATATATTTTCTCCCCTATCTCACTCCTGCTCAGGGGCTTAATCAAAACTAAAAACACAGGGCATCTTTTCTGCAGGTCCCCATTGACTGTCTGTTACCCTCTTCTCTCTTCTTCTTTTATTGTAAGTACACTGTTCCCTTGGGTGAGACTTGCTCAGAGACCCCTGTCAAGGCCCTCTCTCCAGGGGAGATCTCTCCCTTGTACCTATCAGAATTATGTTAATCTACCTATGTGAGAATCCAGCCCTGATTTTGCCAAACAATTACTTTGGAGCTATTGATTAAGGACATCTTTCACCATATGACTGCACAAAATGATTGAATCATTTCACCTCTTGATTCAAGTGATTTCTTTTCACTTTGTACAACTATCAGATGATTTTATTGTTCATGAAGATAGCTTTGTACTCACAGAGCAAGAAATGTGGTCTGAGGCTGACAGGGAAGAAACTCAAATAGTAGCAATGAGAATAACACAATAACAAGCCTTGTCAGGAATACACAGTTAACTACCAACTCCTTCATCTTATTCCCCTCCCCCCAACAGAAGTGGCCTCCACCTCCCTCTGTCATCCCAAACAAAACATATTATATGCTGCGAACTACTGAGGGCTCAGAATCCAAATTCTTCACACCTTGGTCATTAGCCAGTCTAATAATAATGTGAGAAATCCAAAGGGCGAGGGTCATTGTCACACTTCCAAGCAGCTTTCCTAATTGTCCTCTGGTCACCTGGCATAGTAAAAGTCTTCTTATTCTGATATTTATGTTTGGAGGGTTGTTTACCTTCTTTTATATATCGATATGCTCATTTTCCCTCAACATGGTCAAAATAATGACTCAATTATATTTTTAAAGATAAAATGAAGAATAAGAAAAGTAACCTATGAAATTTATTCTAAAAGAACACAAGTTTGCAAACACAAAGTTTTAGATGGATATCTGAAAGATATTGCATTACAGTTCTAACCAGTATACAGTGGGCTTTTAAAAAATTAATTACTTTCCATGAGCTTATCATTATAGATTGTTTACTAGGTTTTCATGAGTCCCCATATTACAAGTGTACATTCAGATTTTAGTTGTTCCTACTCTGTGCAGTCTCAAAGACCGTGAGTTGGACAAAGTATTCAAATTCTTGAATGAAGCATAATATGTATCAATAAGAAATTAATTCATTTTGCAGTGAGTGAATCTTTGAACATCACCATTATATTGTTTAAAACATACCTTGCTGATTTTTAACAAGAAACAAATCACAGAAAAATCTAATGTTGGTTTTTTAAAAAAGAAAAAGATAATATTTTGAAACAAAACAAAATAAAAACTGCTTTATCTTCCAAAGCCAGAAGTGTGGAGTTAGCAGCACAGTGGCTGACCCCAGTTTTCAGTATATTCTCTGTTCTAAGGGACATTGACAGGAAATGGTCAGCCTGGAGATACAATGAAAGGAAACTCAGCAGTGAAGGTTTCACTGATAACATGTGATTTGAAGTCAGTGAACGGACCTAACAGTCATTCACCAGCTTAGGCCAAAGCGTATAATAATCCAAAGGCGCCATTAAAATCTTGTCATAAAAGCACACAAGGATGGCATTAGACACAGGAGGAAGGGCACAACATTTTCCTACTAATAGTTTGGTTGTAATAACTGGTATCAATATTAAGGTATTATTTCACAACATTCTGTTTACCTAACCTATATTTGTCTTAAAGTTTCTTATGTTATACAATAAATGATGGTTAATTTTTAAAGTAATTTCCTTTATAATAGAACTTAGACTAACCAGAATACAACCCCTTTCCTCCTCATCTCCTACTATTTTTCTCCACCTGTCATTTTCCCCTTTATCTTAAAGAATAGCTGTTCTTAGTAGACAAAATTACCAAAATTTAATGTTTTATTTTCATAATTTTGGATAGAACTCATCCTATATTTTCTTAAATGGAGCATGCCCTCTGAGCAATCATTTAACTTTTTCTAACATCAATAATTGTAATGAACTATATTAGAAAGTCCTCAGAGACTACAGGGAGCATAACATTCTTGTTCCTTCACAAAGCCCCCCACAGCTTAGGTTTGTTGTTCTATCTGCTTTTCATAGTATTTTTTTTATTACCTTCCTTGTTACAAGGTTGCCAGGCTAACAAGATGCAGAGAAGTAAGAGTCTGAATTCTCAGACATAAGTGTCATAAGTGTGCTTGTTCTTGGTAACCTTCCTCAACACTTGCAGTTTACTTCTTTGACCTTAGAAAGTGAATAGGTAAATTTGTTAAATTGTGGGTAAAATAAGAGAAAATAAATGTTGGGTGGAAATTTGAAGACTTTCATTTAGTAAACTTTAGTACTTTGATTTTTAAATTAGATTTTATTACTCAAACATCTTTTGCAGAATTCCAAGTTTTCAATTCTTTTAAATAGGTAGTAAATAGATGTAAAGCTGACTTTAGTTAGGTGAAGTTGTTCTGTATCTTTGATTTATAGTAAACAGCAACACCATCCAATGGAAATATATTGTGTCACATATTTAATTGTAAATTTCCTACTAGACCTAATAAAAAGCAAAAAGAAAAAGAAACAGGTGGAATTAATTTTAATAATATATTTTATATAAGCCAATATATCTAAAATATCATTTCAACATATAAAATTGAGATTTTTTTCACTATTTTATTCATACTAACTCTCTGAAATCCCATGCATGGTTTGCACATACAACCTCAACTTCAACTAGGCAACTTTAAACTGTTCAATAGTCACATGTAGCTGGTGGTTATCATATTGGACTGCACAGGTACAGAATTTTTTTCCCTTAAACTTTAGGTGTCTGTGTGTCTAATCAATAGTCTTTTGAAAAGTTACAATGGAGTTAATGGAAAGTCATTCTATGTAAAATGGCCTTGTTTACCTAGAACTATAGGGAGAAAAATGTGTTTTGCTCAGTTGGGGCATCAGAATGTACATTTTACTGGTAAATTATGACCTCCCAAGTTTATATTTTTCTATTAATAATATCTGAAGTGGCTCTTAAAATCAGTACTTCATGAAAAAGTCAAAGTATTCATGGAGAATGTCTGAACTCACTCTCTAGGGATGTTAATTATAATTTACAATGCATATTTATATACAATCAATTTACCCAACAAATCTTAGTCATGCACCTTCTATGTGAGAGACTAAGTGTAAAGAGATGAAGGGTTGAGAAATCAGACTTTCTTCCCTCAGGGAGTATCCGTTCTGGTAAGTGCGAAAGAGATATGAATCAAATAATCAGGTAACTAAAATCAGATAAAATCACAACCATGTGAACTGCTGTAAAGGAGTACACTGTTTTATGAACATAAAAAAGGAGGTTTGACCTGGGAGCAAGGTCAGAGAAAACTTCCTTGAGGAAGTGGTGCTTGAGCTGAGATCTGAGGGGTGAGTAAGAGAGGAGCTGGGAAGCATAGCCAGGCAGTTTGATTTCAAGCTCTAGTTTTGTCTCATGAAGAAACTGGTGGTGAGAAACCTTCCCTGTGGCTGAGGGAATAGTTCTCACCCAGACTGAATTCTTGACTTTTCTTCCGGAGGGTCTCTCATGAGCCCAGGACTCTTTTCCTGCAACTTTGGTGCCAAGTTGGGAGACTTTATTCTGCTCTAGGGATCTTCATACTCTCGTTTCTGCTGAGGCATCTAGTACACCTCAGGACTCCTTCAGTTATGCATTTTATCTTTTCTTTAAAATGCAAGATATGAAATACACGTGAACAGGAATTTCCATATAATTAATTCACCAACCGGTAAAAGCTCCTGCAAGATATTAAAAATCATACAACTCTTATAAATCAGTAAAAAACAAACAAAAAATCAAAACAAAACCAAATTAAAAAAAATAATTCAGTGAATAAAATGGGCAGAGGATGAAAGTCGGCAATTCACATAAGAAGAAACACAAAATGCACATGAAGCTCAGCAGTTATCAAAGAAATAAAAATAATATCTATTGATTTTGTTTAGCTTATCTTACTGAGAAAGATGCCAAGGAGCATGGTGTGTCTGTAAGGAAATAGGTATGTATTCTAACATACCACTGGGTAGAAGAGTTGTCTGGTGCCACCTTTCTGGAGGACAGTTAGTCAATATGCACTAAAAGACTTAAGAGTATATACCCACTGACCCAGTATTTTCACTATTGGACCTTATTCTGAGGAACTAATCAGACAGGTAGTAAAAACAAATGAATAGGTTTGGGGCTATATTAGTTAAATAAAACATAAAATGGAACCCACCTAAATATCCAACAATAGAGGACTGGTTAAAAATTATAATATGTTAACACAAACAAATATATTGTAAAGTATGACATATATGTGTATTTATTCAGAAGTTATTCATAGTATTCTGATAAGTGAAAAGAAAAACAGTATGAAGCAGTATGAACAACATGATTCTGGTTTTTTTGTAAAAATGTCTGCACACACGGGCAGTATGTTAGTGTACTTACATTGGAAAAAGTCTGGAAAATACAGCAAAGTTTTAACACACAGCAGTGTGATTACATATAATTCTTTTTCATTTTATTCATCTAAGTTTTCTGCTTTTAATAACAGTTTCTTCTCATACTTAAAAAATAAACATTCTTTTAAAATAATACTTTCTCATTTAGAAAATTTTTAAAAATATATAAAAGGAAAACAAAAAATTATTCATTGTATTACCATCCAAAGACAACTGCATTAATGTTGTGAAGTATTTTCCTTCAATCTTTTTTTTAAACTATAACTTTTATTAAACACAGTTTCGATCAATTTTATTTGGGCTTCTGAAACGAGTGCTAAACCTTGCCCAAGGGACAAGCTTTTACAGAGGATTTTCTTGTATCCAACTACAGGGTTTCTCTGTAACAGGGTAATAACAGTTTACAATTAGGTTGGCTGAATTTAAGCTTTATCCAGATACCCTTGTAAAAGGAGACACCTCCTCTCCCCATTCTTGGTGTGTTTAATTCAGTCAGGTGTGGTTTTTCTAAGCCAGTGATTCTCCTTAGGAATTTTAACTGAATAGGTAAGTGCCTATTAACAATCACACAAGACAGTCCTGCAAATACCTAGAATTAGCATTAAGAATAAGATTATTAATAGTCTTATTTAAGAAACACAGTGGCTAAGAAGACAGCCTCTGGAGCCAGATTACCTGGGTTCAATTCCTAGTTTTGCACTTTCTAGCTATGTAATCTAGGATTAGTTACTTAACTTTATGTGCCTTCATTTCCTCTTCAGTAAAATTGGAAAAATAAAGGCAACTACCTCGTAAGTTGTTGGAAGCATTAAATGTTAAAACAGACAAAACCCTTATATTAGTATGTATCACAAATATAAATGCTCAGTAGCTATTAGTTTATATCATTATTCAGAAACCATACCTACCTAGAAATCATGCCAGATGCACAGTGGTAAAGGGTGCAGGGTATGGAAATGTGTGTGTGGCTTCAACAGTACAACCGGCTGGACAAATGTGTACCCTATGTGGATCATCACCACTCCTTACAACGACACTTTAAAATAAATGTTTCTACTTTTGGGTTATGTAATTGGGGTTCCTAAGGTTAAGTAACTTCTCAAAGACACACATAGTTAAAAGAGGTGGAACACGGTGACTGAGAAGGGTGGGGCTCCCTTAGCTTATGCCTTTCATTTGCTGGGGCAATTTCTGGACTAAGAAAATCTAAAAGGCAGAGATAAAGATGCCATAAATTTTTTTCATATTTTCCCCGTTCTTCAATAACAGAATTAATTCAGTATGATTTATGGAGCACCTGCCGTGGGCCAGGCACTGTTGTAAGAACTGGAACTACCTCGTCCTTTAAGAGTTTATTTTCTAGATGGAGAGACAGGCAATAAACAAAGAGTGTGTCAATTATTAAGCTCCCGTTTCTCATCTCCAAACCACCCTCCTATACTCAGCTTTAAGATGGTGGGGTGCATGCGCACCCTTCTGCAGCCAGCCCTGGGTACCTGCTGTCTGGAGCTGTAGCAGACGGGGAACCTGCTCGCTGTGGCTCGTGCAGGCTCCTGCTCATCTCTGCAGACCGGGGCACCCTGACCTCACCGCGCCCCTCCTCGCTCTCCATTTTCCGGAAGCCGAGAGCTCTAGGAGCTGCAAAGTGAGAGGGTGGCCACGGAGATGGGCGGAGCAAACGGACAGGCCCTCCAGGTGGGGCGGAACACGTCTGCTTTGCCCCCTGGTTCCCTGTTAGGCTCTGCCAAAAGGGGGCGCCATAGGGAGAGTGGAGGGCTGCATAAGAAAAGTGTTCTACCTCAAAAACATCAGCCTCGACAGTCTGAGCTGCCTTTTCAGAGGTCTGGGCTTCAAGTAAAGAGGGACTAAGGTACTAAGATTAGTACATCCAATCTTTTCCCTTGGTGTCCCCAGCCCCGAGTGTGATAGCTGCTTCCAGCAGTGGGTACCCCTGTGATATCTTAGAGTTGTCTTCTTACTTTTCTAACACTTTCAGTTTACTAAGTTAAAATGCGACACCTCAGTGATTGTACCGTTAGTTACCTAGTTATTATCCCGTGTTGAACAAGTAGTAGCTCCAATTTTTCACTTATAACTGATGCCATGAAGATTGTGGATAAAACTTTTTCTTCTTCAGTATTTAGGATTATTTCTTTAAGATAGATTTCCAAAAATGGAATTACTGTGTTAAAGAATACAGCTGTTTTAATACTCTCTGTGTATATTTATACACACTCACATATGGCTAAAAATACATATATGTGTATGCATATGTATCTTTACAAAAGATTTTGCCAATTATTCTTCAAGTAATGAAAGGGAATGTTGATATCTTTTTCTTAACCAGTTCTTGGTAAAATTATGTGTATATATATAAATTCTATCTTGTTTTAAATTTACTTGCACTGTATTACTAGCATAGTCTAGAATATTTTCATGTTTGTTACATAAATTTTGAGACTGTGAGTTAATGTTATTTTCAATAATTCATTGTTCTTCTAAATGTTTCGTGTCAATAGTCTAATGGAATTTATATTTTAAGTCATGACCATGATAGGAATGAGTAAGACTCTAGGAAATGATTTTATTCTTTCTAGCTTTCAGAATTCCAGAAAAAGTAGGCATAATTTAAATATAGTTCCTTAATGGTCCCAAGATACATTTAGGAAGTGATCTCTAGAGAGGAATAGTATAGATTTTTAATAGTTTATGAATGAGCTACAAATTATAGCTATTTATTTTCTTTTAAAAATAATTAATATAAGGTTTTCATTGGATAACAAACAGTACTGCAAACTCCTTAATAGAGAAAATTGCATTTAACCAAACTCTACTCTTCATTAGGCTTCTTAGTAAATCACCACGCACTCAATGACTACTAATAATTTCATATTTTCTATTTCTACTTCATTTTTTTTTTTTACTGCCATTATATAGTCCTTTGAACCAGGGTAGATAATTTTCCATTTTCAGCTATCACCTTCACTTACTAAACTCAACTTGTTTCCTCTCATTACTTTTTGATCAAAGGATTAAATTAATCAAGGACCCTTTTAAATCCATTAGTGGGGCATTTTTTACATGTGGAGTGAGGGTTTTGGAGGATTGAATAGATACTGTCCTTAAAAGTAGGAATATCATATGTTCTTTTATGGATGAGTGACAAAAACAGCAAATATGTGCTGCAATCCATTCTCCCTTTCTTTTTAGTAACAAATCTTTAGTTTTATCCCTGCAACGACGAGCTGGCCAACCGTTCACCTTTCCCATGCCCTCTGGCAACTAGGATGACTGGTGAGATATAAGTGGAAGTTATTGGGTGGGATTTCTGGAAAGACCTTTTGGCCTTTCTTTCTCTTTCTCCTGTAGCCTAACAGAAACAGTGATATGATGGTTGGAGCTCCAGAAACCACCCTGTGCCCATGAAAATAGAAAACATGTGCTGAGTACAGCAAAGCAGAAAGAAGAAAATAGTTCCCTGATATACAGTGTAGATAGATAGATGATAGATAGTTAGATAGATATACCATAATTCCCTTAACCATGTTAAGCTTTCTAGCTTCAGACTCCTTTAACATGAGACAGAGCTAAATGTCTCTTGGTTAACTATTGTCACTAGTAGGCAAATAAAATTATTAACCACATCTCTTCAATGATGAAATAGTGATATCACATGTGAACAGATAAATTAGATTTATTTTTATTTCTCCTTCTACTTTAATTGGTTTACAGTAATAAATTTGAATATATTTATTTTATTATACAGGTATCTTATTGTGTATTTAAAAATTACTCTTAGATATTCTAAGCTTTTTAGATCTTTAGATTTTACTTTAACATCTTTGGATAACATCTGCAAAAGCAATCATCAAACATTTGTGAAATGGAGACAAGAGGAATACCTACTTTGTGAGATAATATATATCTAAGCACTCAGTAAACTTTAAAGGAATATATAAATATTGGCTGCTATCCAACCAGGTAGATCCCGTGAAGCCAAGGTTAAATAATGAGAATAAAAAATAATTACATTAAAGATAAATCAATGAAAGTAATTCTGAGATAAAAAGTAAGTATATTCTTATATGCTTTGGCAGCACAGAATTTCAAACAAATTCCCTTCTGGTAATTTTTTACAATCCTACCATTAGCTAGGGAGGATTTATTTTTTTCATTGGAGATATCATTATTTTGTAAAGATTAGACAACCAGTACTGGCTCATTTTAAGAATAGTCTGTGTGAAAATATAGCTTAGGCAGTCTCATAGGGCTGCATGCTGTGCTGTGAAAACAGCAGGGAAGTTTTATAAAAAGTAACTTCACTCACAGTTTTCAATATTAAAAAAAAAAAAAAAAGGTTCTGTTTCACTGACGTCGACCTGTACTCCAGTTGTTTGTGCATATTTTTGTGTGACTCTGCACTTTCCTTGGAGATTAAGAAGGTCTCATAAAGAAATCACTCTTTCCAAAACAGGCAATTTGCTTTTTAGGACGTTTCGTAGAATGTTCTCCAAAGGAAGCAAGGGAGAAGCCTGAGCCCACGAAAAAGACAGCTCTGCAAAGTCAAGTCATAGGACCGAGATCTGCAGGGGGGAAGCCAAAGGTAGGAATGAACATGCATGCATTTACATTCAGACGTATTATTTGAAGCAGGACAGCAATTTGTATTTGGTAAAAAAAAATAAGCCAACATTGTTTGTAGAATTATCAAAACCTTTCTTTTCAACTTAGCTTAAACCGTTAAATACACACTCATTCACTCACAAGAGCTAAGAGCCTAGTTCATTGCATGGAACACCAAATTTTACATAACTGATAAACCTGGGTATTTATTCTTTGAATTGAATCTAAAAACATGTATTAGGTTTAATAAGTTCCATTGATGTGTTATAGAGTTGCTAAGTTTACTTCTTTCTGTGTCCAATTTTTCAATTAATTATACCACCCAATTTCAGTACCTACCCGGTAAAAAGACTTCTGTGGAATAGGAAGTGAATAAAACTTAACCTCCAGGCCTTTGAAGTCCACTAAGAGAAGGCACACACATCTGACGACCAGAGTGGCATAAGCAAAGCTCAAAGGATACAGTAATTCAAATAAACAACTAGGTGGTGATGCTGAACTGTTGCCCAGTTCCTCATTGCATCTTATCACCCATCAAACTAGCTCAACCTGTTCATTTCTAAGTGTGCAGCTTTTAGAGAGAGCACAAAAATAGAGTTTGGACAATACAAAAGGGGACATGTTACTCTATTTTAGAAACAAGAGAAGAGCTGATAGACCTTTTGTTAAATGATTATCCCCGTTAGACCTTTAAACAACTATGCCAAATGCAAAATACACATTCATACTTTGTGATTTAGAGGACTTTTGTTTTTTACATGGGTGCTTATCTTAAGCAAGATTTTTGCTATGTTTCATTCCCAAAGAATTTTGCAAAAGAATGCATATTCAATTTATTATAAACCTCTTTGAAATAAAAATCTAAAGTTGGTTCACAGACAACATTTCAAGACCATTAACTTTTGTGTTACATAAGGTATACATATTGCTATACTGGTCTATTTAACAAAGACCAGATTAAGACCAGATTAAGAACTGTCCATTTAGTTTCTGTGGTGTGAAAAGCCAAGTTAGGTAATGAGACACTTTGCAAAGATTTATAAGTAAGATTATTAAAACCACATATCAAATGAAAAATTGTTGATAAAGCTGCCATGTGTAGAAATCTTCATTATCTAAATGAATAACAACATTCTGAATGACAAGAATTTGCCTAAGTAAATCAATTTTAGATATAGGGATTGGAGTGGAGAAGGAGGGATGTAATTATATATGATACAGGACTCATCCTCCAGCTGCTTGTAATACAGCCTAACGTATTACTAATTTTAAAAAATCACTATAGCAGCAGTGCTGAAAATGAATCAACAGAGGTTAAGAATGGATGAAAAGATAGCAGTTAAAATATTGGATGTTTCTTCGAGTTGACTAGGACTATTTTAGTGGATATTCATTCATTCAAAAAATACTTGTTAAATATTAAATACATGCCAGACACTGTTCTTGCACTAAGGATCCAGCCATGAGCAAAACAAACAAAAGTCATCATCCCATGGAACTAAAATGCCACTGGAGAAGATTTACAATAAGGTAAATATGGAAAATATCTAGTATTTTACATAGTGACAAGTGGGTAGGGAAAAAATAAATTAGGGAAGATAAATCTGAATGCCATTATGAGTTAAATTTTAGGTGGAAAGTCCAGGGAATGGCCTCCCTGAGAAAGTAACTTTTGAGTGGATAGAAATGAGGGAGCTAACCATGAAGACCTATCTCGAGGAGAGCATTTCATGCAGAATGATCTGCAAATGTGAGGCTGTGAGACAAGAACATGCCTGGGCAGCGAGTCTGTTGTATGGCAGAAGGAACAGGGGGAGAAGAGTAGGAAATGAAACAGGGAGGTAGCAAGGAACTAGGTTATGCAGAACCTGGAGATCATTGTGGGAAGACTGTGTCAGCTATTTACCTATTTTCTTTTGGTTCTAAAGGCCCCCTAAAATACTTGCCTGTATATGATGCTGGGGCAGGGAGTCTGTAAATTACATTTCACAGTTAGTCAAGTGGCTTCCTGCTCAGTTTTACCAATAGAAGGCAATAGAAGGAGACTGGAGAGCAAGGGGAGGAGAGAAGAGACACACCCCTCTGTTTTTTCTGTTTCTCTTTGAAGCTGATGGCTTCAACCTTCACCTTCTTTGAGCACTTCCAGGACCAGCCTTGTGGCACCGCCTCTTAGGTTCCAGAAACAGCCTTTTGCGACCCCCTTCTCTGAGGTCTGAGGACCAATGATGGGCTCCTCTTTTAACCTTTTAGAACCTGGTAGTTTTCTCACCTACCCCCAGTAGTTAGGACTAGGGCTGGGAGCTCCCTTCTGAGTTATTAGTATTTGGGTTACTGCAATGTTTCTTTTTGTTCCTTCACCTTCAAACACTTATGTTACCAATTGTCTATTTAAATATCCTCTATTCAAAATGCCTAATGTGGTTTCTGTTTTCTTGATGGTTACAGTGCCAGGGACCAAGAGTTATCCCAGGAAACCTTCAAAGACAGGATTATGGAATTATTTTAAATATATCCTTGACCTCGAACTTAATTAATGCTAAGTTACTTGTTAGTATAAACTGGGATACTGATATTGCCATGGCATGCAGTATTTAACTAAATTACCACCTGCAGTTGCTTGGGATAAAGTGCTTATTGAAATCAATAACTTAGAGGACCAAGTGGCTGCTGCAGTTGACTGATATGGTGCTAATAATAACTCTGATGACTATGAGGCAGAATGGCTATTTCTGACTGCACTGGAGACCATACAAAAGGAAGGTGATGTGCTCAGGGGTTTAATAATCTCAAAGCTTCTCTTGTAACACTAAAAGAATCTCTCATTTTTGTATGAATGTATTTATTTTAGTTTGTGTATAGCAAGGCAGATATGGCTGAAAATTAAACTCAACATTTAAATATTTGGGTTAGTTATAGAATTACAATATAAGGTGCATTCACAGGTGTTCCAAGTGTCCTAAGTGAAAATTAGGACATTGATTCGAAAGGAAGGGGTGATATCTGGGTGGATACAAATAAAGCTGAAAAAATCAGGAATCTACTCTGAGCCTTCCTTTCAATGAGTTGCTCCTCAAGAGTTCCCACTCCTATTGTATCTAGCCCTATAGGTAGAAAAATCTGAGTGCATTCCATAGACAAGTGGAAAATCCAGCCCAGGAAAAATAGGTTATACTCCAAAAGAATTACAATGTATTCCTAAATTATATTGGCATGAACCAGGGATGTTAAGTGGGAATACATTATAAAGATGTTTGACCAAGGAAGATGAAATGTGACATTTGATTAGGACAAAGTAATCATCGTATGTATTCTTATTCCAGATTTAATATGGTAGGTTGAGCATATGAAAGTTGTTCTAACAGTTTTCTTGGTTTATTGGATTCAATGGCAGCCCTCTTTCAATGAGATTGGATGAGAATTTCCTAATCTAATCTAAAGAAAAGACTTAGGGATATAGAGGTGTAAGAGTGGACTTGTGAAACTTGCACATGCACCACCCCCACTACATCTCTTTAGAGGGCCCAGAGGACATTCCCTTCACTAAGGCATGCACCAATATCTTTGTAAAACTCTATGGTAGCTATCCTCTGGAATCTAAAGATGCTGTCCTTGAAAGGGGATCATTAATTTCAATAGATATCATGGAATCACAGAGTAGAAGAAGTTAAGTAGCGACACTAACCTCAAGAACCAAGATTTGTACAATTACTATAATAGATAGCAAGGAAGGGTTGGTAATTAGAATATCTTGCCTTGCACAGATCTTAGGCTATGGTTACTTGATTCCTAGGAGTGAAATATCTTAGGAGTGAAATATGTGGGCAGATTTCTAAAGTGTTACTTAGTCAATATAATAGGAAAACTCTAAGTCTGATGGACAAAAATCTAACTTGAGTATTGTTTCTCACCCAATTCCCAAACCTAAGCCAGTTCAGTGACCTGGAGTTCTTTGATTAAAAAGGAGGCTGGATGTCTTTGAGAAAGGACTTTGCAATATTGCCACAATTATGTAGTGTAAAACTTTTCTAAGCCTTCATGAAACATGTTTGCACACATTTAATTGATGACTGTGTACTAGACTTAGGTTGATGCTAATGCTAGGAACTCAATAATCATTTTGGGCCACTGGTAAAAATAGGTACCTATGCAGTTAAATAAGAAAATCCATCTCACAGTGGGCCAATTGAGGGGAAATTTGTAGTGGAAAAAGGAGAGCTGTGTATGTTTTCTTTTGTACTTATGTTGTATATTGCAAAATAGCAATTCTTGTAGCTCCTACCTTCAAGAGGTAGAATCTATTTTTCCATGTCTTGAAATGGGCTTCCCTTGTGATTTGCTTTGGCCAGTAGAATATGGCAGAAGTAATATTAAGTGAATTCTAAGCCTAAGTCTCAAGAAACTTTGTATCCTTCTGCTCTCTCTTTTGGAACCCTGCAACTGCTACATAAAAGAGCCCGTCATTGCCTTCTGGAAGATGAAAAACCACATGGAACAGAGACAAAGTATTATAGCCAAGGCCTCAGACACATAAGAGAGTCCAAAGACCAGCACAGCCATCCCAGCAGCTGACCACAGGCAGATGAGTAGATCCATCTGAGCCCAGAGGAATCACTAACTTACTTCATCCCTTATTTTATCTGTGTTACTTTGTGTAACAATTTTAGTGAAATTGTGACTGGAAAAGAAAATTTAACATCCCTTAGAGATGGGATATGGTAAATGTTAGGACTCTGAGTCTCTTCTTTATGGGGAAAAGTGTGAGAGGGATTTCATTTGGATAAGGAAGAGTCAGACCCTGATGGGTAGAAGCATAAGGTTGCTATTATTATTCCATGTAAGTAAAAATATGTGTAGAGGAGTTTTATGAGGGCTGAGTAGCCAAAGCTGATGGCTTTATGATGGTGAGACTGAGGCTGAGGCTGGGAGTTGGCAAATTACATTTCCAGTTATATCTGCCAGCCGGCTTCCTTGTAGATTCTACCTTCAGGATACATAGAAAGAAGGCAGAGGAAGGGACTTCCTTCCTGTTTTCCCTGTCTTTGTCAGCACTGCTCAGAAGCAGCAGTTGGGTCCAACCTCCAGTGTTTTATGACATTTCCAGCATAGCTCTGGGACACAATCTCAGGCTTCTCCCTCAGAAGTAGGAGAACTAGCCCTGCAGAGTGCTTCTTCTAAGCTCCCAGGTTCTGGTAACCTACCTTTTCTCCTTTGCTCCCTGGCCCCATGATGGCAGTTCTTGCCCACAGTTATCAATTTCTGTGTTACCCCTTTGCTCTTTAAGTCATCCAGCACCCATGTAAGAGTCCTCTCAGTTTGAAATATCCAGTGTTGTTTCTATTTTCTTGACCATACCCTGAAAATACAAAGCCATTGGAGGGTTTTGAGATCTGGAATAATTTGCCTTGCATTAATAGGATCACCTGGCTGCTGAAAGGAGAGACCAGTTAGTCAGTAGAAATAGATAAAGAGAGATTGGACCTGAGAATGAAGTAGTGTTAAATTCTGCATATATTTTGAAGGTATTGGTGATGAGATTTGTTGATAGACCAGGTGTGAGTTTTGAAGAAAGAGGAAAAGTTTGAATTTTTATCTATGAGGGTAGGATACTGAATAGGGTAGGGAAATTTAGTGTTAATGTTAGACGACAATTAAGATTAGTGATCATGAAATTAAAAGTGAAATCAATTAACACAGCTGTGTGTTTTCTACAGACATGATTCTATAGTGGTTCTATTTGTTAAGGTAATGCTAGCTACTGTGATAGATTAACCCTGAAATCTTACTGCCTAACAGAAATTTACATATCGGTAACCTAAAGTCTAGGTGGTAGAGGGACATGGCAGTAGAGGTGGAATCCGAGGTCATGCAACTGCATCTTTCAGTGCTCCCGGTGGATAGAAGCTCAACACAGGGTTTCCAAGGTTATCCTGGACCTTGATACCCAGCTGGAAAATTGGAGAAGAGAGAAAATGGAGGATCTCAAAAATTTTATATATGCCACACCTAGAAATGGTATGCATCATTTCTACTCACATTTATTGGCTAAAATTCAATGCCATAGCTACACATTAAGTCAACAGAGGCTGGGAAATACTGTCTAGCTTCGTACCCAGAGGGGAAGGAAAATAGGTTTGGTGTACTGTTAGCCAGTCTCTGTGAAAGGGAGAGACCTGGTCTGTCAAAGCAAGCAGAGACTAGGCAAAGAGTTTAATTAAGGTTGTCATTTTGCAACAGTGCCATAAAAGTGAGGGAAAAGCAAACGGATTCAGAACATATGTGAAGAATGACTATGACTGACCATGAATTTAAGCCGAATAAGGAGAAAGGGCACAAAGGGAGAGCAAAGCTCTGAGGGTTGATGTGCTGAGATGCCAGAGTGGTGAAAGGATTGTTAGAGTTGCCATTCTAGTGATTATTAGCTGGCAAGATAGGAAGTGCTGGTTGGAGAATATGATGTTTGAAATGGAAAATTTGGATGAATTTCATTGCTGCCATTTACAAAGACAAGAGCAGGATCTTGAAAGTTATTATCTGAGATAGGGGGCAAGAAAGATCATTGGGAGAGAGTCAAGGAATTTAGAGTCACCATATTGACAGGTGATCTACACAGATATTGCAATGTTGAAGAGAATAATAGTTAGTTAGTCAGGTGCTCAAATCTTCAAGGAATGAGGAAATGTGAAAATAAGAGTAGTGGATGATTTAGAAAGCTATTTAGAGTGTAAAAAGACAGCACTTGATGATTGGCTACTGGCAGTAGAGATGAAGGAGGTGTCAAGATTCAATCCCAGGTTTCTCACTTGTGCAAGTGTTCCTCCATTGGAGGAACACTCTAGTATAAATGTCTTTAGGAGATAAATTATCAGTTTGGTTATGGGTATATAGAGTTTGAAATTTTTCTCTCTCAGATATCCAAATGGAGATTTTTTTTTTTTTAATATTTTATTTATTTATTTATTTATTTATGGCTGTGTTGGGTCTTCGTTTCTGTGTGAGGGCTTTCTCCAGTTGCGGCAAGTGGGGGCCATTCTTCATCGCGGTGCGCGGGCCTCTCACTATCGCGGCCTCTCTTGTTGCGGAGCACAGGCTCCAGACGCGCAGGCTCAGTAGTTGTGGCTCACGGGCTTAGTTGCTCCGCGGCATGTGGGATCTTCCCAGACCAGGGCTCGAACCCGTGTCCCCTGCATTGGCAGGCAGATTCTCAACCACTGCGCCACGAGGGAAGCCCCAAATGGAGATTTTGAGGAGATCGTTTGAAATTTAAAGTTCTAGGGCTCAGACAAAAAAACAGATATGAGATATATATTTGAAAGTCATTAGAAAATAAACAGTATTTAAAACCATGTATTGATAATATCATCTGGAGAACTATTAGGAAACAGAACTGAGCCTTGATATAGAAAAATTGAGGCACAAAGAGAGCACTTTTATTTGCTCAACCTACCATATTAATTCAGGAATAAGTACACTTATGTTGATTAATTTGGCCTAATCCAATATTTCATCCTCTTTGGTCTAAAACTGTTACAATATATTCTCACATATATCTCCTAGGTTTATACCAATATAACTTAGAAAAATATTGTAATCTTTTGGAGGGTAACCTATTTCTTCCTAGGTTGGATTTTTCACTTGTCCTTATTGGAATATATTTAGATCTTTCTAGTTATAGGTCTAGACAAAATAAGGGTGGTAGGGATAAGTCTTGAGGAGAATCAGCACCCCATTGAAAGAAAGTTTAAAGTAGATCCAAGATTTTCATCTTTATTCATGTCTTCCCAAATATCCTCACTCTTCCTAATCAATGCACTAATTTTGACTTAAGGATACTTGGGTAGTCTGTGAATACACCTTACATTTTTATTCTTCAATTAACCCAGATATTTAAATGTTGAGTTTAACTTTCAGCCATTTCTGCCCTGCCATAAACAGATAAAAATAAATACATATATACAAAAGTATGAATTTTTTAGGACCACAAGAGTTTGAATTGAAATTGTTAAATCCTTGATCATGTAATTTTCCTTTCCTCCAGGACAGACATAAATGCCCTTCTACCAAAATCAAGAGAGTGTGAAGTTTAGGAGCCAAAAAGAAGTTATTCAAGAAGGAAGGAGTAGTCAATAGAATTAATGGTAACATTTATTGAGAGCTTACTAGGTGTCAGGCTATGCTCTAAGAACTTTACATTCATTTACTTTATTCTTACAGCATTTCTATGAAGTAAGTACTATTTTTATCTCTATTTTACAGAGAAGGAAATTGAGTCATAGAGATATTTTTAATTAATTGCTTTAAGTCCCAGCTAGTAATTGGCAGACTCAGGAATCTATCCCAGGCTGTCTGACTCCAGAGCCCACAGTTTCAACAACTACTTTATACTAACTTCTAACCAAAAGTGGTCAGCACCACTCACAGAAAAGTAAGCCATGGAACAAGAAATTGGTTTTTGTCTTAGTGGCATGGAGGTTATTGTTGACGGTAGTGAGAGCTGTTTTGGTGGAACAGTAGAACATGAGGCTTATCAGAGTATGTTGAGGAGAAAGTGGTGGCGGGGGGTAAGAAAAGGATACAGGGAGGGTTCTCAACTTGGTCAAGAAATTTAACTGTCAAGTTCAGGAGAAGAAGAGAGATAAGATGATAGAAGTAAAACTGGGGTCCAGGAGAGTTTTATTTTTGTTTATGTTTTTTGTTTTGTTTTTAAGATAAAAACCCTTTAAATGCTTATGAGGAAGACTTGTTTGAGAAAGAAGGAAGTTGATTACATAGGAGAGTAATGGGATAATAGGCAGCATGCTTCCTAGAAGGTAAGAGGGGATTGAATCTAGGGCACTGGTAGAGAACTGACCTGAAACAGGGTCAGGAGTAATGTTGCTTATATTTGAACAGGAGGGAAGGATAATAGGGTGGTAGCAAATGCAATTAGGTTTATAGGTTGAATGTCTGGGAATTAAGGGTGTACTCATGTGATAGCTTCATTTTTCTCTTTTAGGAAGTAAATTCACCTGGGCCTGAAAAATGATGGGTCTGGTGTGGTATAAATAGATGTTGAGAAAAGTATAAAATATGTGAATAACTGAGGCCAGTGAGAGATTTGTTAATTATCTAGATGAGGTCAGTGATGATAAATTTATAGTGTTACTTTGTTCTGTTTGTTATTTTTTCCAGTATTGTTCATTGCCCAAGACACAGAAAATGGATTCCTTCAGAATTTAGCTTTGCTAAATGAATGCAATGAAAAAAAACAGAAGAAGTTGGAGTTTACAAGGGAAAGAAAGAATAATTGAAATAATGGACCATGGAATCTTAAGTTGAACAGGAAAGCAGAAAGAAGGATTATGATTATGGTTATGCTTATGGTCATAGTTATGGTTATGATTAGGTTAGTATTAGGATTAGAATAAGGGTATAGAGTGTGGAAGGGACAAAAAATTAAAAATCCTGAAAAGGTTGCAGAGTAGTCACCATAAGATTAGCTGGAAAAGTAAACTTATTATGGACACATGATGATTTGAATTTTATTAGCTTCAGATTATGGCCATGTCCAGATTATGGCCTTAAGAACGTGTATCAGAGTGAAGTAGAGGAAAACATTGGAGACAAGTTATTAGAGTCCTGAATAGGACTAGAAAATCATGGACCTGGAAATCTTACAGGATAATAGCAGGAATCCGGGATAAAGAGGAAGCCTATCTATGACTCAGGTGTCAAGGTGTTCAGTGAATGAGGTGAAGTTAGTGAGTGGTTGGTAGGTGCCACCTGTAAGGGATGGGAGTGAGTGACAGGACTGAGCATCAAGCCTCCTAACAGTGGGTGTACGCACTGGACAGTGGGAAAGAAATATGCGAAATCTGCTAATCTTACTGCTCATGCTTAATATGTGGAGGTGACAGAAAAAATAAAAGCCACTTCCTGAGGCCTGCAGGTGAAACTAGGCTCTCAAGAGAGTCAGGGTCCAATGAGGCAGAGGTAGGGGGAATGTTCTGAATAGAAGTCAATGGTATAGAGGAATTTTTGTTATAGAATAGATCTTTTAGGGGTCACCGTTGCATGAGCTGAGAGAAAGGTGAAGGAAGAGGGGCTGGGAGGAGTTTTCTCAGGAAGGTAAACAGCATAATGCAGTAGAAAGTAGATTTTTTTTTGCAGTAGACTTTACTTTTTTTTAAAGAGGTCACTAGACTTTAGATATTGGCTGAATTAAACAGGAAGTAAAAGCCTGGGAATTCATGAGTTCAGCCCCGACATTCTCTTTGAAGGAAGTAGAATTGAGGGACTGATCGATAGTTTTTGGCTCACCCAACTTGAGGCAATGTTGGTTTGGCCACAGAGGGTTCAGAGCAGAACACAGGGCTTTGAGTGGTCCAATAGCCCCATTTCTGCTGGCCAGCATGTTTATTAATTGTCTAAATGTTTATTACTTTGGCTACAATCTGTTATTGCATGTATCATTCTGTGTTTCATTTGTTTATTTACAAATCTCTACTAAACTCTGGGTTCCCAAAGGGCAAAAACTGAATCTTGTCTTTTTATCCTTAGCACTTGTCTCAATGCTTGTTCAATAAATATTTGATCAGTAACTTTAAACACACTATTTCTAGTTCACATTCATCATACTACTACTCAATATAGTTTATCAATGCTGTGCTAGTTCCTAATTACTTCCAAAAATTTTTAAAGTCTAGATATGGAGGTTGGGTACAAACAAGAGGAAGAATGTGGAAACAATAGTTTGTGTATGAATCAGTGATAAGAGAGAGGAAACCAATTAGCATTCTTTTCATTATCAGTTGTTTTCGATTGTGGTATGATGACCTGGATAGGATTTCCCAGAAGAACTAAGTAGTGAAAAAAATAAATAAAAGAGGAATAAGTCAATTGCTTAACTGCATTTGATACTTAAGTAATCAATCTGAAATAATTATTTCAATAATAAATGGCTTAATGGACTCTAGTTGATTGCTGGTAGTTGACTTTTTACAATCAAATACCCTTCCTCATTTGCATTGTCAGATTATATAGCCAAACTTTCTTAAAAAGAGTTAAATTTTATTCATTATGTCAAAATCCAATCAGAGCCTTAATTTTTAATGATCTCCAGTTGTAATTTACATCTTTCCTACTGAGAAAATTTTCTCCTGTTCTCCTAGAATTCTGAAACTTTTTACACTAGTTGAATTGTAATTCCTGACCACAGGCTTTGTACTGGATATTGTAAAATAGTAGACAGTGTGTGCTCATCAAACATTATCAAATATAGCTTTTGCCAAATTCCAGTGGTGAAAATATATAATAGTCTTGTAGGGAGAAGCAGAGTAACATTTTCACAAGGTGAGGTTTTAAGCTGATCTCTAATACAATTGCACTTCCCTTTTCAATTAATCATAGATTTCTCTGTCAAAGTTTTAATAAAAAAGTAGTAAACTTATTATTATAATTACCACTTATCAAGTGCCTACTCCATGTTGGATGATTGACAGTATCTCATGTTATCCTAAAAACAATCCTGAAAATTTTTATTTACAGCTCTCAGATTATAAATTATAAAACTTAGGTTTGGAAAAACTAAATTATCTTCTGTCACAAGGTTTTAAAGAAAGTACCTGGAATTTAAGAACAGGTTTACTAACTCCCATCCCCATGCTCTTTGTATTATATCATATTACCTCTGTACCATACATATTTGCCAGTGTTTCCTTAGTAACAAAGTCAAATGTGTACACACACACACACACACACACACGACAATAAGCACTCGCCAGGACATAGAAGAAATCAGGCCCAGTTGAATGAGAACTAAGCAATGATTCTAATGAAAAATTTAATATTTTATGTCTTCAATTTCATGTTGAGCTTTTTGTTTGTTCATTTTAGTGGGGAAAACTGTATCTTCTGCAGAAAGATTCTTCATTTATTTGCAGTTTTGTGATATAGGTACAAACTTAAAGGTGAAAATTAATAGCAGAAGGATATTACATTTAAGGAAAAAATGTTACTTCATCCTCATAGTAAGTCCACTAAAAACAGAAACTTTATCATTGGCTTGGGATTATATTTCCCCACTCAAAGAACAGTGCCACAAATTTAGTGTTGGCCAAGATTCCTATACATGACAAAAGTACCAGTTCATTACAACCACTTATATAACCTGGAAATACAGCAGGCATGTTCTTGGTGGAGCCATTTTAATAATTATTGGTAAACTGAACTACAGATCCACAGTACCTTATTTGCAATTCCAAAATCCAAAAATCTTTAGAAACTGAAAGTTTGGGGTGAGTGTTGTACTAAAACTGATTTAGCTTAAAAGCAAACCTGAACTGACATGATGCTGTGGTATAGTCTTTAACTTACTTTGTATGAATTTTCATATTTTACTACAGAAATGTTAATATTTTAATTAAGGGATGATGCAGCTGCTGTGTAATGCATGGTATATGCTTCACATTCCTATCCTAAAATTCAAACACTTCTGAATACCAGACACATCTGCTTGAAGAGTTTTAGAAAATGAACTTTAAAACTGTATATTTCTCTTTCATGTTCAGCTCTGTTGCAATTATACCAAAGCTACCCTAAGTTTACATAATAAATTCTCACTAATTCAATATATTTAAAATTAATTTGAAATAATGGGACATATTTCATAATTAATTTATTTACATATAAATAATTAGACTTCCAAGGAGGGGGCATCCACCCTTTGTGGAGGCAAAATTTACACTGTGAAGTCATAAGAGTGCAATAATTAGGATGAAGGGCATTCCCATCACACCAAAAAGTTTCTTCAGGCCCTTTTGCAGTTAATCCCCTTTCCACCTCAGAATGACAACCATTTCTGCCACAATAGAATGGAATTATACAATATGTTTTCCTTTCTGCCTGGCTTCTTTCACTCAGGTTCATGATTTGGGGATTCACCCATCTTCTTGCATGTATTAGTAGTTTTTTAAATTGTTGAATAGTATGCCATTATATGAATATTTCACAGTTTATCTATTTACCTGTTTAGGGGCATTTGGTTTTCACATTGGGGCTATGATAAGTAAATTTTCTGTAAACATTGGTGTACAAATCTTTTTGTGGCTGTATATCTTCATCTTTTTTTGAGTAAATATCTAGAAGTGACATAAATGAGTCCATGCAAAAAGTGTATATTTAAGTATAATAAATCACCAAACTGTTTTCTAAAGTAGTTTACCATTTTATACCCCCAATAATAGTATATGAAAGTTTCAATGGCTACACATGCTCAACATGGATGGTACTGTCAAGGTTTGGTTTTGTTTGTTTTTTAAATAATTTGAGCTTGTCTAGTGGGTATGTAATAATGTTTTATGGTGATTTTCATTTGCATTTTCCTGATGATGAATGAAGCTTGACGTCTGTCTCTGAGCTTATTAGCTATTTGTATGTTCTTTTCATGAGGTGTTTGTTCAAATATCCCTCCACCCTCTTTTTGGGTCATCTTCTTGTTGAATTGTGAGAGTTCTTACTATATTCTGGATTCAAGTCTTTTATCAGATATACGTGTTGTGAATATTTCTTTCAGCCTGTAGCTTGACTTTTCATTTTCTTAGTAGTGTCTTTTGCAGAGCAGATGTTTTTATTTTTAATTAAGTCCAATTAAAAATTTTTTGTATGGTTCTTGTTTTTTTTTTTGTTCTAATAAATCTTTGCTTACCTAATGATGCAAAGAGTTTCTTTGATTATAACCGTTCAAAAATAAAACCAACTCTCCTTTTGCTTCTTTATTGAGTGAGAAGTTTGGTCAGATAAATATTAAACTTCTTAACTAGTATTTTTTAAATTAGTTTCTGAGATTTTCTATGACAAAACCCGTACTACGTATTTTTCTAAATAATATGGGTGAATCAGAGGTTGATATTTCCAGTTCTCAGTGAACATACACTATATTAGGAGAAATAAAAGAAGTATAGTTCAAGGGCAAATATGCTAAGTGCTTCAAAACATATAACCATATCTCTAAAGATGTTCTAGGCACCAGAAGATCACTCCTGACTGAACAAGAGAAGCTTTATGAAAAAGGCACCACTCAACCTGGGTTGTGGATCATGGCAAATTTTGATAGACAGGGGTGAAGAGAGGGCATCCAACATAGCATGGCATAAACAGGAGCACAGAGGCAAATTTTTTAAAATAAGTGTGTTCAGACAATAGTGGGTCATGTAGTTTAGGTGAAGATTAGTTCCATTTTAGGTGAATAGTGAGACATAAGGCTGGAAAACAAATTTGGAGGATGGGTGGAGGGAGGGTTCATACTGTGTTTACTGCTACTTACCTGACTAAGTGGATCTAGATTCTTTCTGAAGGGACACCCATTGATAATTTCAAGTAGAGAAAGAGTATAGTTTAAAGAGGTACTCTAGAGGGTTTTCATGCCACCTTGATGAGAATGGTTCAAGACGTAAAGATATAAGAGAGAGACACCAATTAGGACTCAGCTGGAAGGGACTGGACTCCACTGCCTGGTACTGTGTTTCGTCTTTTACTTTTTTCCATGCATTCATGTTCTGTCTCTCCATCATGATTGTGGGGTTTTTTTTTTAAATGGTGGGCTATGACATTTCTCTTTTCATATTTTCCAGACTCTAGACTAAACTACCCAGCAATGTTGATTGATACATATGCAGCCCAAAGAGAGTGTAGAAAGATGACAGAGAGAGAATAGAAATGGCCAATTCCAGGGAGATATCAGTCTCAGTCTCATCATTAGAATTGCCTTATGGGACATATATCATGCTGTGTCAGAATCTCACTTGTTTAGAGGTCAGTTTTAGTTTTGGCCATGTGAACATAGGCAAGTCACAGTTGCCCTAAACTCTCTCAAATTCACTTTCACTATCTATAAAATGAAAGGTTTATGTGAAATGTTTCTAAGGTGACTTTTACTTCTGAACCTCTAAATACTGGCACAAAACCAGCATGTTACTTCCTTCTTAGATGTCATTTAATGTGAGGTTATTTACAGAAGGGTCTTAAAAGTGGTCATTCTGTGTTCTAAAAAATAAATTATCCCAATATTAGCATTTAGAATGAACAACATAATAAATTATTGAATGTAGAATTTACAGGATATTAATTCTCTGTTTGGTGCTGGAGTGATTTCTGTAAGCATTTCTCAGCCTTAATTACATGTCACTTTTTATCACATCATACACTAAATTAATATAATATGCTCACTGTGACATGGTTTCAAATTCCCTATTTTTCTTCTCCTGTAAGTGTCTAAATATGTAGCATCTTGCTTGTGGGTTTAGAAGGTAGTGCTTATCACTTATTAGTTTTCCACTGTAATCCCCCAACCATAAACATAAAAACAAGGAAGGAAGAAAAGAATGAAGGGAGAAAGGAAAGAAGGAAGAAAAAAGAGTAGAAGGAGCAACGACAAAGGAGAGGAGAAGCCTGCTGGAGCACCTCAGGGCTGAAAGAGAACAACAGCTTCCTTCACTTCCCCAGTGTTACTGTCCTGTGACCCTTGACAGTTATAGTCCTCAGCTGGAGAAACTTTGACCCAGTGTTTAGTTAATAAAATGATTTTTCCAGAAATTTACATTTCATTACATACACAAACACACACACACGTATGGTAAAATAATGGATTTTTAATATTGAAATCATTTGCACACTTCTGAATACCATTTCCCAAGAAGTTACACTGAACTTAATTTATTAGAAAAATATAGATTTTGTGTTACATGAAATAATTGGCAAACTGGTTGCTTAACGATTCATAAAATTAACTTTTAGCTTAAACTTCAAAAAATTTAAAGTTTCAACATTTCAAGCATTTTATTTTGCTTTTTATAGACAGAGAAATAAGAAGCTCTCCAGAGAAAATTTCTGTGCAAGCAAAATGTGTTCCAAAAAGGCTTGTGAAACTCCATTTGATATTGTCATCTACTGAGAGAGAGAATGAAATTATCATTTGATAAAGCTCAAAGAAAACTTGATGGTCTCAGATAAAATGAGTGATCTTTACAAAGGAAAAGTACTTCACAGAAGCCGGAAACTGGGATACCAAAGGGAGGAAACTGGTACTAGAATATTTCACTTAATGACTGTATGACAAGTCCATCACAGGTCATTATTTATAGGTCATTTTCCTGTCAATTGTAGGAATCCTGGCCTTAATCATTAGTGTCAACACACACTTCCGTATAAAAACTTCCAACATGATACAGATAATTCTGAGAAACACGATATGTGTTCTGACAATTTTGTGCTTTTCTTTTGACTCTGAATTTGCCAAGATATTTCCTGTTAACTCCTTGGCATGAGTGTTTTCAAGTGTCTGTTACTGATGCCAGCACTAAGTGTCATGCTGGGAAAATCCAGTTTTTGAAAGGAAAGTTACAAAGCATCGTGGTCAGCATTAAATTTAAAGAAACATCACAACTGCTTTTAAATACATTTCCACAGTTATGGAAATGTATAATAATTGCAGTTATAATATTTCATTATTTTAGATAGAATTTCTTTTTTAACAACTTGACTGAAATATAATTTATATACAAATAACTGTTCATACTTAATGTATACAATCTGATGAGCTTGGACACCCACACATCACGACAATCAAGGTAATAGACATACCCAGCATCTCCCAAAATTTCCTTGGATCCCTGTGTTTTGTTTTTGTTTTGTTTTGTTTTGGGTGGTAAGAATACTTAATTTGAGTGCTACCTTCTTAGCACATTTTTAAGTGCACAATACTGTACTGTTAACTCTCTGCACTATGTTGTACAGCAGATCTGCAGAATTTTTTCGTCTAGTATAACTGAAACTTTATGCCCATTGAACAACTCATTTATTCCACCCGCAGTCCTGGCAATTACTACTGTATTCTCTACTACTATGAATTCAACTACTTTAGATCCTCATATATGTGAAATCATGAGGTAATTGTTCTGTAAGGAGCTTTTTTCACTTAGCATAATGTCCTCCAGGTTCATCAGTCCTGTCACAAATAGAAGAATTTCCTTCTTTTATAAGGCTGAACAATATTCTTTTGTATGTACATACCACATTTTCTTTACTTATTCATCTGTCAATAGACAAGTGGGTTGTTTCCATATCTTGACTGCTTATAAATAATGCTGCAATAAGCATGGGCATGAAGATATCTAGGCAAGATCCTGATTTCAATTCTTTTGGATATATACCAGAAGTAGGATTGCTGGATCACATGGTAGTTCTAATTTTAATTTTTTGAGGAACCTCCATACTTTTTCCATAGCTGCTGCACTATTTTACATTTCCAGGAAGAGTGTACAAGGGTTCCAATTTCTCCACATCTTTGCCAACTCTTGTTATCTTTTGTTTTTATGATAATAGCCATCCTGACAGGCGTGAGGTGATAACTCATTGTAGTTTTGATTTGCATTTCCCTAAAACTTAGTGATGTTGAGCATCTTTTCATATACCTTTTGGCTATTTGTATCTTTTCTTTGAAGAAACATCTATTCAAGCCCGTTGCCCATTTTGTAATCAGGTTATCTGGCTTTCCTGCTATTGAATTGTAGGAGTTCCTTATATATTTAAGAAATTAACCCCATATCAGATATATGATATGCAAATATTTTCTCCCATGCTGTAGGTTGCCTTTTCACTCTGTTGTTTCCTTTGCTATGTCATAAACTTTTTAGTTTGATGTAGTTGCACTTGTCTATTTTTGCTTTTATTGTCTGTGCTGTTAGTGTCATAGCCAAGAAATCAAGAAATCACTGCTGAGACCAATGTCAAAAAGATTTTCCTCTATGTTTTCTTTTAGGAGCTTTACAGTTTCAGATCTTAAATATGTCTTTAATCCACTTTCAGTTGATTTTCATGTATGCTGTAAAATAAAACTAAAATTTCATTCTTTTGCAATGGGAATATCCAGTTTTTCTAACACCATTTGTTGAAGAGACTATCCCTTCCCCACTGTGTATTCTTGGCACCCTTGTCAAAGATCAGTTGACTGTATGTGTGTGGATTGATTTCTGGGCTCTCTATTCTGTTCCACTGATCTATATGTATGCCTTTATGCCAGTGCCATTCTGTTTTAATTACTGTAGCTTAGTAATATATTTTGAAATCAGGATGTGGGATATCTCCCACTTTCTTCTTTCTCAAGGTTGTTTTGACTATTGTGGGTTTTTGTGGTTCAGTATAAATTTTAGAATTGTTTTCTCTATTTCTGTAAAAATGTGCCATTTGGAGTTTGGTGAGGATTGCTTTGAATCTGTAGATGGCCTTGGGTAGTATGGGCATTTTAACAATATTAAGTCTTCCAATCCATGAACACAGGTTGTCTTTACATTTGCTTGTGTCTCCTTTAATTTCTTTCATTAATGTTTTGAAGTTTTCAGTGTCTTAGTCTTTCACTCCCTTGATTAGAGAATTTTTCCTTTTTGGTGCTATTGTAAATAAAATTGTTTTCTTAAGAAATTTCCTTTTTGAATGATTCATTGTTAGTGTATGGAAATGCAACTGGTTTTTGTATGTTGATTACTTGTATTTTATAACTTTACTGAATTTGCTTATTAATTCTAAAAGTTGTTGGGTTTTTGTGGAGACTTTAGGGTTTTCTACATATAGGATTGTGTCATCTGCAAACAGAGATGATTTTACCCCTTCCTTTCTGATTTGGATGCCTTTTATTTATTTTTATTGTTCTGGCTCCATCTCCCAGTACTATATTGAATAGAAGTGGCAAGAGAGGGTATCCTTACCTCATCCCTGATCTTAATGAAAAAGCTTTCGGCTTTTTATCATTGAGTATAATGCCAACTATGGACTTGTAATATATTGCCTTTATTATGTTGTGGTACATTCCTTCTATACATAATTTGTTGAGATGTTTCCCATGAAAGAGGTCAGATTTTGTTAAATGCTTTTTCTGCATCTATTGAGATGATCGTATGATTTTTTTCCCCATCATTCTGTCTTCTGGTGTAGCACATATATTGATTCATATATGTTAAAGTGTTCTTGCATCCCAGGGATTTGTCCCACTTGATCATGCTGTATGTGCTGTTGAATTCAGTTTGCTAGTATTTTGTTGAGAACTTTCACATCTACATTAATCAGGGATATACTGGCCTATAATTTTTTTTCCTGTAGTGTATCTGTCTGGATTGGTATCAGGGTAATGCTGGCCTCATAAAATGAGTATGATGTGTCCCCTCCTCTTCATTTCTTTGGAGAAGTTTGAGAATGATTGGCATTGATTCTTCCTTAAGCAGCTGGTAGAAGTCACTAGTGAAGCCATCTGGTCCTGGGCTTCTCTTTGCTGGGAGTTTTTGATTACTGACTCAATCTCCTTACTCGTTGGTCTTTTCAGATTTTCTATTTCTTCATGATTCAGTCTTGGTAAGTTGGATGTATTTAGGAATCTACCCATTTCTTCTAAGTTATCCAATTTTTTAGCTATAATTGTTCATAGTAGTCTCATGATTATTTTTGTTTCTGTGCATCAGTTGTTCTGTCTCCTGTTTCATTTCTGATTTTATTAATTTGAGTCTTCTCTCTGTTTTTCTTAGTCTAGCTGAAAGTGTGTTCATTTTTTAATCTTTTCAAAAACCCAAGTCTTAGTTTTCTTGATTTTTTTTTCTATTGTTTTCTTAGTCTCTGTTTTATGTCTGCTCTTATCTTTATTATTTCCTTCCTTATGCTAACTTTGGGCTTAGTTTGTTCTTCTTTTTCTAGTTCCTTTAGGTATAAGTTTAGGTTGTTTATTTGAGATCCATTTTCTTTTGTGTGTGTGTGTGTCAGAGGTGACCAACACCGTGAACAGTGTATTTTTAATAATTAGCTCTGGGATAACTGGATATCCTTATACAAAATATTAAATTGGAAACAACTTAAATTGCACCCCCATTTTACATAATCAATTTAGGTAGACTAAATGCCCAAACATGAAAGGCAAAACTATAAAGCTTTCAGAAGATAATATAATATCTATAGGGAGATCTATTTTCTTTTTAATGTAAGCATTTATTGTTATAAATTTCCCTCTTAGTACTGCCTTTGCTAAATCCCATAAGTTTTGGTCTATTGTGTTTTTATTTTCATTTGTCTCAAGATATTTTCTGATTTTCCTTTTGATTTCTTCTTGGACCCATTGGTTGTTTAGAGTGTGTTGTTTAACTTCCACATATTTGTGAATTCTCCAATTTTCCATCTCTTATTGATTTCCAGTTACATACCATTGTAGTCAGAAAAAAATATTTGGTATGATTTCAGTCTTCTTACATTTGCTAACAGTTGTTTTTTGGTCTGACATGTGTCTATCTTGGAAAATGCCCCATTTGTGCTTGGGGAAAACGTGTATTCTGTTGCTGTTGAGTGGAACGTTCTGTATATGTCTGTTAGGTCATTTGTTTTATAGTGTTGTCCAAGTCTGCTGTTTCCATATTGATTTTTCTGTCCAAATGTTCTGTTCGTTGTTGAAACTGGGGTACTGTAGTAACCTACTATTATTGTATTGCTGTCTATTTCTCCTTTCAATTTTTTAGTTTTGTTAATATTTGCTTTGTATATTTATGTGCTCTGATGTTGGGTACATACATATTTATAATTGTTATATCTTTCTGATGAATTGGAAGATATATATATATATCCTTTGTATCTTTTATCATTGTATAATATCCTTTCTTGTCCCATGTGGCAGTGTTTGACTTAAAGTCTATTTTGTCTTTTACAAATATAGCCACCCTGCTCTCTTTTGTTTACCATTTGCATGGAATATATTTTTCCATCCATTCATTTTCAGCTCATGTGTGTCCTTAACTTTAAAGTGAATCTCTTGTAGACAGCATATAATTTGGGCTTGTTTTATTATCTATTAATCCACTCTACGTTTTTTGATTGGAGAGTTTAGTTCATTTATGTGTAAAGTAATTATTGATTGGAAAAGATTTACTATTGCAATTTTTTAAATTGTTTTCTGTCTGGATTGTAGTTCTTTTGTCCCTCTTCTCCTCTTTTTTCTTCCTATGTGTTTTGTTGATTTTTTTGTACCAATGTTTTTTGTATCATTTATATAGTGGTTACCATGAGGATTACATAAAACATATTATAGTTATAATAGTCTATTTTAAACTGATAACAATTTAACAACAACCACAAACAAAAACTCTATACCTTTACTTCTCTCCCCACATACTATAAGTTATTGATAACAAAATTTGCATCTTTTTATATTGTGAATCAATTAAAATTTATATTGTGGATCCATTAACAAATATTCTTAATATTTTTGTTTTAGCATCCTTTCATTTCAGCTTGAAGAACTCCCTATGGCGTTATTGTAAAGCAAGTATAGTGATGACATACTCCAGTTTTTGTTTGTCTGGGAATGTATCTTGCCTTCATTTTTGAAGGATAGTTTTTCTGGGTACAGTATTTTTGATTGGCTTTTTTTTTTTCTTTCACGACTTTGAATATATCATCCCTCTCCCTTCTGTCCTGCCAGGTTACTGCTGAGAAATCCTCTGATAGTCTTATGAGGGGAAGGGTTCCCTTGTACATCATCAGTCATTTTTCTCTTTCTGCTTTCAAAATTTTCTCTTTGTCTTTGACTTCTGACAATTCGATTATAATGTGTCTCAGTATAGACTTCTTAAGGTTCTTCCTGTTTGGTCCTGTTGGCTTCATGAATCTGGATGTCTTTTTCCCTCCCCAGATTTGGGAAGTTTTCAGCATTATTTATTTAAATCGGTTTTCTGGCCCTTTCTCTCACTTCTGCTAGGAGTCCAATGATGCATATACTAGTTTGCTTGATCATGTCCCATAAGTCTCATAGGCTTTCTTTACTCTTTTTCATTCTGTATTCTTCTACTCTTCTGACTTGATATATCAAATGACATATCTTTGAGTTCACTGATTCTTCTGCTTAATAGAGTTTGATGTTGAAGTGCTCTATTGAATTTTTCAGTGCAGTTATTGTTTTCTTCAGCTCCAGAATTTCTGTTTGGTACTTTTTTGTGATTTCTATCTCTTTGTTGATAGTCTCATGTTTTTCATATATTGTGTTCCTGATTTTGTTTATTTGTCTATCTGTGTCTCTTGTAGCTCACTGGGCTTCTTTAAGACACTTATTTTAAATTCTTTGTCAGGCAATTCATAGATCTCCATTTCTTTATGTTGAGTTTCTGGAGATTTCTTTTGTTCCTAAGATAGTGCCACATTTCCCTGATTCTTTATGTTCCTTGTAGCTCTGCATTTGTGTCTTCCTTTTTAAAGAAGCAGCCATCTCTTCCAATCTTTATAAACTGGTTGCAGCAGTTAAAGACCTTTACTAATAAGCCTGGCTAGAGATTCTGGTAGCCTCTCAAACATTTTCTGTAGATGTGCACTCCATTCCTCTTCTTCCCTTCTGGGTGAGAGGTTTCAGGTTTGTGTGCCTTCTCCCAATCTCATAGAGCCATGCAGAGACCATTGTAACACTCTGCTCCTTTTCTTAGGACAGTGCACTGAAATGCTGGTATGTTGGGTACAAGCTCTGTTTCTGTCCCTTCCTCCTGAGGAGAAAATTATGAGGTGTGTGCCTTTTCCTTATTCCACAGAGCTGCTCCAGCTGCTGAGAGCTACTAAGCCCTTTTCCATAGGGCAGTGCACTAAAATGCCCAGATGATGGGTGTAAGCTCTACTTCCCTTCCTTTCTCCGAAAGGAAAAATCTCTGGATTGTATACCTTCTCTCAACCCTGTAGAGGAGTTCAGGATGCTGAGAGCTGCCTGCCTCTTTTTCCTAGGGCAGTGTACTGGAATGCCAAGAGGCTGGATGCATGTTCCACATCTCTCCCTGAAGCCTCAGCTTTGTGAACCTTCTCTCAATACCATGCAGTAAGCTGAGTGCCCCTGCCCCTTTTCTTTGTTAGCTGCCCAGAAGTTCTGACTATGGTGGTTGCCTCAGCACTCTGAGTGAGGTAAGACAGAAGTAGGTCTCTTGGGAAGCACCCTGAAAGGCTGGGGATGTCAAATGCATGTTTTACTCACTCTTTCCTCTGATAAAGAAATCATGAGTAAGGTAAATCTCTCTCAGCACTGAGTTATGCTGGCTTAGGGAAGGGGCCGACATGGGTAAAGTGAAGTTGTTCTACTTAACCATTTTAAAGTGGTTTTTCTCAATTTTGTCCTCATCTGAGGTATTGCAACTTCTTGACTGGATTTTGGATATCTCATAAAATACATTTATCAAATGTTTTATTACTACTTCTGTCAGGAGGAACAAGTGCTGAGACTTCCTATTCCATCATCTTCCTGACATCATAGACAGAATTACTGAAAATTTTCTTTCCTTACTTTTCTCCTTTGGTGGGATAATATTTTCCCACTCAGCAATTATTCCATGAGTAAAAGAGATAAAATTATTTTGCTGCTATGTGCTATGAACTACAGGAAGAATAGACATGTCTCAAAATCAACAACAACAACAGAATTTTCTGTGTGATCAGGGTCATTAATACTCTAAAAAGTAAATGCATTTCCAAATATATTTAGCTATGATAGGTATTGGGGAAATGTTCCCTCAGCTAACAGAATCCCTTTTAAAAATATATTGCACCATCTCAAAGTTACCTATTTTAAAATAGGGAACCATAGAACTTTTTTATATATTTAAAGATGAGATAACGAGCTCTTCCTGGCTCCTATCTATCTGGACTGGAGCACTGAGTGTATGAGTGGTAGATCAATTAGAAATTTAAAGAAAATGACTGTTGCAGGATGAATTAGATTGAAATTTTCCCATCAGTATAATATTTTCTAACAGAGATATTAATGAGATTGTAAGTGATTATGTCACCTGGAAGAGTCTAGTTTTCAAATTAGCATAATAGTTTGCAAATAAAATAAGATATACATGCATTATGGGAAAGTGTAATTTATAAATCAAGAACATTTAAAAAGAGAATTACTACTTGGAAGAGCTGAAAGAAAAAAATAACAAAGAAGTCAAAGAACAAAGAAATAAATATTTTCATATTAATTTAATGATTTATAAAGCACAAAATACAAATGATCCCTAAATAGCCAGCCAACAAGATAAGAAATTAATTTTGTACACATGTAATTTAATGATTTCTAAAGACCCCTCATTTAGCATTGCAGAAAAAAATTTTAATAAAAACAATCAGTGAGGATTGATCATATAATCTAAAGATGAAATTGAGACAGGATACAAAGGTGTAACTATAATTTAGTCAAATTTAATTAATGGGTTGACCAGAAATACTGAACGCCTTTGCTAGCATCAGCATTGTGAAAATTACTCTGGGAATTATAAAATATTAGGCAAAGAATCTTAAAAATCTCAAAATAAGAATCCAAATTCATTAAGCATGTATCTAGTGTATACTAAACAGTAAACACTGTACTAGTTGTGGAGTACATGGATGACTAAGGCATGGTCCTCATCATGGAAGATTCAGTAGCATAAGTGAGGAACCAAATATAATGCAATATGAAACTGTCACAGTAATACAAATAGGAAAAATAATATATGAGAAGAATTGTCCTGGAAAAGTTGACAAGTTTCAGTGACTCTAAATCAGTGTTTCTCAAACTTAAATCTCATGTTCTCATTTAATTTCATTTGAAAATTGAAGAAGTATGAAATAATATAACAAAAGTTAAAGCAATGGCAATTTTAACGTGGCCTTACCCAAATTACACACATATTTCTTGAGATTTTACTATACCTTCTTTAGAATTATACCTTTTGCTCAAGAATCACTGTACTAGATTCAGATTAGATTTGAGTAAAGAAAAGTATTAACATATAGAGGATGTTTAGGCTTAAACTAAACTTACATGCTGCAGTGGATGTCTACTCACCTTTATCACCTTGTCACAAAACCACAGTCTAAAGAACTTATTATGCCAAAACCTAGAGGATGGGCTGCAGGCAAATATTTAACAAGTAGGGCTCCCTGCCATTATGATGTCGTTTTGCTGTAGTAACCCCTGCACCTACCAGATACTAGGTAACTAAATTTCTCAATAACTGTTATTAACATCATCTCTATTTGTAAACCTGACATTTAAACCACAACAGGGAGGCTTTTTCTGGCAACCCACACAGGCAGAGCAGTTTTCAAGAGACTATTAAATACATGTCCCACCCTAGCTTTGGTCAAGATAATGTAGGTATAGTAGTTTTCTGTTGCTGCTGTAACAAATTACCACAAACTTAGTGGCTTAAAACAACAAAATTTATTCTCTTACTGCTTTGGAGGTCTGAAGTCCGAAATGAGTCTCATGGGGGCTAACTTCAAGGTGTATGCAATACTGGTTACTTCTGAAGGCTTCTGAAGAGAATACATTTCTTGCCTTTTCCAGCTTTCAGAGGCTGCCAGCATTCCTAGGCTCATGGTCACATCATTCCAAACTCTGCTTGTGTTGTAGCATCACTTTCTCTTCTGATCTGACTTCTCCTGCATCCTTCCTGTCAGGATCCTTATGATTACACTGGGCCTGCCTGGGTAATCAAGGGTCACCTCCCCACCTCAAGGTTCTTAATCTCATAAGCAAAGTACTTTTGGCCATGTGAGTTAACATATTCATAGGTTCAGGGTGTCAGGGAATGGACATCTTTGTGGGCCAGTATTCTGTCTACCACAGTAGCCTATCTTGAGGTGAAGTTTCTCCAGGTCCTCCTGTCTGAGAGAGGATCTTGCCTTGAGGGAGGAAGGGCACAGAAAAGCTATGCTGTGATTTGGCCCAGGTCACTTCAGTCCCCTGAAGATAGTACTTCATATCACCTACCATGCCCAAAACTCTCTTACTGGGGGATCTGCAGGCTAATTTCCAATTTAATTTTTGCAATTTACTCTAATTATGAATTTCCTGAGAAATGTTATTTGATATCTAAATTGAATATAAAGTAGTCCTGACTTCTTGCAAAACAAAAATAAAAGAACTCTCAAGTTGATTAGCTGGACATTTCATCAAATCCTTTTGTTTAAAAATTAGTAAGTTCTTCTGCATACAAATGGCAGGACAGTGTCTATAGTTACATGAAAGATTACCTTGAAACATTAGGCTTGGGTGCTCAGGAACTTCACTGTAACAATAGCAGGGATTTACTTTACAAAGTGCTTTGTACCATTGAGAAAGAACAGTGATGTCAGTACTGAATTATGTATTAATGGCTGACTTCAATTTAAAAGTCACAGTTAATGTGTTTCAAATAAAAGAAAGCTCTCAAAAGAACTCATTTAAGTTAGTTAATCATAAGAACAAAACAAGTTCTGCCCTTCTTGGTATTATCAGAATTTAGAGTAAACTCCCCAGAGGAAGTGGTGGAAACAGGTAGGATAAATGTTCCCAAAGAAATAATGACTCATCTGGAAGTTTATAATTAAAATCTGGGCCAGGCATATCAAACACTCTTACCAAAGTGAGCTCAACAGCAGAAGTTTTCTTCAGAGCAAAAAACAGTATAACCTAGCCATGTAAAAAGCACTTTTTCTTTAAAATAGGATGAATATAATGGTCTTTCATTCACAGTATCTTTAACAATGGTCCCTATTTTTGGTTTATTCTTAGAAAAAGAAACCAAATCCTCTGCAAAAGATTCACTGAAGCCATCAGTTGGTCAACATTTAATAAATGTCCACATCAGTCATTAACTCAACAAATAATTACTGAGCACTTAACACATGCCAAGCCATGTTCTAGGTGCTAGAGGTGTAAAGATAATCAAGGGAGAAAAAGCACCTATCCGCATGGAACTTATACTAAGTGAAGATTCCACGAATAATACCTAAATAACAAGTTAATACTTAAATAACTGTCTCATGAGAAATTGTTACATATACATTGTTTCATTTACAATGTTTCATGTACACTGAAAAAAATTAAAGCAAACTAAGTAATTAGGTTGTGATGGCTAGGGTAGGGGCATTTTCGATAGAGTGGTCTGGAAAGACCTCTCAGAGAAAATAGCATCTGTACAGGGACCGAAAGGAAGTGAAGCGGCCAGTCATGTGAAGATCGGGAGAAAGTGCATTCCAAGCAGAAGGGACAACAGGGTAAAGAAAACTCCTGAAATAGGAAAGAGTTTGACATGCTCAAGAAGGAGTGAAGCCACTGTGATTGGCCAGAGTGGGCAGCAGCAAGAATGGTAGGAGGAGATAAGGTCTGTGTAGCCTGGGGCCTTGAACTTGAAGTTTATTCTGAGGACAATGGGAAACCTTTGGAGACTTTTCAGCAAAGAAATAACATGCTTGAGTTCTGTTGTTAAAAATTCACTCTAGCTATTTATGTAGTGGATTATGTAGGACCCAAGAGTAGATGCAGAGACAAGGTAGAGGCCGTGTCAGGTGAAAGACATTAGTTACTTGGACTAGGCCTGCATTCTGTCCACTGAAGACACACCACCATATAACAATCACTGATTTAGTGTGTGTAATGCATCCTGAATGATTAGGTTAGTGGGGCGCCAACCTGCTGCCTCAGCTATGCCTTCAACGAGTTGTCTGATTACTCTCTCAACTTGACAGCTTCTGGGGTTATGGGATGGGATACAATCACTAGATCTCATGGTCATGTGCCCATTGCCTCACTTCCTTTGCTGTTAAGTGGGTTCCCCCCACCATCACATGGCTATAGGAGTGAGTGGAAGGAGAGGCACTGGGGCATCAATGGTAGATGACATGAGGCTCCCAGAGTTCTGGGCTATCTGGTTGTGCAACTTCCTTGTGTCCCCCAGGCCTACATGTGCCTGATCACATATTTACCACTTCCACAACCTCACAATAGCTGACAGCTGTTAACAGCACTCCCAGCAGCTAGGAAAAGTGGACCTTCATTCAAAAGGGGGAACTGGAAAGTACATCATGGCACCCACTACATTCTTCAGAGATTTCAGATGCTAATTAGTTTCCTCATTGTACCTGGCACAAGGATCAATATTTTATCCTCTTTCAGAGTAGGAAACTGAGATGCAGAAGATTCTTTTGTGTAACTGTCTAACATATCTCATCTCTGTGTTTCTGCAAATGAAGCTACAGAGCTCTATAGAATACAGAATCCCACTGACAACTATTTCATTTACCCTAAATCCTTTCTCCACTAAGTTGCATACTGCTAGTTCTTTTAACTTTACATATTTCTCAAACCGTTCACCCTTCCCTGCACAAATTCAAGTTCATTGGTGTCCATCCTGTATTTTGATGTTGTTTCTCATGAGCAAAGACTATCTAATTCTATATTTTACAGATGGCATTTAAAAATTATATCTAACACCATATCATTTTTACTCATAAGTAAACGTCCTCTTCTTAGAGTTGACCTCTTGTTCCAGACTTTGAAAGTATTTGAAACCTTGTTCTGTGATCCAACCTATTATTCAGCTAAGTGAACCCTCTGCTAGTGTGAGAAATGTTTTCAAGTCATAGCTTTTACCGCTTAATAGTTCTACTGTACAAGAAGAGCTTTATAACACTGTTAAATCACTGGAATTCTATTAAGGTTATGCAGTTAAAGTCTTCAGCAAACTTTAGTATCATGCTAATTTTAGCTTACTCTCACCAAATGTTAGCAACTATCAAAAATGCACTTCAGTTTTAGTAAGCAACCTTCAGTTATACAAAAAATAGAAGTCCAAGGACTTTGAGACCACTTACCTATAAGAACAAAAGAAGCAACTTGAATGTCTGGATACATTTTAACCCCTTCAGATGGGCTTCTGGTGGGCCTTCAAATACCTGTTGAGAGACATCCTCTACATCTGATTCAGTCTATTAATCCATTAATCTAATTTTGTACGTGCTTTACTTGTCATACAGCCCACTTTTGCATTTTGTTCAAGCTGGTATCATAAGATCTCCCTTGCTTCCTTCTCTTAATCTCTGACCAGAAAATGTTGTTCTTGGTTTATGCCTAGATCTGAAGGGAACTGGGGTGGTCATAGAGAAAGAGAAGAGCCAATATGAGCAGCCCTGGAGACGTGCTGGAGGCTGTGATGTCACTGCATGCTCCAGCATGCTTGTCCTAGTGGGTATGGCCAGTGCCCTCAGTTCTGAATATTTACTATCTCAAACATCATCGCTGAAGAAATATGTTGGTGAGTCACACAATAAGCATTATTCCCTCAAAGTTTTAGTAATGCTAAGATGAGTATCTAAACTGATAATAAAACTGCTGATTTCTCCTATAATTTTTTTTAACATAAACCACCATTTCCGTAAATCAGTCTATTCCATGTTACTTCCTCCATCAGCCATGGCCCAACATAAGTCTTAGTTGGAGGGCTTTTCATTGTTGGCCTTAGAGATATATAGCTGAAACACTGATCCTGAGCCTACACATTCATAATGATGATGTTCAATCATTCTATAGGTCAAAATAGGCTTGGAAATGTCAGGAAAATTGGCAACTTCTATAATCTCTCTAAGGTAGATTTTACGGTTCAGAGACTACATCTAAATACACCTGAAACTGGAATGTGTGTGTATTATGTGTATGTGTGTATACACTATATCTATGCATTTATATGCATATACATATATTGTATATAGTATGTATATGTGAATATATATTATGTATATGAGTATATGTATATATGTGTGTGTATATATATGTATATATGTGTGTGTATATATATATATTCCACCCCCACCATGGAGGAAATAGATGGAAAACAAGAAACAGACAAATAAATTAATTACAAATTAATTAGGACAATTAGGTCAAATTAAGAGTGCAAATGGAGTTGATCATTTTCTTTTTCCTCCTTTCATTAACTTTCTATTTGATATTTAGATGAATATAGCAATGCATATGTTGAGTACTTTTAACGCCACCAGTTTAGTCCTTTTTAAAGGAAAGCATAGAACGTTCTGGTACTGCCTTCTGATTGCATCTTGATTGAAGTATTTTTGAAATATTTTTTAAAACTGAGCAGAGTCTTCCAGAAAGTCCTGGTTCCGGCAGCACTCTGTTGGCACACCAGGGATCAAACCCGTGCCCCCTGCATTGGGAGCAGAGTCACGGAGTCTTAACCACTGGACCATCAGGGAAGCCTTTTTTTTTTTTTTTTTTTTTTGGCTGCACTGTGTAGTTCGCGGGATCTTAGTGTTTCCAGAACAGGGATTGAACCTGGGCCTTCAGCAGTGAGAGAGCAGAGTCTTAACCACTGGACTGCCAGGGAATTATATCAATATATATATAAAATTCCAAAAGCCAGTCTACTTTGTTTAGACTTCCTTATTTCAGAAGAGGAAATTGATACAAAGGAAGACAGATTTTTCTTGGCCCCTTCATTGCTGATGACAAAAATTCCGTAAGGAAGGAGAGTGTCAGGGGTTCCCACTGCTCTTTTTTGCTTCTTGCTCTTCTCTTGAAATAAATTTTGAAAATACCACAGTGAGCTTTGCAATTAAATTGCTTTACCCAAAGCAGATGTTCTTAGGAGCATTTTCCCTTCTGCAGTATGGAGACTCATAGTTTCTCCACTCATTCGTCTTGTTAATTAGTATCTAAGAGAACTCATGAAGTGGCTGGTCAGAAAGAAATCGGATACATGAGTAAGAGTTTAATTGTTGCTTTTAAACTAAATTATTAAACTGTAAGCCATCTGAAATAGATAAAAGACTGAAAAAGACAAATCAGCCACCACCTACATATTTTATTTCATTACCTTTTTGGTTTATACTGTTTTAGTATTTTTGCTCAGTTTGAATAATGAAACAATTAATTGGTTTTGCTTTTAAAGTAATGCTATTATAAACATGTAATCAAACTGAATAACATTATGAAATAGATATTATGTATTAAAATATGTATTTTTAAGGCGAGTCTTAATTTAACCCAGGCAGTGAAATCTCCTTTCCTGTATACCTCAATGGTTTAGTATATTTTATCTCCCACTGAAATTATTTTTCAGAAATCTTTCTATTCGATTTTTAAAATGTTTTTCTTTTTAGATTTTAATAAGCCAAAGTTGTGACCTAAAATATAAGAATACTTTAAGCATACATTAGCTTAACATGAGAGTTAAATAGAAACACTAAATGCCTTAAAATATTTTCAAGTTTGGGATATCTGAAATTAACACACTTGGCTCTTGATATTTGGAGAGAAATGTTTTTCTGAATGTGTAGTTGAATTAAAAAATACAGCTTGACCATTTTAGTTCTATATAGAAATTTAAACTAAAGGCAATACACAACAACAATATAAAAGATTTTAAGAGCTTTTATATAGTAAAATTATCTTACATTCTTATGTGACTTCAATTAACTGAAGATAAAGTCTATAGTTTGATCCAAACACCACTGAAAGTTTTATGATTCACTTGGATTTACTAAGGGTGAAAATAGCTTTGTTTTTCCTTTGAATCATTTCCAAGTTACTGCTAACTAATATATATATATATTATATATATTTTTTAAGTTATTAATTTTTTTGTTTTAAGGAATGCACAGTGGGCTGGGACGTTTATTTTTATTTTTATTTTTTTTATATTTATTTTTGGCTGTGTTGGGTCCTCGTTTCTGCGCGAGGGCTTTCCCTAGTTGTGGCAAGCGGGGGCCACTCTTCATCGCGGTGCGCGGGCCTCTCACTATCGTGGCCTCTCTTGTTGCGGAGCACAGGCTCCAGACGCGCAGGCTCAGTAGTTGTGGCTCACGGGCCTAGTCGCTCCGCGGCATGTGGGATCTTCCCAGACCAGGGCGCGAACCCGTGTCCCCTGCATTAGCAGGCAGATTCTCAACCACTGCGCCACCGGGGAAGTCCCTTAAGTTATTTTTATGACAAAGACTTTCTCCATCTGGAAAATAAAGTATACATTACTGTCATATTCAAGGTCTAATATACAAGATTTGAGTTTTGCAGAGCAATAACATAAGGGATTTTCAGAGGGATCTGGCATGGAGGCTGGAATAGAGGAGGCAGAAGCTTATATGGCTATGGGAGCAAAGCACAAGGTTCAGCTTTAAGTGATCACTTTAAGATGGTTCCTTACATCCAAACCAATATTTAACATGTAGATGTGTTGCACTAGTAGGAAAAGAATCAACCTTCTACTGTCCATGATGGTACAGAGGAGCTGCTGTGTCCTCTAACAAGTCTGAGCATGGTCGAGGCTGAGCAGTCTATTCTTTGGAGAGTTTACTATAATTTTGTGACTTACTTATTGACAAAAGCTTATTTTCTTTTTAAAATTTATCCAAGATTAGTCATCAAATGATTTTTCCCTAAAAGTTTAAGGTTCTCATCAAAATATTTATGTTTTTCTGAAGAGACGGAGACTACCTAAAGAAAAATTAACTGAAAAAAACTACACATTAGGAATTGCTATGTTCTAAGATATACTCTCTTTTAGGATGTATGTGCATACTGGATAGTGGTTTTATGTGCATACGTGTTGTTCCATAATGATACTTACATTCTTGCTGATATAGAAGAAGTAGCATGGTGTAATGTACCCAGGGCTGGAATGAGGACCAGGAATCCTTGGTAGCTGTTTTAGTTTTGCCATTAACAATCTGCATGACCTTATAAAAGTCATTGATCCTCTCTGGGCCTCAGTCCCCTCATTTATAAAATGAGAAGCACAGACTAGATGATTTCTAAAATCTTTTCCAGTTCTCATAATTAAGGCCCCTCATTCCACTGTGATTCTTAAAGATAAAATTTTAATTATTTTATGGTCCATTACACAGTGGTTTTGAAATAAGAAGAATGCACTGACTGACATATAGCCTCACCCTTGACATGGAAATTTGTTTTGTAATTACGTCAAAAATATCTTTCTCAGATGATGCTCTCTAAACATGGTTAAAAAAAAATAGTAGTAAAAATAAAAATAAAATATAATACACTATCAATATTGGAATATATTTAGCACACCCAACAACTTTTATGTGATCTTTAAGAATCCATTGCATCATTAACACTGATTTTTAATAGAAACATTTTTTTTAGTAGAGAGTCTAAGAAAGATTTTGAAGAGAAAGGGAAAGAACAAGATTTGGAAAAAGTGTAGCAAATGGAGAAACCATTTGATAAAACACAGACTGAATCTGAGAAAACTACGCCTACAAAAAAAGTCTGATTTTCCTGACACCTCCTTCTTTAATCCACATGGTAAGGACCTCACAGGGTCCCATGCCTTTACTGGGTGCCCTATTTTTCAAATTTATCTTTTGTGTTTTTATAAACTTATTTTGGAGGATTGAAATTTATAATACTAGTAGTACTAAGGTCGGACCTGTCCCAAGGCAAAGCAGCTTTGGATGTATATATTTATTTGTACTCTAACACTTTTATTCAAAGTATTTTGACTGTGATAAAACAGACCAGTTTCTACTATGCTTAACCAAAATTATTTGTCAAGTTCAGCTAACAGTTGCTAATAAAACGTTCACAAGACCCAATCCTCCATCACCCAATGCTCTAAAAATAACCTCATGTTTTTCTTACGGTTTAGTTGTCTAATAAAATTCAGTGTTCTGTCACATATTGAAGTTTCATTCTATAAAAGAAATACTCTGCAATAAAATATGCTCTCACCAATGGTATAAAATAGGGTTTTAAAACAATTATTCATTTAGTTGTATCAATACTTCAAAGAGAGTGCAAAACTACATAATCAGGTTACAAGAATTCTTTGAATATCTTTCTTCTTTTGTTGGCTTATTAACCTTATTCATAATTTGTCCATTTTTCCTCCTCCCAACACAAAATAGAAGTTAAGATTTAAACTGTAAGGTAATTAATAACACAATGTAGTATAGAAAGTTACACCTGTACAAAATGCATGAGAAGTGCCCATGACTAACCGCTTTAATTTTCCTCTCCTTGTCTCAAATATTTTCTCAGGTATTTCATGTTTTTTGCCTCCATGTGACCAACCACTGCAAATTTAATTAAGGATTTGTAAATATTCCCCACCCCTGATAAAATCTGATAATTTGTTTTTCTCATACTATTTGAAACATACTACTAATGCAATGCCAGATTCATGTAGAAAACCTTTTAACACAGAAAAACAAATTGTAAGAGAGATAAATGAGCTTTTAAAGAGCACATACTAACGCAGAATGGGATTTATTTTCACAAAAGAGTCCCTATTTTCAGTTAGTTTCTTTCACAGTGTACTCTTGAATCTTATGAAAACATAACAACAAAACCTTAAAGAAATTCCTTTCCGGAATGTTTCAGGAATGTTTTTCACTCAGAATAAATATATCTTAAGACACTTCACATCATATGCCTTTCCAAGGGATTTTTTTTTTTCCACACACACTTGAGGAGTATATTCAGAATATTTTGGTACAGGCACTGCTGCCCAGACCTGCCCAGTTAGAAGTGATGGCCAATGCAGACCCCCTGCTGTGGCAGGCCTTCATTCTTAAATGAATGGATCTGGGAGGGGGGGTGATGGGGGAGGCACTGGGGCAGTAGAGGCAGGAGAGCTTGTTTCCCAACTTCTTTGAAAATACTATAATAATTTAACAATTGTTCAACTAATAACTATTTAGCTGAGCCACTGCATTCCCTGCCCTGTATTAACTAAAAGTGGATCTTTCAACATTATTCTCACAGTACACACAATGGAAATTTAGAAATTGGGGTATTTTGTTTACTAATTCAAAAAATACTTATTGAGGACATAGTAGGTGCTGGGCTAGGCCCAGAAGAAAAGGAGACTATTAGGGCAATCCTCTGCAGAAGAAGTTGCACTAATGGGGGAAATCTTAAATAAAGTCTAACAACTACATTTCCTATTGACTTTCTTCTGCCCATATTGTGTTTCTATTACTCTGCATCTTCTGGGAATAAAAAAGGACTGATCAAACACTATCTTCTCAAACTAAAATAAAGTCAGTTTGACTTTTCCACATAAAACTAGAAAAATTGATTTTTCAACTCTTTTGCATTCATTCCAGACAGATCTGCTGAGTTCTACAAAGTTTGACCAATAGTCATTAGATTTATTTTCTGTTTTCTCTGTCCTAATGGAGGGCATTCTTGAAAACATTTAACTTTGTCCAGACATTCTGTAGGCTGCCTTCTTGTAACCAGAGAAGAGGATGTGCATCTTCCCTGTCCCAAGAGGGCCCCTCCTCCAGACCCCCTGACACAGGAGGCCCCCCACCTGCCACAGAACATTCCAGGCCTCCCCCACCCAGGAGGGCTCCTGAGGGTACATGAGGAGAGTGCATTTCATTTGAATGAAACATTTCCTGTTTAAAGACAAGCATTTTAGTTCAGTTGACACTCATCCCCTTCAGTCTTAAAGCTGGGGCATTTGGGAACACAACAGCTTTCTGTTTGCTCCTGTCTGTCAGCAGGGAAGCTGGAAAGCTCAGAACTAAGCCACCCCATTCAGGACCTAGAGTCCAGAAAAATATCTCATGAAAAGAACCCACTTCTTCTGAAATACTGCAGATTAAACAATAGTTAGTCATCAATAAGTACTTCAGAAATACATATTCATTTACATTAAAATTGTATAGAGAATTATTGGTTTCTCCTGGAACTAAGATGAGTGAAGAATAAATAAATAACCAAAGTAAACTAACACCTTAATTTACATGTTAATAGAGGGATTATAACACAAATAAAGATAGGGGTGTGAAACCAAGATCAACAGTTTAACCTGAGCAGCCTTAAGGTGGAGCTGACATTTTCTTAGGGAGTTGATTCACCTGTCATGCAGCCTCAGCAAACCTTTTTTTTTCATTCTCTAAGTGAGAATAGATACAGACTGTCCACCACTTGATTAAGAGATTAGCTGGTGTTCAAGTCAAAAACCAATATGAACTCAGCACCATAGTAGCATGATTCAGCAAAACAGAAAGAACACAGTTTATCTTTTCTTACTTTGCTATTTGTAGGTTAAGTTGAGGAAAAACGTAATGAGTTGTCTAGAGCAAATCCTGGCACCATGGTAAAAATATGTGGCCTTTTAAAATTTATGGAAATTTCTCCTCTGTGTAGAGGTGGGAGTGGTGGGGGGATGAATAGGGTAGAGATGGGAAGACAGTCACCCCCTTGGTAAAAAATGCTTTGAAAAGTGTCTCAAAGTATATTTAGTACATATTTTAAGTCATAAAGAAAAATTGTATAGGATTTATATAATTATTCTGTTTTAAGGAGCTATGTGGCTCAAAGGAATCCCAGCAGACCTGAGGAAAAGAAACTCTTCCCCCCAGGCCCTCTGTTTAAGGCCACAGCTGCTCAGTCCAACACAGTAGCTTTCAGCCATAAGTGATTATTAAGCACTTGGAATATAGCTGGTCCAAACAGAAATGTGCTGTAAGTATAAAACACACAATGAATTTAGAAAACTTAGAACACAAAAAAAACAATAATGTAAGATACTACATTAGTAATTTTGATTTTTAATTTTTAAAAAAAATTTTTTGGGGAATAGTTGCTTAATAATGCTGTGTCAGTTTCTATTGCACAGCAAAGTAAATCAGCTGTATGTATACATATATCCCATCTTTTTTTGATTTCCTTCCCATTTAGGTCGCCACAGAGCACTGAGTAGAGTTTCCTGTGCTATACAGTAGGTTCTCATTAGTAAAACTGAAGGCATATTCTCTAAAATCAGGAATAAGACAAGGGTGCCCACTCTCACCACTCTTACTCAACATAGTTTAGGAAGTCCTAGCCATGGCAATCAGAGAAGAAAAAGAAATAAAACGAATTCAAATAGGAAAAGAAAAAGTAAAACTGTCACTGTTTGCAGATGACATGATACTATACATAGAAAATCCTAAAGATGCCACCAGAAAACTACTAGAGCTAATCAATGAATTTAGTAATGTTGAAGGATACAAAATTAATACACAGAAATCTCTTGCATTTCTATACACTAACAACAGAAGAACAGGAAGAGAAATTAAGGAAACAATCCCATTTACCATTGCAACAAAAAGAATAAAATACCTAAGAATAAACCTACCTAAGGAGGTAAAAGACCTGTACTCAGAAAACTATAAGATACTGATGAAAGAAATCAAAGATGACACAAACAGATGGAGAGATATACCATGTTTTTGGATTGTAAGAATCAATATTGTGAAAATGACTATACTACCCAAAGCAATCTACAGATTCAATGCAATCCCTATCAAATTACCAATGGCATTTTTCATAGAACTAGAACAAAAAATTTTATAATTTATATGGAAACACAAAAGACCTCGAATAGCAAAAGCAATCTTGAGGAAAACAAAAAACAAAAAACGGAGCTGGAGGAATCAGGCTCCTGATTTCAGACTATACTACAGGGCTACAGTAATCAAGACAGTATGGTACTGGCACAAAAACAGAAATATAGATCAATGGAACAGGATAGAAAGCCCAGAGATAAACCCACACACCTATGGTTACCTACTCTATGACAAAGAAGGCCAGAACATACAATGGAGCAAAGACAGTCTCTTCAATAAGTGGTGCTGGGAAAACTGGACAGCTACATGTAAAAGAATGAAATTAGAACACTCCCTAACACCATACACAAAAATAAACTCAAAATGGAATAATTTTTATATTGAGGAGAGCGATCAAGATGGCAGAGTAGTAGGATATGAAGCTCACCCTCTCCCACAAATACAACAAAAATACATCTACATGTGGAAGGATTCTCACAGAATATCTACTGAACGCTGGCAGAAGACCTCAGACTGCTGAAAAGGCAAGAAAATCATCACATAATCAGGTAGAAAAAAAGAAAAAAGTGAGAAAGGAATTGGGATGGGACCTGCACCCCTGGGAGGGAGCTTTGAAAGAGGAAAGGTTCCTGCACCCTGGGAAGTCACCTCACCAGTGGGGAGTTGGCCGGGACAGAGGGGAGTTTCAGCACCTTAGAGGAGGATGCAGCAGCTGGTTTGCATCAGCTAGAGCAGAGGGATAATTGCACAGATGGGTCAGTGCTGCCAACCTGCATGGCCCAGCCTGACACAAGCATCTGCCAGCGCTGGCAGAAGCTGGGTACTGGAACTCGGGCTTCAGAGTTCAGAACCAGAGAGAGGACTGGGGTTGGCTGTGTGGAGACAGACTGGGACGGGGGCTGGAATTCAGTGCAACCATGGCGGGGGTTGGTGTATGTGGATGAAGCCTGGGCTGACTTACAGTCCAGCCACCATTGTTTGGGAGGGGTGCACAAAGGGAGGGGTGGGACCTGGATTGTAGACTTTTTCCCTGTGCACGTGCTCACAGAGGGCAGGACACTGCCTGCATGGGCCCCAGGAGTGATCACAGGCCAGGGCCAACTCTGTCCTGGACCCCAGAAGTGGTCATGGGCTCCTGACTCTCCTGCATGGACCCTAGAAGTGGTCACAGGCCCCTGCCAACTACCTCTTGGACTCCAGGAGTGGTTGCGAGCCCCCACCACCTCCCTCCCAGATTTCAGGAGTGGTTGCAGACCACAACTGCCACTCACCCAAACTCCAGGAGTGGTTGCAAGAGCCAACTCCACTCCCATCTCATACCCTGGGGGCACACTTGAGTTGCCCGTCAAGCCAAGAACCCAAAGACTGGGCACCAGCCACCACATCTGCACACCCTCTATCAAGAGGGTAAGGACCAGCACATGCTGAGAAAAGAGGCAACAGGAATCCATACTAAAAACAGCCCTTACATTAAATATACTAAACCCACACAAGCTACATAAGGAAGACCCCACATATAAATAACCCTCCAAAACCATTGTAGATAATTGTTTCTCCTATATTCACAAAGTAAGAGGAATATAAGTAAAATAAAGAAGCAGAGGAACCACTCCCAGTTAAAAGACCATGAGCATTCCCCTGAAAGAACAAACAATGAAGCAGACCTCTTCAGGCTAATAGATACCTATTTCAAAAAGGAGATCACAAAAATACTGAAGGAATTAAGACTATCAACAGAAATGAAGAGTACTGTAAAAAGGAACTATAAACTATAAAGAAGAACCAAGAAAAATTAGAAAACTCATTTGCAGAGATGAAAGCTGAGCAGTGAAGAGCAGAATGAGTAAAGGCAATGAAGAGCAGAATGAATAATGCAGAAGAACAAATAAGTGATGTGGAAGATAGAATAATGGAAATAACCCAATCAGGACAGAAGACAGAAAGCCAAATAAAAAAAAAAATGAAAGCAATATAAGAGAACTATGGCATAATATAAAGTGTGCCAACCTACACATCGTAGGGATTAGAGAAGGGGAAGAAAGAGAAAAGGTGATCAAAAATGTATTTGAAGAAATTATGGCTGAGAATTTACCAAACTTAAAGAAGGAAACAGATATCTAGGAACAGGGAGCACAGAGGGTCCCAAACAATATAAACCCTAACAGACCTGCACCAAGGTCTGTTATTGTAACAAAAATGACAAAAGTTGAAGATAGAGGATACTAAAGGCAACAAGAGAATAATGAAGAGTAATTTACAAGGGAAGCCCACATAATGCTATCAGCTGATTTCTTTACAGAAAAGTTACAAGCCAGAATGGAGTGGAAAGATATATTCAAAGTCCTGAAATGGAAAAATCTGCAACCTAGGATACTCTACCCAGCAATATTATCATTTAGAATAGAAAAATAGGTAAAGAATTTCTTAGATAAGCAAAAACTAAAAGAATACAGCAATACTAAAATTATCCTAAAACAAATAGAGAAAGGTCTTCTCTAAATAGGAAAGAAGTAAGAATCTATAGGAAAGGGAAAACCACAATTGAAAAATAAATCACATAAATAAGCCAGTAAACGGATTAAAAAATAAAAATAAATAATTTCTGTGAAAGTGATGATAACCACAATGAAGAGCAAAAGGATGAGCATGAAGATGTAAAAGAGGACATCAAAATCATAAAATGTGGGGGAGGAGAGTAAGAAAATGTAGATTTTCTTTTCCTAGAATGTGTTTGAGCCTATATGACTACCAGTCTAAAGAAAGTAGATATAGGAAGGGATTAACAGGCTTGAAAAACAGGGTAACCACGAATAAAAAATATAAGATAGACTTACAAAAACCAAAAGAAGAAAACTTATGTATTATACAAAAGAAACTCATCAAGGCACAAAAAAAAAAAAAAAAAAAAAAGAGAAAAGGACAAAGAAGAAATATAAAATCAACAGGAAAACAAGGTTTAAAAAGACAGTAAATACATATCTATGAATAATTACCTTAAATGTCAATGAACTCAATATTCCAATCAAAAGACACAGAGTGGCAGATTGGATTAAAAAAAAAAAAAGCCTACAATATGCTGCCTACAAGAGACGTACTTTACTGCAAAGGACCCATGTATTGAAAGTGAAGGGAGGGAAATAGATATTTCATGCAAATGGTAATGACAAGAAAGGTGGCATCACAATACTCCTATCAGACAAAATAAGCTTTAAAACAAAGGCCATAAAGAAAGATGAAGAAGGACCTTATATAATGGTACAAGGATCAATACAAGAAAAGGATTTTACAGTTGTCAACATACTTGCACCTAATATAGGGGCACCCAAATACAAAAAACAAATACTAGCAGACATAAAGTGAGAAATTGACAGAGATACAATAATAGTAGGAGACATTAACACCCCACTCACTCTTCCAGACAGAGAATCAGTAAGGCAACAGAGAAACTAAATGATACAATAGAACAGTTAGACTCGATATTTTCAGGACATTATATCCAAAAACCCAGAATACACATTCTTTTCAAGGGCTCATGGAACATTCTCTAGAACTGACCACATACTAGGGCACAAAGGAAGCCTCAACAAATTTAATAACATAGAAATTATCTCAAGCATCTTTTCTGACCACAATAGCCTGAAAGTAGAAATTAATCCCAGGAAAAGAAATGAGAAAAAAAAAATAATTACATGGAGACTAAAAAACATGCTACTAAAAAAAACCAATGGGACAGTGATGAGATCAAATAGGAAGTTAAAAAAATATGGTGAGACAAATGACAATTAAACCACAATCATACAAAATCTGTGGGATGCAGCAAAAGCAGTTACTAGAAGTTCATAGTGATACAGGCCTTCCTTAAAAAATAAGAAAAATCTCAAATAAACAACCTAACCTACAACTTAAAAGAATCAGAAAAGTAAAATATCTAGGAATAAACCTACCTAAGGAGACAAAAGACCTGTATGCAGAAAATTATAAGACACTGATGAAAGAAATTAAAGATGATACAAATAGATGGAGAGATATACCATGTTCTTGGATTGGAAGAATCAACGTTGTGTAAATGACTATACTACCCAAAGCAATCTAGATTCAATGCAATCCCTATCAAACTACCAATGGCATTTTTCACAGAACAAGAACAAAAAATTTCACAATTTGTATGGAAACACAAAAGACGCTGAATAGCCAAAGCAATCTTGAGAACGAAAAAATGGAGCTGGAGGGATCAGGCTCCCTGACTTCAGACTATACTACAAAGCTACGTAATCAAGACAGTATGGTACTGGCACAAAAACAGAAATATAGATCAATGGAACAGGATAGAAAGCCCAGAGATAAGCCTACACACATATGGTCACCTTATCTTTGATAAAGGAAGCAAGCATATACAGTGGAGAAAAGACAGCCTCTTCAATAAGTGGTGCTGGGAAAACTGGACAGGTACATGTAAAAGTATGAAATTAGAAAACTCCCTAACACCATACACAAAAATAAACTCAAAAGGGATTAAAGACCTAAATATAAGGCCAGACACTATAAAACTCTTAGAGGAAAACATAGGCCGAACACTGTATGACATAAATCACAGCAAGATCCTTTTTGACCCACCTCCTAGAGAAATAGAAGTAAAAACAAAAATAAACAAATGGGACCTAATGAAACTTAAAAGCTTTTGCACAGCAAAGGAAACCATAAACAAGACCAAAAGACAACCCTCAGAATGGGAGAAAATATTTGCAAATGAAGCAACTGACAAAGGATTAATCTCCAAAATTTACAAGCAGCTCATGCAGCTCAATAACAAAAAAACAAACAACCCAATCCAAAAATGGGCAGAAGACCTAAATAGACATTTCTCCAAGAAGATATACAGATTGCCAACAAACACATGAAAGAATGCTCAACATCATTAATCATTAGAGAAATGCAAATCAAAACTACAATGAGATATCATCTCACACCAGTCAGAATGGCCATCATCAAAAAATCTACAAACAATAAATGCTGGAGAGGGTGTGGAGAAAAGGGAACCCTCTTGCACTGTTGGTGGGAATGTAAATTGATACAGCCACTATGGAGAACAGTATGGAGGTTCCTTAAAAAACTAAAAATAGAACTACCATATGACCCAACAATCCCACTACTGGGCATATACCCTGAGAAAACCATAATTCAAAAAGAGTCATGTACCAAAATGTTCATTGCAGCTCTATTTACAATAGCCAGGACATGGAAGCAACCTAAGTGTCCATCATCAGATGAATGGATAAAGAAGATGTGGCACATATATACAATGGAATATTACTCAGCCATAAAAAGACACGAAATGGAGTTATTTGTAGTGAGGTGGATGGAGTTAGAGTCTGTCATACAGAATGAAGTAAGTCAGAAAGAGAAAAACAAATACAGTATGCTAACACATATATATGGAATCTAAGGAGAAAAAAAAAAGGTCATGAAGAACCTAGTGGCAAGATGGGAATAAAGACACAGACCTACTAGAGAATGGACTTGAGGATATGGGGAGGGGGAAGGGTAAGCTGTGACAAAGTGAGAGAGTGTCATGGACATATATACACAACCAAATGTAAAATAGATAACTAGTGGGAAGCAACTGCACAGCACAGGGAGATCAGCTCTGTGCTTTGTGACCACCTAGAGGGGTGGGATATGGAGGGAGGGAGGGAGGGAGGAAGATGCAAGAAAGAAGAGATATGGGAACATATGTATATGTATAACTGATTCACTTTGTTATAAAGCAGAAACTAACACACCACTGTAAAGCAATTATACTCCAATAAAGATGTTAAAAAAAAAAAGATAGTGATTGGTGAAGAACAGGCTGGTCATATAACCTGGGGAGATACTGGGCACCCCACCTAATGGAAGGTCTTAGCTTAAACAATTACTTATGACCTTGCTAATGTTACTATGTATATTACTTGTATTCTGCCTATTTTATGATTTTTTTTCTTGCATTACCAAATATGTGACTGAGCCTCCAATAAAAATAATGAAGACTAGGAGACTTGAAAAAAAAAGAATCAGAAAAAGAACAACAAACAAAACTTAAAATCAGGAGAAGGAAGGAAATAATAAAGATCAGAGAGGAAATAAATAAAATAGAGATTTAAAAAATGTAGAAAAATTCAGTAAAACCAAGAGCTGCTTCCTTGAAATGATAAACAAATTTGACAATGCCCTGGCCAAGCTCACCAAGAAGAAAAGAGAAAGAACAAAAATAAACAAAATAAGAAATGAAAAAGGAGGCATAACAACTGATACCACAGAAATACAAAAAACCATAAGGGAATACTATGAAAAATCATATGCCAACCAATTTGACAACCTAGAAGAGATGGACAAGTTTCTAGAAACAAACAGTCCGCCAAAATTGAATCAAAAAGATATAGATAATTTGAACAGACAGATCACTAGAACTGAAATAGAATCTGTAATTTAAAAACTCCCTACAAACAAATGTCAATATAGCTTCACAGGTGAATTCTACCAAACATACAAAGAACTTACACTGATCCATCTCAAACTTTTCCAAAAAATTGAAGAGGAGGGAACACTTCCAAGGACATCTACGTAGCCAACATCACCCTGATGCCAAAACCAGACAAAGACACCACCAAAAAAGAAAATTACAGGCCAGTATCTTTGATGAATATAGATGCAAAGATTCTCAACAAAATATTAGCAAACTGAATATAACAGCACATAAAAAAGATCATACACCATGATCAAGCAGGATTCATCCCAAGTTCACAAGGAGAGGTCAACATAGGCAAATCAATCAATGTGTTACACCACATAAACAAAAGAAAAGACAAAAATGACATGATCTTCCCAATAGATGCAGAAAAAGCATTTTACAAAATTCAACATCCATTCATGATAAAAACTCTTACCAAAGTGGGTATAGAGGGAACATATCTCAAAATAGTGAAAGCTATTTATGATACATCCACAGACAATATAATACTCAATGGTGAAAAGGTGAAAGCCTTCCTGCTAAAATCTGGAACAAGACAAGGATACTCACTCTCACCACTTCTCTTCAACATGGTGTCAGAAGTCCTAGCCATAGCAATCAGACAAGAAAAAGAAAAATTATCCAAATTGGAAGGGAAGAAGTAAAATTGTCATTATATGCAGATGACATGATACTATATATAGAAAACTCTAAAGCCTCCATACGAAAACTACTAGAACTGATAAATTCAGCAAGATAGCAGGATACAAGATTAACACATGGAAATTGGTTGCATTCCTTTACACCAACAATAAAATATCAGATAGGGAATGTAAAGGACTTTCTGGCAAGATGGCAGAGTAGAAGGACATGAACTCACCTCTTCTTACAAAAACAGCTAAGTCACAACTAACTGCTAAACAACCATCAACAAAAATAATGCTGGAAACTATGAAAAAGACACCCTACACCCAAAGACAAAGAAGAAGCCACAACAAGATAGTAGGAGGGGTGCAATCATGATAAAATCAAATTGCATACCTGCCAGGTGGGTGAACCACAAATTGGAAAATAATTATACCACACAGTTCTCCCACAGGAGTGAAAGTCCTGAGCCCCATGTCAGGGTACCCAGCCTGGGGGTCTGGGAACTGGAGGAGGAGGCCCCAGAGAATCTTGCTTTGAAAGGCAGTGGAGTTTGATCTCAGGAATTCCAGAAGACTGTGGGAAATAGAAACTCCACTCTTGGAGGGTGCACACGAGGTCAAGTGTGTACCAGGACCCAGGGATAAAAGCAGTGACCTCATAAGAGATTGGACAGATCTACCTGCTAGTATTGGCGGGTCTCCTGTGGAGGTGGAGGGGGGTGGCTGTGGCTCACTGCAGGGAAAAAGACACTGGCAGTGGCAGCTTGGGTGAGTACTCATTAGCATGAGCCTGCCTGGAGGCCACAATTTCCCTACAAGACCTAGCCCCAGCTAACAGCCTGTAGGCTCCAGTGCTGAGACACCGCAGACTGAACAACCAACAGGGCAGAAACACAGCCCAACTCATCAGCAGACAAGCTGGGTAAAGTCTTCCTGAACAAGGTCCTGCCCACCAGAGGGAAAAAAAACAGCTCCATCTACCAGCAGGCAGGAACCAGCCCTTCTCACCAAGAAGCCTACACAAGCCTTTTAGACAGCCTCAACCATGAGAGGGCAGAGAACAGAAGCAAGAAGAACTACAAACCTGTAGCCTGTGGAATAGAACTGCAATCACAGAAAATTAGACAAGATGAAGTGGTAGAGGAATATGCCCCAGATGAAGGAACAAGGTAAAACAAACACCATAAGAACAATTAAGTGAAGTGGAGATAGGCAATCTACCAGAAAACGAATTCAGAGTAATGATAGTTAAGATGATCCAAGGTCTCGGAAAAAGAATGGAGACACAGATAGAGAAGATACAAGAAATATTTAACAAAGACCTAGAAGAACTAAAGAACAAACAAACAGAGATAAACAATAAAATAACTGAAATGAAAAATACACTAGAATGAATAAATAACAGAGTAACTGAGGCAGAAGAATGGATAAGTGACCTGGAAGACAAAATGCTGGAAATCACTGCCACAGAAGAGAATAAAGAAAAAAGAATACAAAGAAATGAACACAGTCTAAGAGACCACTGGGAAAACATTAAATTCACCAACGTTCACATTATAGGAGTACAAGGAGGAGAAGAGAGAGAGAAAGGAGCTGAGAAAATATTTGAAGAGATAATAGGTGAAAACTTCCTTAACATGGGAAAGGAAAACAGTCACCCAAGTCCAGGAAGCTCAGAGAGTCCCAGGCAGGATGAACCCAAGGAGGAACACACAGAGACACATAGTAATCAAACTGACAAAAATTAAAAACAAAGAAAAAATATTAAAAGCAACAAGGGAAAAGTAACAAATAACATACAAGGTACTCCTATAAGGGTATCAGCTTATTTCTCAGCAGAAACTCTGCAGGCCAGAAGAGAGTGGCATGATATACTTAAAGTGATGAAAAGGAAGAACCTACAACCAAGAATACACTACCCAGCAAGGCTCACATTCAGATTCAATGGAGAAATCAAAAGCTTTACAGACAAGCTAAAGCTAAGAGAATTCATCACCACCAGACCAGCTTTGCAACAAATGATAAAGGAATTTTTCTAAGCAGAAATGAAAATGCCACTACAAGAAACAAGAAAATTACGAATAGAAAAGCTCACAAGTAAAGGCAAACATAAAGTAATGGTAGGAAATCATCTGCACACAAATATGATAGCAAAACCAGCAATTGTGAAAAGAGGAGAACACAAATACAGGATATTGGAAATGCATTTGAAGTTAAAAGACCAACAACTTAATACAATCTTGCTTATATACAGATTGCTGTATGAAATCCTCATGGTAACCACAAACTGAAAATCTACAACAGATACACACACAAAAAAGAAAAAGGAACCCAAATGCAACACTAAAGTTAGTCATCACATCACAAGAGAAGAGAATAAAAGACGATAGGAAGAAAAAAAGACCTATCAATACAAAAACAAACCCCAAACAATTAAGAAGATGTCAATAAAACATACATATCAATAATTACCTTAAACATAAATGGAGTAATGCTCAAACCAAAAGACACAGACTGGCTGAATGGATATGAAAACTAGACCTGTATATATGCTGTCTACAAGAGACCCACTTCAGATCTAGGGATACATACAGACCGAAAGTGAGGGAATGGAGAAAGATATTCCACAGAAATCGAAATAAAAATAAAAATGGTGTAGCAATATTCATATCAGACAAAAAAGACTTTAAAATAAAGACTTACAAGAGACATAAAAGGACACTACATAACTAAATAATAACAATTGTAAATATATATGCACCCAACATAGGAGCTTCTCAATATATAAGGCAAATGGTAACAGCCATAAAAGGGGAACTCAACAGTAACACAATAATAGTGGGGGACTTTAGCACCCCACTTTCAGGAATGGAAAGATCATCCAGGCAGAAGATCAATAAGGAGACAAAGGCTTTAAATGACACATTAGACCAGATAGATTTAATTGATATTTATAGAGCATTCCATCCAAAACAAGCAGAATACATATTCTTCTCAAGTGAACGTGAAACATTCTCCAGGATAGATCACATGCTAGGCCACTAAGCAAGACTTGGTAAATTTAAGAACATTGAAATCATATCAAGCATCTTTTCTGACCACAATGCTATGAGATTAGAAATCAACTACAAGAAAAAAAAAATGTTAAGAAAAAGGATTGAGGCTAAACAATATGCTACTAAACAACCAATGGATCACTGAAGGAATCAAAGATGAGATAAAAAAAAATACCTAGAGACAAATGAAAATGAAAGCACTATGATCCAAAACCTATGGGATGCAGCAAAAGCAGTTCTAAGAGGAAGTTTAAAGAAGTTCTAAACTTCTAAGGAAGTTTAAAGCAATACCATCTTACCTCAGGAAACAAAAATCAAAAATTAACAAACTAGCCTGACACCTATAGCAGCTAGAAAATGAAGAACAAACAAAATCCAAAGTTAGTAGATGGAAAGAAATCATAAAGGTCTGAGCAGAAATAAATGAAATAGAAATAAAGAAAACAATAGAAAAGATCATTGAAACTAAAAGCTGTTTCCATAGGAAGATAAACAAAATTGCTAAACTTTTAACGAGGCTCACCAAGAGAAAAAGAGAGAGGGCTCAAATCAATAAAATTAGAAATGAAAAAGAAGTTTACAATGGACACCACAGAAATGCAAAGGATCATAAGAGACTATAAAAGCAACTATATGTCAATAAAATGGACAACCTGGAAGAAATGGAAAAAATTCTCCAAAAGGTACAGTTTCCCAAAACTGAACCAGGAAGAAATAGAAAATATGAACAGACCAATCACAAGCACTGAAATTGAAACTGTGGTTTAAAAACTCCCAACAAATAAATGTCCAGAACCAGATGGCTTGACAGGTGAATTCTATCAAACATTTAGAGAAGAGCTAACACCTATCCTTCTGAAACTATTCCAAAAAATTGCAGAGAAAGGAACACACCCAAACTCATTCTATGAGGCCACCATCACCCTGATACCAAAACCAAAGATACCATAAAAAAAAGAAAAAAAGAAAATTGCAGGACACAAAAATCCTCAACAAAATACTAGCAATCAGAATCCAACAATACATTAAAAGGATCATACACCATGATCAAGTGGTATTTATCCCAGGAATGAATGAAGGATTTTTCAATATCCACAAATCAGTGTGGTACACAATATCAACAGATTGAAGAATAAAAACCATCTCAATTTGATCATCTCAACAGATACAGAAAAAACTTTTGACAAAATTCAACACCCATTTATGATAAAAGCTCTACAGAAAGTGGGCACAGAGGGAACATACCTCAACATAATAAATGCCACATATGACAAACCCACAGCAAACATCATTCTCAGTGGTGAAAAACTGAAAGCATTTCCTCTAAGATCAGGAACAAGACAAGAATGTCCACTCTCACCAGTGTTATTCAACATAGTTTTGGAAGTCCTAGCCATGGCAATGAGAGAAGAAAAAGAAATGAAAGGAATCCAAACTGGCAAAGAAAAAGTAAAACTGACACTGTTTGCAGATGATATGATACTATACATAGAAAATCCTGAAGATGTTATCAGAAAACTATGAGAGCTCATCAATGAATTCAGTAAAGTTGCAGGATACAAAATTAATACACAGAAATCAGTTCCATTTCTATACACTAACAATGAAAGATCAGAAACAGAAATTAAAGAAACAATCCTATTTACCATCACATCAAAAAAAAAACAAAAAACAAAAAACCTAGGAATAAACATACCTAAGGAGGAAAAAGACATCTATTCTGAAAACTGTAAGACACTGATTAAAGAAATCAAAGATGATGCAAACAGATGGAGAGATATACAACATTGTTTGATTGCAAGAATCAATATTGTCAAAATGACTATACTACCCAAGGCAATCTATGAATTCAATGCAATCCCTGTTAAATTACCAATGGCATTTTCACAGGACTAGAACAAAAACTTTAAATTTAAAATAAAATTTATATGGAGGCACAAAAGATCACGAATAGCCAATGCAATCTTGAGAAAGAAAAACAGAGCTGGAGGAATCAGGCTCCCTTTTTTCAGAATGTGCTACAATGCTACAGTCATCAAAAGAGTATGGTACTGGCACAAAAACAGAAATATAGATTAATGGAACACAACAGACAGCCCAGAAATAAACCCATGCACCTATGCTCAATTAATATATGACTAAAGAGCCAAGACGATACAATGGAGGAAAGACAGTCTCTTCAATAAATGGTGCTGGGAAAACTTGTCAGCTACATGTAAAAAAATGAAATTAGAGCATTCTTTAACACCATGCACAAAAATAAATTCAAAATAGATTAAAGACGTAAATGTAAGACCAGACACTATAAAACACTTAGAGGAAAACATATGCAGAACACTCTTTGACATAAATCGCAGCAATATCTTTTTCAAGCTGTCTCCTAGAGTAATGGAAATAAAAATAAACAAGTGGGACCTAATTAAACTCAAAAGCTTTTGCACAGGAAAGGAAACCATAGACACAATGAAAAGACAACCCACAAAATGGCAGAAAATATTTGCAAAAGATGCGGCCAACAGGGGATTAGTCTCCAAAATTTACCAACAGTGCATGAGGCTCAATATCAAAAAAACAAACAACCTAATCAAAAACTGGACAGAAGACCTAAATAGACATTTCCCTAAAGAAGACATACAGATGGCCAAGAGGCACATGAAAAGATGCTCCACATTGCTAGTTATTAGAGAAATGAAAATCAGAACTACAGTGAGGTATCACCTCACACCAGTCTGATTGACCATCATCAAACTATCTACAAACAATAAATGCTGGAGAGGGTGTGAAGAAAATGGACCCCTCCTACACTGATGGTCAGAATGTAAATTGGTACAACCATTATGGAGAACAGTATGGAGGTTCCTTAACAAAATAAAAATAGAGCTACCATATAAGCCAACAATCCCACTTCTGGGAATATATCTGGAGAAAAACATGGTTTGAAAGGATACATGCACCCCAATATTCATTGCAGCACTGTTTACAATAGTCAAGACATGGAAGAAACCTAAATGTCCATCAACAGATGAAGAAGAAGTGGTACATATATACAATGGAATGTTACTCACCCACAAAAATATGAAATAATGTCTTTTGCAGCAACATGTTTGGACCTGGAGATTATCATACTAAGTGAAGTAAGTCAGACAGAGAAAGACAAATATCATATGATACTGCTTATATGCAGAATCTAAAAAAATGAACTTATGTACAAAACAGAAACAGACTGACAGACTTAGAGAATGAAATTATTGTTACTAGGGGGGAAGGGTAGGGGGGAGAGATAGATTGGGAGTTTGGGATTGACATGTACACACTAATATATTTAAAATTGATAACCAACAAGTGTCTACTGTATAGCACAGGGAACTCTGTTCAATATTCTGTAATAACCTAAATGTGAAAAGAATTTGAAAAAGAATAGATACACATATATGTATAACTGAATCACTTTGCTGTACATCTGAAACTAACACAACATTGTTAATCAATTGTGCTCAAATATAAAATAATTTTTTTTTAAATTACCACTTATATATAAAAAAGAAAGGGAATGTAAAAAAACAATACCTTTAAAATTGCAATCACCCCCCAAAATATACTTAGGAATAAACCTCACCAAAGAGATGAAAGACTTATACACTGAGAACTATAGAGAACAATAAAACATTAATAAAGGAAATTAAAGAGGATTCAAAGAAATGGAAAGACACACCATGTTCTTGCATTGGAAGAATTAATATTATTAAAATGACCACACTACCCAAAGCAATCTACAGATTTAATGTGATCCCTATCAAATTACCCATGACCTTTTCATAGAACTAGAACAAATAATCCTAAAATTCACATGGAACCAGTAAAAACCAAGAATTGCCAAAGCAATCCTAAAGAAAGAGAACAAAGCAGGAGGCATAACCAACCCAGACTTCAGACAATACCACAAAGCTACAGTAATCAAAACTGCATGGTATTGGCACAAATACAGACATACACATCCATGGAATAGAATAGAGAGCCCAGAAAGAAACCCACACACCTATGGTCAACTAATCTTTGACAAAGGAGGCAAGAATATACAATGGGGAAAAGTCTCTTCAGTAAGTGGTATTGGGAAAGTTGGACAGCTGCATGTTTGTTAATCAATGAAGTTGGAACACACCCTCTCACCATACACAAAATAAACTCAAAATGGCTTAAAGACTTAAACATAAGACATGACACCATAAAACTCCTAGAAGAGAACATAGGCAAACATTCACTGACATAAATTGTACCAATGTTTTCTTAGGTCAGTCTCCCAAGTCAGTAGAAATAAAAATGAAAATAAACAAATGGGAGCTAATCAAACTTACAAGCTTTTGCACAGCAAAGGAAACCATAAACAAAACAAAAAGACAACCTACAGAATGGGAGAAAATATTTGCAATTTATTGCAACAATATTTGCAACATTGTGATGTGACTGACAAAGGCTTAATTTCCAAAATACACAAACAGATCATACAACTCAACAATAAAAAAGCCAACAACCCAATTGAAAAATGGGCAGAAGACCTAAAGAGATATTTCTCCAAAAAAATAAAAATAGATGGTCAGTGGGCACATGAAAATATGCTCAACATTGCTAATTATCAGAGAAATGTAGATCAAAACTAAAATAAGGTACTACCTGACACCAGTCAGAATGGCAATCATTAAAAAGTCTACAAATAAGAAATGCTGGAGAGGGTGTGGAGAAAAGGGAACCCTCCCACACTGTTGGTGGAAATGTAAGTTGGTGCAGCAAGTGTGGAAAACGGTATGGGTGTTCCTCAGAAAACTAAAAATAGAATTACTATATGATCCAGCAATCCCACTCCTGGGCATATATCAGGACAAAACTATGATTCAAAAAGATACATGCACCCCTATGTTCATAGCAGCACTATTCACAATAGCCAAGACATGGAAACAACATAAATGCCCATTGAAAGATGAATGGATAAAGAAGAAGTGGTACATATATACAATGGACTACTACTCAGCCAAAAAAAAGAATGAAATAATGCCATTTGCAGCAACATGGATGCAACTAGAGATTATCAAACTAAGTGAAGTAAATCAGAAAGAGAAAGACAAATATTATATGATATCACTTATATGTGGAATCTAAAAGATGGCACAAATGGACCTATCTATGAAACAATATCAGGGACATAGAGAATATACTGGTGGTTGCCAAGGGGGTGGGGAGTCAGAGAGGGTTGGATTGGGAGTTTGGGATTAGCAGATGCAAACTGGTATATATAGAATGGATAAACAACAAGGTCCTACTGTATAGCACAGGAAACTATATTCAATATTCTGTGATAAACCATGATGGAAAAGAATACAAAAAAGAATGTATATATGTATATATATATTTGTATAACTGAGGTACATTGTTGTATAACAATAATTAACACAGCATTGTAATTCAACTATAATTTAATAAAAAATAAATTCCAACAAGAAAAAAAGTAATTTTATATTGATTATATATTGAAGCAATAATATTTTGGATATATTTGGCTAAATAAAATATGTGATGAAAATTAATTTCACCTTTTGTTTTTACTTTTTTTAATGTGGGTAGTAGAAAATTTTAAATTGCATGTTTGATTCATGTTTGTGGCTCACATTATATTTCTATTAGAATTGTTCTACATTAGCTCATTATATCACAGTAGGAGTTAATTGATAGGTGTTTAATGAAAAGAAAGTGGTGATTAAGAGTCCCTAAGCAGGCAATGATTTCTTCCTGAATAGTTGACACATTTGCTTTAAATCTTTGGAATTCACTCCTGTTTTGGATCAGACACAGTGTTAAAAATCAGCACATCTAATTTTTACTAGTATCTCAGGGGAATATGAGATGACAGATCTGAATTGAGTGAATGGAGGAGAGCAAAAATCATTCTTAATACTATACTTGTGAAGGACTAATGCTGATCCTTTCAGAAGATTCTAAGCTTAAGTTGTGTTTGAGTGAGATAACAAAGAAAGGTAAAAATTTAAAGGGAATGTGGAGAGCAAGAGAGATGATTGGATTATAACCAGGGTTGTGTGAAAGAAAAGGAATTCACTCTTCCCAAAGGCCTGCCTTCTTGTGGGGCTGCAGTGCTTCAAGATCTGGGATCAGGGCAGGTTATACTTTGGGAATGGGGTGGTGTTGGGACTGGTCTAGTGGGGGTGAGGAGAGGTCTCTGGCCCCGCAAACTTTTTCCATTCTCCATTTGTTCTCTGATTACCAGTCTGCATCCTTAAGAAAGTTTCTTTATAACTGAAAGAAAGATTCTTGTCTATTGTCCAAAACATACAGAAATAAGTTACCTCTTAGACTGTAAATAAGCATGACTTAAGGGAGGAATTAAGAATGATACTAAGTGTGTACTTCCTTCTTTGAATTGTTAGAAAAACGCCTCCAAGAACAGTGATTTTCCCACATTATCATCCAGTTGGTTTTTGTTAGCTTCACCTGTATTCTTGTTGTCAAATTATACTACAATTGACACTAACCAGAGAGAGTGAGGCTGGGAAAAGGAACCATTTTAAATCATTTGTCCCACTTTCAATGCTGTTTGCAGGTGCTTTGATTCTGTTACTTGCCCTTGCTCTCCCCATTTCTGTGGGCACCATGGTGGACACCGCTCTGCAGGGACTTTGGACTTAAGGTCTTGCTCTGCTTGTTAGTCAGTGACTTCTTGGAATTGGTTATTCACCAGACCATTGAGCTATTTCTGCTCTGATGCTTGTTTGGCCTCTTCTGCTTTGTTTGGCCTACCTCTTTATTTTTCCCCTCAAATCATTGCCACCCATATCTCTACATGGTGAGATTAAATTAATAAAATAGTCTCCTTTTGCTAATGGAAAAGTAGGCCTGTGTGTTGAACATTTAATTTTTGCTTCTCCTTATCAATAGATCTTCCACACACCTGTTGTATCTATATAAACATGTAGTTTATTATTAATTTCAGATCTTATGTTTATGCTTTGGCACGTGGTTTCAAAACCATGATTCCTGATTCTAAAGTTATTAATATTTAAACTTTGGCAATGAATCTTAATGAAAAAATAAAATGAGTTATCCTCTGAGAAGAAGCATTTGTTAAGAAGTTTGTCATGAAGCATTTTTCTTAGCATTTGTAAGACAAGCCAGCTTCTCAGTTTATGCACATCACTGGGCTATTGATGCACATCACTGGGCTATTGTGACTCTGCATAAAAATTGTACTAACCTTAGAGAAGCAAGGCTGTGAAAGAAAGAAATATACTAGCAACAGCCAAAATTAAAGACAGAGTCTAGAGAAATGTTTCTGCCAACATGCCTTATGATTTATTACTGGAAATAGTTCCCAAATCTGGAAAAAATATTTGAAATCTACACTTAAGGTAAACTGAGGGTCTACTTAAATTGTTTAGTTATTAGAGTTAACCCATGACATTTTCCTATTTTGAGATAACTATAGTGTTATATGATATATATGCCACCATAAAGTACATACATAAAAATAAAAATCGGACAACAATGCCACATGATGACATGAGTATGTGTGGCCTGTAAGGATCACTATGTGATTAATATCCTACCAATCTCCAAAGACTAGACTCCACAGAATTATAAATTACTATATTCATGAATCTTTAGGATCATTCACAAACTATGTTAAAACATTAAATCCACAATTAAAATAAGCATAAAAATGATTTTTCCATCTTTGAAAAATTAATGTGGGATATAAATCGGGACAGCAGAGAAAAGTATCATCCCGCACCTCATCACACTTCACCAATAACCCTCATGATATCAGCTGACACTATGGACCAGATCTTTGAAAGTACAAGTGATTAGAAGATAGACCCTAAGTAATTTCACACAGTGGTGGGACTGTCAGGAGAGCCATTTACCAAATGCTCCTAAGTGATATTCCAAGTTCACTGTTGGGGATGGATGTTGATGGGGTCTCAAGATATGCATGGAATTCCTGATGGTGATACCAAGAAAGTACAAGTTGAATTCACTGAAAACTCTTTGCGAAGGTTTTTCAATGCCAAAAAATATCCAACTTGTTCTGGTTAACTTTAAATTTTAAGCGTCTATAGTGGGGGAGAGGGGTTACAAACCCAAATATCTATAAAGGCCTGAAATAAAACATTACAGGGTAACATATTAGACTGGAGAACTGAGATTGCAACAAGAGAGTAGCCTCCTACCAGCTCCAAAGAATTTATTGCCAAGGGTTGTCCAATTTATTAAATCCAAGTGTAGTCAAAACTCTAGACTTTTTCTGCAAAATTTCCCTATTTTGTTATTCAAGAAAAACACATGTTATCGGTTCATCATCTCTCCCAAGCCTGCTGGCTTCCAGTCCCCAAATAGGGCCTGTAGATTCTTAGAATTACTAATCCTCAACTTTCTCTACTTAGTGTATGAAAGCATTCAAAGGTAATGCTCACTTAATCCCCAGGAACTCAAGTCATGGGCATTGTATTGAGAGGAAAATTCACTTTCAAATTCTTGTTCCTCAAGGGCTGCAGCCACCCTTTTCTTCAGCACCTCTGAAAGCAGCTCTTTTGCCCCTTTCCTATTTGCCCATTTCTGTTCCCCTCTAACCTTAAAAGAACCTAATTATAGGAATGAGATCACTAAGCAATTGAAACTAACTCCTGACTTATGTTATCCTGAATGCATACCATTGTCTAACCTGTTGATTATTTTCCTAGATAAAAAGAAGTAAGAATGAATAATTAAGCAGTTAAAAAAATGACTAGCTCTCTACTCCCAACAACCTCCTTAGCAATCCTGCAGGTAGATCACATGGGCAAGATAACAACTGAAGAACAAGTCAGCCAGTCTGCACTCAATGGAGAATGATGCAGAACTCAACCTCCTGCCTCGACGATCCACTAAGATTCTTTCCCCACCCCATTTTTCCCTTTAAACCTGTCATGGCTGAGCAGAATCTTTGGATTTGGTCTCTGGACATGAGTCCACCTTCTCCCCAGGTTGCCGGCTTTTCTGATTAAAGCACCTTTCCTTTCTACTGACACTTGCCTCTCGAATTATTGGCTTATGAGTGGTGAGCAGCTGTATATGGGTTTGGTAACACCTAGACTTGCAACTGTGCACTTGAATGAGCTACAAAACAAGGGGTGGCAAAAGCCTAATTTAACTCAGTAAGTGTTTATGAAATAATTTCTGTGTGCCAGGCAGAAAGCAAGTCTGTGTGAGGAGAGTGATGAAGTATAATTTGGTTTGTGCACTGAAGGAGCTCACAATTCATATAATCATATGGAATTAAAATGCTAACAGTATTATTGTCAAATATATAATGGAATTTGTCACAAAAACAGATGAATACTTTTTTTATAATTCAGCAAGCATCCTGACAATATGATTGATTTTGTGCCTTTTTCCCTCTTAGTTGCCCATTATCTGAGAGAAGATAAAACCTAAACCTTTAATGAAAGTTTGGAGAGAAGACTAAGGCTGGGAAAAAAATAAACCCGAGTAATTACCTCATTTATACACAGAGACTCATTAAGGTCTCGTTTCCTTTGCTGTAAATGAAAACAAAGTTGTGATTGATTCATTCAGATGTTAGATTTTGCTAATTGTTACAAGCTAGTATTCAGCACTGAAATAACCAACTCTTTGAATTACTAGGTCTCTTAAACTCTCTGCTTTACTTTGAATGAAAATATCTCCTTTCTTCATTACTACTTCTGAATAATTCCTGGGAAAATGTTGAAATCAAGTCTCTGATTAGATAATACTAGTCCTAACTATTAAACAAAATCAGAATTGACACTTAATTAATATTTAACTATTTAGAGTTTCCAATGATGTGTTTGTAGGAAAAGACCAAATGTAGATGCTCCTAGATGGCTAAGAAATGCACTTGACTTTTGTCTGTGACAACACTGGCTCACTGAAGCTTTCAGCAGCTCCAGCGGGTTCATATACGGAATAGTTTAGCTTTGGTTTAGAATTAAATAGTGATTTTAAAAATACCAATGACCTCGTTAGCATATATGTAAAGATTTTGACAGGAAGCTAAAGAGGCAAGCCTATACTAAGGTTTTTCTTTCAAGATGGTATTAATCCTTCTGGTGAAAGAAAAATTCAGTATAACTGTTAGTGGGATGCAAATTCCATGAGGGATTTCAAAAGTGTAAAAACAATAAATTGAATATAATTATTTCAAAGAAACTTCTCATTTAATAAAAAAGAAATTTTTTTGCAGTTATTTGATATCGTGGAATCAATTGTGTTAGAACCAAAATTATGAAGTATATGACAGAGAAAATATTCACCAAGGCATATGGACACTCGATTTACTGCTTTTCCTTTAATGTTAAGACTGAAAGACCTCCCCAGTGGGTAGAGCCCCCTGGCAGCCAGTGAAGGAGCTGGGCACCGGAAGGCCCTCGGCGGCTCTGACCACCTCCCGGGGGGAGAAAAGTCCGAGTTGACTCTGGGCCCAGCAGGCAGCGGCAGGCAGAGCCCTGGCTCCAGGGATTGACCCCGTGACAGTGAACAGGATTTCCTCTGCGTGTCTGCGGAGTCCCAGTCTCCAGGCTTCTTACGACAAATTAGAACTGTTGGCCGTCCTCACGGAGGTTTCTAAGGCTGGGCCTCTTTTTACAAGTTTTGTTTGGCTAGAGTAGTTTCCCTCTTTCCTGTCATTTGTCTACAGTGACAGATGGAAGGACCTGGAGACTCGACTTCCTTCTTACCCCGACCCCCTGCAGAGGGGATCCAAGGGAAAAAGAGGACTCATGCATGACTCCTTGAACTATCATATTTTGCCTCAAAAACTGTATTTGACATGGTAGCAATATATTCCAAAATGATGGTGAAAGAAATGCACACTTTGATATTTTCATCCTAAATACATGCTTCAGATGAAGCCAATTTTTCCCTCAAAAGTTTGCTGTCATTTAAGAGCATCCTAATTATGCTGACTTAAAAATCATAAAAATTTTGAACTGTGGTTGTCCTTTGACATAAAAGTAGCTGTAACCTAGGTTACATTAACCAGCTCTTTGGTTGGCAGGCGTGGAGAGCTCCCTGGCCTAAAGTGGTGGTCCTCCAAACTTGGCCTGGGAAAGACTCATGAAAGGACTGGAAAAATGCTTATTATCAGGCCCATCCATAGAAATTCTGATTCAGTAGTTTTGGGCTGCTGCTCAGGAATCTTTTAAATAATGAAATCAAGTAACTTTAATATAGGTGGGCCATGGCTGTCTCAGAAACACTGGCTTAGAGAATGTGTTCTCAGAGGGTAACAGCAATTTGAGGCCTATCAACATATAACCTTGACAGACATACACATGAACCAAAAAGCTTCAAGTGCTTTGCTTATGAATCCTCACAAAGCAACTCTGAGGTGGGCAGGGAACAGGAAATAATATTCTATAGAAAAGCTAAAGTAATTTACTTAAAGTGACTTAACAAATTTGTGTTTGAACAGCTGTTGGAACTAGAGCCTCTGGCCTCCTGAGCCCTATACTCTCTGCACAAGATCTACACTTCCAGCATTATGGAGCACATGCTGCCCTCTGTGCTGTCAGCTCCTCTGAAATATTGTTTGATATTTCTATTACATCTATTGTACAGATACACATGTCACATGTCAAATAGCAAATGATAATCTAATTTGGAAATGCTACCACTGGGTAGGTGATTGTCTATACTTGCCCCGTGACTTCTGCATCCATTACTCACCCTTGAACCTTCTAAAACTGCATCCCTTCTATTGAGTCATTAACCATGCTCTCACCAGGGTCACACAATTTTTCTTGTTGCAAAATCCAAAGAACAGCATTTGGGTCAAGGTTATGGAACAAACATTTTCTATCTCACTTCCTGCAACATAATTCTTGGGATGACATAAAAACTTTTAATAAAGGATAAATCTACAACTTCATTCAGAAATGAGAAAGGGTGAAATAAGTAAATTGGAAAATTTGAGGAATTCCTGAAAGATTAACAGCAAATTAGTGAAATAGAAAAAGAACAAGTATGAAGAAATAGGGGCCAAAATCTACACAGAAAAGAACTACCAGAGGTTTCAATGATATTTCAAAGTAAAGAATTGAAAAGGCATTCTAACAGCTTTGCTTCTGTTGTCCCTCCCCCCCTCCCACTAAGCAGTGCAGCGCTGTTTACATACAGGCTAATCCCTGAGAACTGTTTTCTAAAACACATAGGTAATCTTCTCAGGGGAGTGTTCATTTAAGAATAATGGGTCTCATCACAAGAAAAAAAAATGTGTAACTATGTGCAGTGACGGATATTAACTGGGCTTACTGTGGAGATTATTTCATGCTATATACAAACACTGAATCATTGTGTTATATGCCTGAAACTAATATAATGCTGTGTGTCAATTATACCTCAGTAACAAGATTATTGGAGCTTAATTTATGTTATCATTGAGATAATGACATAATTAACAAAAACTGCTAACATTAATAAAGCATGTACTATGTGCCAGGTCCTGTTCTAAGCAGCTTATATGTACTGGATCATTTAATCTTCACCCTAACCTTACAAGGTAGATTCTGCTACTTTCTCCATTTCAGTGAGAAACAGAGGGATCAAGTGACGTGCCCAAGGTCACACAGCTAATTCACAGTAGAGTTCTCATACAAACTCAGGTAACTGCAGAGGTCTGTGTGTCTAGCCAATATGCAACTCCAGGTCTTGACAGCAATCAAAGAAGGGGAAAAAAGGCAAAACAGCTAAACCCATGAGGGGGGTATGTGAGATTCTGTACTTCCCTCAGAGAAATTGGGTGAGGTAGTGTTTGGTCCAGTTACACATCCAGAATAGCTGAGAAGATTCATACCCACTACCTACCCCAATCAGCCAAGTCCTTCATGCAAAAATATAGCATATAAGGGATAACAGATATTTGAGAAAAAAACAAAGGGAAAAACAAAGATCAATAAACAGAATACCAGGCCCTGAGGAAAAAGAAATATAGAAAACAGAAAATTCTTAAATATTCTTAATAGTACCCTCAGGGATACAAGAGAATACTTAGTCTATAAAACAAAAGAAGAGCAATCATAAAAGGAGAACGAGTTGTTGGAAAGTAAATACATGATTACTGAAATAAAACATCCAGTACATCCATCGACCAAATTCTAGAACAGTCATTCCTCAAGACTAGATTAATAATCTGGAAGATAAATTCAAGAAAATCTTCTAAAACATAGAGCAAAAAGACAAAGAACTTGAAGAACTAAGGGATGTGGAGAATAAATATAAGTTCAACCTCTGTCTAAGGAAATTTCGGAAAGATAGAACCAAGACAATAAAATAAGGAATAACAAAAGAAAATTTCTCTAGGTTAAATAAAGGCACAAGACTCAGACTGAAAGGGAGTATCAGATGCTGAACAGTAAAATAAATTCCAATGGTGGAGGAAAAAACAATGACAATAACAAAATAACCTTGAAATACACAGGAATACATCCAAACATCTACTGTACAAGCTATAATAAAATAATTTTGAAGGGTATAAAGGTAGTCCTACATAGATAGAAAATTGATTCCCCCCCAAATTGTTCTACTGATACAATTTAATGCAATTCTAATAAAAATCCTAGTAGGAACGTGTGTAAAACTTCAAAAGTTAGAGGTAAAATTCATACAGAAGAATAAAGGACCAAGAATAACTAAGATAATTTTGAAGAAGAATGAGTTGCTTATCAGTTAGTGAGACAATACACAAATAGAATAAATAAGACCACATGGTGTTGGTACAAGAATGGACCACCAATGGGACCGAGTAGAGAACCCAGAAATGTGGAAACTCATTATACTACAGAAGCGGGGTAAAATCCATGGGGAAAAGA